>NC_092270.1:9852528-10007528 GCF_036320965.1 Panulirus ornatus
ATGGTGAACCTTTCGATAAAAACCAACTCTCGCGGGTCCTCTCTGAACACAGGAGCTAAATTACGTTATCTGGAGGAGGAGGAGGAGGAAGAGGAGGAGGAGGAGGAGGAGGAGGGAGGGGGAGCAGGAGGAGGAGGAGGAGGGAGGGGGAGCAGAAGGGGGGGAAGGAGCAGGAGGAGGGAGGAGGAGGAGCAGCAGCAGGGGCAGGAGGAGGAGGAGGAGGAGGAGGAGGAGCAACAGGGGCAGCTGGAGGAGGAGGAGGAGGAGGAGGAGGAGGAGGAGGAGGAGGAGGAGCAGCAGCAGCAGCAGGGGAAGCAGGAGGAGGAGGAGGAGGAGGAGGAGGAGGAGGAGGAGGAGGAGGAGGAGGAGGAGGAGGAGGAGGAGCAGCAGCAGCAGCAGCAGCAGGGGTAGCAGGAGGAGGTGTGAGAGGAAGGAAAAATGGAGTGGGGAGGAGGAGGAGGTGGAGGAGGGGGAGGAAGACAAAGAGGAGGTGAAGGAGGAGGAGGAATGAGAGAAAGGGAAGCTAGAGAGAGGGAGCGAGGACGTGAACAGAGCTGGAGAAAGGAGGCGGAAGAGGAGGAGGAGTGAGGATAAGAAAACTGGAGCGAATGAAATGGAGTCAGAAGAGATGGGAGGAGGAGGAGGAAGAGGACGAGAGAGGAGGGGGGGGGGGGAAGGGTCAAAAAGAGATGGAGGGGAAAGGCAGGAGGGAAGGGGACAAGGGAAGGTCGGCACTAACAGCAAAAAGATGAAATAAAGAAAGAAAAGAGGAGGGAGAGTGCAGGATAAAAATGAAGACGAAGAAATAAGAGAAGGAAAGTTAAGGGAAGGAGAAGAAAAGAAATAGAGTAAGGAGAGGAGGGAGGCCAAGAAGATGGAAGGGGAGCGGAGGGAGGCAAGAAGATGGAGGAAGAGAGGAGGGAGGACAAGAAGAGGGAAGGAGAGAGAGAGGAGGGAGGCAAGAAGATGAAAGAAGAGAGGGAGGCCAAGAGGATGGAAGGAGAGAGGAGGGAGGCCAAGAAGAGGGAAGGCGAGAGGAGGGAGGCAAGAAGATGGAAGAAGAGAGGAGGGAGGCAAGAAGATGGAAGAAGAGAGGAGGGAGGACAAGAAGATGGAGGGAGAGAGGAGGGAGGACAAGAAGAGGGAAGGAGAGAGAGGAAGGAGGCCAAGAAGGGGGAAGACGAGAAGAGGGAAGAAGGAGGCCAAGAAGAGGGAAGGAGGCCAAGAAGAGGGAAGGCGAGAAGAGAGAGGATAAACACCAACACAAGACGCAGCCAGCCACAGGAAGGCCACGAAGAGCGGCGCTCTTTTCTGCACGGGAAACGGCGTCGATATTCGGACACCCCCCCCCCCCCCCCACACACACACACACACACACACACACCTCTCATCCTCAATATCAACCACTTTATTCCCAGAAAATAATAGAGAAAAAAGAAAGAACTTAAAAAGCAATTACTACTACATTACTTTCAAAAATAAAAAAAATAAAAATCTTCGAAATTATTCTTTAGAACCCGGTAAATTTTCGACCACTTCCCGACCTGTGTCGTCTTTCCACACGACATTTTGTACAGAAGAAAACGTAACTAGGAGCCGTATTTTGCCTGGACTTGTGTATTTTCTCCTCCCGCAACATCATGGAAAACGACGCTAATTTCCCCACAGTCTGGGATATCCCTCCCAGTCCCAGGGTCCCAGATGGTTAAATAAAAAGGCCTGCGAGGAGGAAGGAAATGTGGGATATGCGTGTGTGTGTGTGTGTGTGTGTGTGTGTGTGTGTGTGTGTGTGTGTGTGCCCAGGAGAAAGGGCGCGGTGACGACTCCCCCAGCAGACAGGTGTTGGCCGAGAACCTCCTCCAGCTGTGGATCTAAAACCCTTCCACTGGTCCTCCACAACACGGTGGAGTGGATCTAAACCCTTCCACTGGTCCTTCACAACACGGTGGAGTGGATCTAAACCCTTCCGCTGGTCCTCCAAAACACGGTGGAGTGGATCTAAACCCTTCCGCTGGTCCTCCACAACACGATGGAGTGGATCTAAACCCTTCCGCTGGTCCTCCACAACACGGTGGAGTGGATCTAAACCCTTCCACTGGTCCTTCACAACACGGTGGAGTGGATCTAAACCCTTCCGCTGGTCCTCCACAACACGATGGAGTGGATCTAAACCCTTCCGCTGGTCCTCCAAAACACGGTGGAGTGGATCTAAACCCTTCCGCTGGTCCTCCACAACACGGTGGAGTGGATTTAAACCCTTCCACACACAAACACACACACACATATATATATATATATATATATATATATATATATATATATATATATATATATATATATATATATATATGAAATACTGTTCCAACAATTCAGTGGTATATGAAATGCTGTGAAAACAGACAACGCGCGATATATAACTATTTTGTCTTTTCCCTTGACACCAGAGCTGCGGGAGGTGACCCCCCACCGTGGCTGCCGTTGCCACACCAGTTCTCTCCCCTTCAAGCAGGTATTAATTCACCACCTCCCGTGGCCCTCCGAGCGGCGCCCTCTTCCTCTCCTCCCCCGTCAACTGGTCACCAACTCCCTCCCCGTCCACTTTTCGTGGCTCTCCGAGCGGCGCCCTCTTCCTCTCCTCCCCCGTCAATGGTCACCAACTCCCTCCCCGTCCACTTTCCGTGGCCCTCCGAGCGCGCTCTTCCTCTCCCCACCCGTCAACTGGTCACTCACTCCCTCCCCGTCCACTTTTCGTGGCCCTCCGAGCGGCGCCGAGAGAGAGAGAGAGAGAGAGAGAGAGAGAGAGAGAGAGAGAGAGAGAGAGAGAGAGAGAGAGAGAGAGAGAGAGAATATACAAAATGGGGTTCGGAGCCACTAGGCGAAGACCATGGCTTGGCTACTCACTCACTCAACTCACAGGCTGGAAAAGGGAAGTGGTGGGGGTGTGTGTGTGGGTGGGCGACCCTCCCTCTCTCTTTCTCTAGATCGTGCCCGCCATTTCCACGCTGACCACGTACCTGTGCAAGATAAATGATACAAGTTAAAACTGGAACAAAAAAGACAAACAAATAAACAAACAAACAAGGTGTCTACAACGTGTACAATCATCGTTTTCCAAAACATTTCCCAACAAACACTGACATATAACGCCGCATTGGCGGGTCGCCCAGGATCGAGGGGATGGGTTCGAATCCTGGTTACGGCAGTCGGTCCACAGTCAACCCAGCTGTTCATCCACCCCTATGGGTTGGTCGATAAAATGGGTACCTGGCTCAGGATAGGACACACACACACACACACACACACACACACACACACATATATATATATATATATATATATATATATATATATATATATATATATATATATATATATATATATATATATATTGTTTCTCAGGATCCCCCTTTCATGGGACCTTAATGGCAGCACCAGAAACAGACAGAAAGACAGAGAGACAGACAGACAGACACACACACACACACACACACACACACACACACACACACACACACACACACACACACTCAGAGCCATTAAAAACGCTAACCTCGGCCGTGTCACAGCCCAGAAAAAGGCGGTGGACGAGTTGCATCAAAATTCCATTCTTCCATTCCGAGGGGAGGAAAAAATTATATGATGGTGAACCTTTCGATAAAAACCAACTCTCGCGGGTCCTCTCTGAACACAGGAGCTAAATTACGTTATCTGGAGGAGGAGGAGGAGGAGGAGGGAGGGGGAGCAGAAGGGGGGGAAGGGGAGCAGGAGGAGGGAGGAGGAGGAGGGGAGCAGAAGGGGGGGGCAGGAGGAGGAGGAGGAGGAGCAGCAGCAGGGGCAGGTGGAGGAGGAGGAGGAGGAGGAGGAGCAACAGGGGCAGCTGGAGGAGGAGGAGGAGGAGGAGGAGGAGGAGGAGGAGGAGGAGGAGCAGCAGCAGCAGCAGGGGAAGCAGGAGGAGGAGGAGGAGGAGGAGGAGGAGGAGGAGGAGGAGGAGGAGGAGGAGGAGGAGGAGGAGCAGCAGCAGCAGCAGCAGCAGCAGGGGTAGCAGGAGGAGGTGTGAGAGGAAGGAAAAATGGAGTGGGAAGGAGGAGGAGGTGGAGGAGGGGGAGGAAGACGAAGAGGAGGTGATGGAGGAGGAGGAGGAGGAGGATTGAGAGAAAGGGAAGCTAGAGAGAGGGAGCGAGGACGTGAACAGAGCTGGAGAAAGGAGGCGGAAGAGGAGGAGGAGTGAGGATAAGAAAACTGGAGCGAATGAAATGGAGTCAGAAGAGATGGGAGGAGGAGGAGGAGAGAGGAGGGGGGGGGGAAGGGTCAAAAAGAGATGGAGGGGAAAGGCAGGAGGGAAGGGGACAAGGGAAGGTCGGCACTAACAGCAAAAAGGTGAAATAAAGAAAGAAAAGAGGAGGGAGAGTGCAGGATAAAAATGAAGACGAAGAAATAAGAGAAGGAAAGTTAAGGGAAGGAGAAGAAAAGAAATAGAGTAAGGAGAGGAGGGAGGCCAAGAAGATGGAAGGGGAGCGGAGGGAGGCAAGAAGATGGAGGAAGAGAGGAGGGAGGACAAGAAGAGGGAAGGAGAGAGAGGAGGGAGGCAAGAAGATGAAAGAAGAGAGGGAGGCCACGAGGATGGAAGGAGAGAGCAGGGAGGCCAAGAAGAGGGAAGGAGGGCGAGAGGAGGTAAGGAGGGAAGGAGGCGGCCAAGAAGAGGGAAGGCGAGAAGAGAGAGGATGATAAACACCAACACAAGACGCAGCCAGCCACAGGAAGGCCACGAAGAGCAGCGCTCTTTTCTGCACGGGAAACGGCGTCGATATTCGGACCCCCCCCCCCCCCCCCCCCCCACACACACACACACACACACACACACACACACACACACCTCTCATCCTCAATATCAATCAATTTATTCCCAGAAAATCATAATAGAGAATAAAGAAAGAACTTAAAAAGCAATTACTACTACATTACTTTCCAAAATAAAAAAAATAAAAATCTTCGAAATTATTCTTTAGAACCCGGTAAATTTTCGACCACTTCCCGACCTGTGTCGTCTTTCCACACGACATTTTGTACAGAAGAAAACGTAACTAGGAGCAGTATTTTGCCTGGACTTGTGTATTTTCTCCTCCCGCAACATCATGGAAAACGACGCTAATTTCCCCACAGTCTGGGATATCCCTCCCGGTCCCAGGGTCCCAGATGGTTAAATAAAAAGGCCTGCGAGGAGGAAGGAAATGTGGGATATGCGTGTGTGTGTGTGTGTGTGTGTGTGTGTGTGTGTGTGTGTGTGTGTGTGTGTGTGTGTGCCCAGGAGAAAGGGCGCGGTGACGACTCCCCCAGCAGACAGGTGTTGGCCGAGAACCTCCTCCAGCTGTGGATCTACACCCTTCCACTGGTCCTCCACAACACGATGGAGTGGATCTAAACCCTTCCACTGGTCCTCCATAACACGGTAGAGTTGATCTACACCCTTCCACTGGTCCTCCACAACACGATGGAGTGGATCTAAACCCTTCCGCTGGTCCTCCACAACACGGTGGAGTGGATCTAAACCCATCCACTGGTCCTTCACAACACGGTGGAGTGGATCTAAACCCTTCCGCTGGTCCTCCACAACACGATGGAGTGGATCTAAACCCTTCCGCTGGTCCTCCAAAACACGGTGGAGTGGATCTAAACCCTTCCGCTGGTCCTCCACAACACGGTGGAGTTGATCTAAACCCTTCCACACACAAACACACACACACATATATATATATATATATATATATATATATATATATATATATATATATATATATATATATATATGAAATACTGTTCCAACAATTCAGTGGTATATGAAATGCTGTGAAAACAGACAACGCGCGATATATAACTATTTTGTCTTTTCCCTTGACACCAGAGCTGCGGGAGGTGACCCCCCACCGTGGCTGCCGTTGCCACACCAGTTCTCTCCCCTTCAAGCAGGTATTAATTCACCACCTCCCGTGGCCCTCCCAGCGGCGCCCTCTTCCTCTCCTCCCCCGTCAACTGGTCACCAACTCCCTCCCCGTCCACTTTTCGTGGCTCTCCGAGCGGCGCCCTCTTCCTCTCCTCCCCCATCAACTGGTCACCCACTCCCTCCCCGTCCACTTTTCGTGGCCCTCCGAGCGATGCCCTCTTCCTCTCCTCCCCCGTCAACTGGTCACTCACTCCCTCCCCGTCCACTTTTCGTGGCCCTCCGAGCGGCGCCCTCTTCCTCTCCTCCACCTCCTCCCCCGTCAACTGGTCACTCACTCCCTCCCCGTCCACTTTTCGTGGCCCTCCGAGCGGCGCCCTCTTCCTCTCCTCCCCCAGTCAACTGGTCACCACTCTCTCCCCGTGGCCCTCCGAGCGTCGCCCTCTTCCTCTTCTCCTCCTCCTCCCCCGTCAACAGGTCACCCACTCCCTCCCCGTTAAGGATTTCCACGATTGTAGTGCCACTTTGCGGGGTGATCAGTGTCGTAATTCACCACAGTGCACGTCACGCCATCCCTGTGTGACTATCCTGCGTGGCGTATGGCACTATCCAGCTGAGGAGGAGGATGCCTATCCCCTCTATACGCATCACTATCCTTAACTCAAGTTCCACACACACACACACACACACACACACACATCCCTGTGCATCCCTCTCCACCCAAACAACTCCCCCACGACCTATCCTTTCACCTCTGTCCATTCTTTCGTCTGTTTCCTTGCGCTACCTCGCTAACGCGGGAGACAGCGACAAAGCAAAATAGAAAAAAAAATAAAATAAGATATATATATATATATATATATTTTTTTCCACTCCTCTTTCCTTCCTTCCTTATTCCTCACCCACACTCTCTCTTATGATCCACCTCCCCCCCATCCTCCACCCACGTACGTATCCCCGCGCGTCTTGAGGCAGCGCACACGGGATGGGTGAGTGAGTGAGTGAGAGAGAGAGAGAGAGAGAGAGAGAGAGAGAGAGAGAGAGAGAGAGAGAGAGAGAGAGAGAGATGCGATGCCATTCCCCCCCCCAGCAACGGATCTCCGACGTCTTTAAAAATCAAAGATCACTTCCCTTCATACCTGTGTGTGTGTGTGTGTGTGTGTGTGTGTGTGTGTGTAGCTCCCGACCCTTTTCTAAATCGACCCGGAACCATCCAGACGACAAATCTCTATTCAAAAAAAAAAAAAAAAAATATTACCATTTGCCCCCCCACTCGAACATGATCACCATCTGGATCTCGTTAACACTAATTACAAAATTCCTTGCTCTAAGGTACGTCCTCCTAATTACCTTTACAGTGCCTTGTAGTCCAGTTCTCTCCTCCTCCATCTCCATCCTCCATCCTCCATCTCCTCCTCCTCCCCCACGTCTCCCTCATTAGCGTAGCTCCGTCAATCTCCATCTCCATCCTCCTCCTCCTCCTCCATCTCCTCCCCCACATCTCCCTCATTAGCGTAGCTCCGTCAATCTCCATCTCCATCCTCCTCCTCCTTCTCCATCTCCTCCTCCTCCCCCACGTCTCCCTCATTAGCGTAGCTCCGTCAACCTCCATCTCAATCCTCCTCCTCCTCCTCCTCCCCCACATCTCCCTCATTAGCGTAGCTCCGTCAATCTCCATCTCCATCCTCCTCCTCCTCCTCCTCCATCTCCTCCTCCTCCCCCACATCTCCCTCATTAGCGTAGCTCCGTCAACATAAAATGTCCCCAACTTTCCCCCCACCTTCCTTGAGCGACGGCTTTCATGAACATCATCATATGAAAAAAAAAACATACCCTCAATCATAACTCCGTCCACGATACAACCACGGCCACAACCAACCAGCCAGCGAGCCTGGCTAGTTCCAACCTCGCCTGCCACAACCAACACAATAACCCCAGCCACCAGTACCTCCCTCCACACCTCACCACACCAAGCCGGGCCTCCTCGTACCTCCTCAGACTCATGACCCAAGACTCCTACAACATGACACATGTTAAGGATGGTTGAGGAAGAAGGTATTGAGTGGGGACACACACACACACACACACACACACACACACACACACACACACACACACACACACACACCAGTTCTGGCTGCCAGGGTATCTCAGCACGTCAACATGGGCAGGGCACTGCGAGGGTGAAGGAGGAGGAGGAGGAGGAGGAGGGAGAACTGCCTTGTGGTGACGCAAGCACACACACATACACGAGAGAGAGAGAGAGAGAGAGAGAGAGAGAGAGAGAGAGAGAGAGAGAGAGAGGAGGGGGGGGGGCGTAGAAAGCTGGGTCTGGTAATTTCGCCGATGCCATTACCACGCAGCGGATCCTCCCTCCCCCTGCAGTTCCCTCGCTCAGCTGCGGGCCTCCGCCTCCTCCGCCGCTTCAAGCCTCCGGGAGGAGGAGGAGGAGGAGGAAGAGGAGGGGGCCAGGGCGCCTCTCACACGCGCCTGCCTCTCCTCTCTCCCTCCCTGACACTAATAAATGTCAGGCAGGAATCCAACACATAATCTGTATGCAAATGAGCATCACCAACGACTGCCGTATTTACAGTTTGGTGAGTTTCCACATCAGGATCCAATAGTAGATGGAGGATCACAGAGTGACGGTATTACAGACAATGTCGCCTGGCGCTCCCTCTCCTGTAGGGGGAAACTACCCACCCCAGATAAAAATGACCCTCATTTCAAAGCCTTCAAACGGCCTGACTCTCCAACAGCCAGGATCGAACCTGGGAACCCTGCGTATATATCACGGGCCCTCCGTGATGTAGCGGTAAGTGCTGCTGATCGCGACGCGTCCAAGGGCCATTCTGGGTCGAGCGGACAGGTTCGAATCCTGGCTGCGGCTGTCGGGCCACAGTCAACCCAGCTGTTCATCCTCCCTTGGGAATTGTCGATAAACTAGGCACCGCTTTAGGCTAGGGTGTATGATATATATATATATATATATATATATATATATATATATATATATATATATATATATACACACACACACATTATATATATAATGCCCAGGGGTCGTATCAGTTCTCCCTCGGTACGTAACTAAAACAGTAACAAAGCACCACCACCAGGTGTCATGCCGGAGGTGGCCAGGCGAGTCACCTCAGCGGCATGAGCCAGGCCTGACATCTGACTCAGGTCTTGACACAAGACCCTCACCTGACTCATCATGGCGCGGGGGGCGCCTTCGTCCGCCCTCGCCCTCACCCTACACCAATCACAACCAACACCGACACTGCAATGAACAGCTAGGGAGGTACTGGAAGCCTCGCAACCGCTGGATGACGAGGATGCAAATGGATGAGATGATGGGTAAGATCTCTACAGCCAGCAGCGCGGGGTGCTGGTGATGTAGACGTCCCCGTTGGCGACACCGCCAGACGTCCTACGATAGGAGGAGGAGGAGGAGGAGGAGGTGACAATGAAGCCAATCAGGATCCAGAGAACCCACAGGACCTATAGGATTTCTCTTATACACAGGACAGACAACGGCCGTAGCCGCCAACAGGCGTCCAGAAGGAAATGCCTGACACATCATCAACCAAGAGGAGACGGATAATGAAACCATAGCTCACACTTAGCGCCCAAGTCGCTGTGATCTTTGAGCTTCAGCTGTAAAGCCTCATCGATTTTCCCACCAGTCGGCCTTTCTACATTTACGGAGGTGCATGAAAGGGGGGACCCGAAGAAACCTAGTGAGATTAGAACCACTTCAGTGGATCTAGGACTACCCTCCCAGGATACGTATCCCTTTCTGTTCTGAGGCGGGGGATCCTAACGCCACAACTGGGGATTATAAAACGTCCTGGCTACGGTGTATATCCGCGCCCCTCCTGGCTGATAATGCCAGCAATGGCAGTGACTGTCCTTGTCCTAGATTTCGAGAGGGTTAGAGAAGTTGAAAACACCAAGGACATGTGTATTACGATTCTAAACGTGTTGCACAGGAGACTGGCCACACACTGAACTGGACACTCGCCCAAGGCTTCGTCAAAACTGCTGTCTTTTCTTTTTTTTTACAGAGTTGTTCTCTCTCTCTCTCTCTCTCGATTACAGACTCCTTACTGCTTCTGGCTACACTTCGAGCATGAGAACATTTCGAGGTATAATTCTGGGGATTCGTTATCTCTTACGAGCGATGTTCGGTGTCCAAGAGCTTCAATATTGGTCCGAACATGATTGCAGTACTCGCTGCTAGTTTAATAACCCCGAGGGCTTGTAAGACCACAATATGAACTGTGGAACCAGTACTGGAAAATTGCCTGAAGAGGAATGTGCAAGTCTACGAGATGTTCTGTTCCTAGGGGCACTGACCCAGACCTTTTACTGAGTACACAGCCTTGTGGCTAAGTTGCTGACAGTGGTGGGGTCCTGCATGGAAGGCTCTCTCGACCAGCGAGGTTAAGAAGACAGAAAAAAAAGAGAGGTCACGGTAGAGCATAGCCTAAAGTTACGACTGTACCCGGACGCATCACTTAAAGTTACGACTGTACCCGGACGCATCGCCTAAAGTTGCGACAGCAGCCGGACGCAACGTGTGCCAGTTTCAAAAGGGACGCTCATTTGGTCCATCGTAAAACACCGTGAAAGTCTCACACAAGTTCCACAGAATCCTAGGAAACGTAACTTATACGTCAATCCATATATATATATATATATATATATATATATATATATATATATATATATACATATCGTGTAACAAAGACTGGAGCTGCTGTACAATATACTTACGTACAATATACCTCAACATAAACTTGTTTTCTCCAAGTTGAGGAGCGACAGCAGTGCTCATGTTCTCACTTTCTCCACTCCAAGATATCTCTCTATGCACTACATCACTGCGCTGGCCTCTACTGACGATTTCCTGGTTTCAAATTCTTTAAATGACGACTCAAACTCTCCTGGACTACGATCGTAATTCACTTCGCTGAAGACTTGCTGGATGATCATTGTCTATATATATATATGTGACGTGACATCAAATGCTCTTAGAGGTTCACTTAACATGGCAGTGAGCTGTACACAACAATGCTTCTTCAAAGCCTTCTAAATGGTTACAGATCTGTGGCGCTGCTTGAACCTACTCTGGAGACGACAAAGGAAAGTCTACAAGACTCCTGTAACACCACTCCGTGTTGGAGTGACTTAGGGAGACGTTGATGCCACGTAGGGAGGACACCCTGAACTCATGGAGTGCCAAGTGCCTAAGAAGGAATCACACGGGAAGGAACCATGTGTCATCCTCAACCAGGAACCTCCTGACGCGGTCGGCGGAGACCTGGTACCCGCTGGAGCAAAATGGAGGCTAAATCCTTGGCTGCAAGATTGCCTCTGTGCAGTAGGTTGATCAGCCGTGCTGAGGAACTTTCGGAATGGGACGGGTATGTGAGTTGGGGGCGTTGAGAGTCAGGTCCGGGCCTCTGGAATCAGGAGAAGTTCGGCACAGAAACCTGGTGTGCCTAACTGATTCTCTTCTATGTTATGACCGAAGGTAGCAAATGGGGCGGGAGTAAACACGTGTAATGTACGGTGATCGGGCAGCCAGTCTTTTGATATAGGCTAACCTTTACGACCTTAAGCTGTGGGAAAACCTCTTAACTTCTGGGCCACATCTAGCCATTACACGTCTACACAGATCAAAGGGGACACGACACAGCTTTGAAGCCAATTAAGCCCCAGAGCATAAATCCAGCAAGGCAGCAGCACAAGCATGCACAAGGGGAGGAACTGTGTGTAGGGTATGAGTGTGTGTGTGTGTGTGTGTGGGTGCAACACTAAACTGATTTACTATACGAGTCACATTATTAAGGTGGACGGGAAGGAGAGGGGAGGTAGCTGACTCAGTATTGGTCAAATGATGAAGATCGCCCAGGGAGGAGGGAGGAAGGGAAAAGCGCATCTAGGGGGAACATATGGGTGTGAGGGAGGAGGAGCGGGGGAAAAAGAAGATCGTAAGAAAAATGGAATGTTCATGGAGTTCGCCCGGCTACGGACGGTGGTCAAGGGGCAGAGCGATGGCCAACCATAACCGCCCTTTGACAACGAGAGCACCTACCTGACGTGGCCTCAGGTGATGGAGGCTTGCAGGAGGAGGTCTGACACACCCCCCTTCAGGATAACTCTTGAGACTCGAGGGTACGTACACACGCCCGCCCCCGCTTCCCCTTTCCTGACTCTCTGCACTTCCACTGCGGGATAGGTCTCTCTCTCTCTCTCTCTCTCTCTCTCTCTCTCTCTCTCTCTCTCTCTCTCTCTCTCTCTCTCTCTCTCTCTGTGCAGGCAACACCTCCCCCCCACACATGGATGTGATCCCACACAACATGGATACATACATACATACATCCCCGCCCTCTCCACTCTCTCACTCCAGCGCCCGTACCGCGCCCTCCCCAGGGATGTGGCTGACATGAAAAATCAAATTCAACTCACAAAAGCGGAGGGCGTTCCAATAAACGTCATTGACAGATTGGAAAATTGCGCCGGGCATATATATATATATATATATATATATATATATATATATATATATATATATATATATATATATATATATCTTTTCTTTTAAACTATTCGCTATTTCCCGCGTCAGCGAGGTAGCGTTAAGAACAGAGGCCTGGGCCTTTGAGGGAATATCCTCACCTGGCCCAATTCTCTGTTCCTCCTTTTGGAAAATTAAAAAAAAATGAGAGGGGAGAATTTCCAGCCACCCGCTCCCTCCCCTTTTAGTCGCCTTCTACGACACGCAGGGAATACGTGGGAAGTATTCTTTCTCCCCTATCCCGAGGGATAATATATATATATATATATATATATATATATATATATATATATATATATATATATATATGCTATTTCATGTGTGGCGGGGGGTGGCGACAAGAACGGATGAAGGCAGGAAGTATGTATATGTGCATGCGTGTATATGTATATGTCGAAATGTCCATGTATGTAAGGTAGGTTGGGCCATTCCTCGTCTGTTTCCTTGCGCTACTTCGCTTTAACGGCATATGCTGATGTTACTACAAGTGTGTGTGTGTGTGTGTGTGTGTGTGTGTGAATCCTTCCCTATGTACGCAGGTTCACGTCTAGCGCGCCTGTATCCAGTAGCGTATGAATAAGGAACTGTGAGCAGGTGTTACATACACGAAGGTCAGTTCTCAGGTGTAGGTCGAGCGCCCTTGTGTTTTATGCTGTTGTCTGTACATAGGCGGAGGCGTGGTGATGTAGGTCAGGTCCTGCAGGTGATGGAGGCTGAGGGGAGGTCGTTCTGTTGTGGTGGGGCGAGCGAGGAAGGAGGGAGGGAGGGTGTATATGTGTGTTGGTCCAGGTCGCTCAGGTGTGGTGGTGTAGGGGAGGTAGTCCAGACGCGTCCACAGGTGACCACGCGGAAGCATGATCACGCAGAACCCCTGGGGGGCTTACAGGGGTGAGGGTTTTGAGGCGCGACACACACACACACACACACACACACACACACACACACACACACACGTGTGGCTGGAGGGCAACGCGCTCCCTCCCTCACCTGTCCCTACCACTCCGCCAGAGAGGGAGGAAGCCTGCGCAGGGAAAAACGTGAGAGGTCTACGACACCAAATGGAAAGGAAAGTCTGATGGAAAAGGAAGAGAAGAGGAAGAGGAACGTGGCAAATTGATATTGTAAACAAGTACTACCGAGGCTACAGGAAGAGGAGGAGGAGGTGGAGGTGCACGACGGGAGGAGTAGCGGGTGCGCGGAGCCACCAGGGGGCCATGTACAGCAAGGGGACCATGCACAGCACCCACGAAAATCAGCGGAGGAAGGCACAGGTAAGCAGTGGCTCAGCCTCGACCACCACGTCCCGGGGGCGGCAATGAGTGACTTAACTCTCTAATTAAAGGTCGGCGGGGAGCAGGAATCCGTAAGGCTATTCGCAGAATGTCGAGTAGCCTGCCAGCGAAACGCCGTCTGAAATGGAGCTGAACTGGACTGGGGACTGACTCGATGGAGTGGAGGTCGGCTGAGCCCTGGTGTTCCCAGGACTGATCCGTTGTGTCGGCTGACCTGGGGGAAGGCACCTGACCCCTGGTGTTCCCAAGACTGATCCGTTGGAGTGCAGGTCCTGACCTAGGGGAAGGCAGCCGACCCCTGGTGTTCCCAGACGACCAAAAATCACAGCAGCAAAGGTGAACAACGCGGGATGACGGACTGCTAGGCGGAGCGCATATGTATAAATGAGGAGGAGTGGTGGAGGAGGAACACCTCCAGCATAAACAAGATAATATAAGAATAACGACTGGTTCAGTACGATGACGACTGGTTCAGTACGATAACGACTGGTTCAGTACGACAACGACTGGTGCAGTACGACAACGACTGGTGCAGTACGACAACGACTGGTGTAGTACGATAAGGACTGGTGTAGTACGACAACAACTGGTTCAATACGATAACGACTGGTTCAGTATGATAACGACTAGTTCAAATCTACGTAAGGTATCGAGAACAAGGACCAGACACACACCCATTCCGTGCCATCCACAGAAGGCCACACTACTCTTGGTAAGACGTTGTTACGGTAACGAGCCACGCAGGTGCTATATAGCCTCCGCCTCCACCGACGACCAGCACATCCGTGAACACAAAGACTGTCCCTCCTGGACGGTGCCACTTACGCGCAGGTCGTCCATCACGACTGACTGACCTCCCTCCCTCCCTCCCTCTACAGCCTCCAGCTTCGCTGCTCTACATTTCCAAGGCATCTCAAGCCTCACTCCCTTCGTCTCGCATCCCCTGTGACGCAGTGACGCCGCGTACGGCCCCTGTCATCATCGCTGAACACCTGAATCACGCGTGCAAGATTTATCGACGGGGACGGCCTTCGTGATGAAACCCCCGACCTCCCCCGGGGCAATCGATCGACCTAAAGCCCATATAACCTAAACCAACCCACCATGGGCCACACGCTCCCTCCCTCCCTCACACGCTAGTGGTGGTGGTACACACACACACACACACATTCACTCTCACTCCCCCTCTACCCAGCTTTCAAATCAACGTCAGTGCAGTACGAGCCCTCGCCCGCGCGCACATACACCCACCCACACACACACACGTCCGCCGCCCATCGCCTCACTGATCCGGTAAGAAACATCAAAGCAGCTGGGGGTCCAGTGGACCTGACCAGCCAGTCTGAACCAGAGCGGACAAGCTGACAAAGATGGCTGCCACCCAAAAAAGAGAGAGAGAGAGAGAGAGAGAGAGAGAGAGAGAGAGAGAGAGAGAGAGAGAGAGAGAGAGAGAGAGAGAGAGAGAGAGAGAGAGAGGAGAGAAGAGGACGTCCAAAAATCCATCACTGAAATCGATGGTCTGATTTTCTTCAGCTCATAAATCCCACCGTCGCAGTGTTAGGAGTAAATCTCCCCTGCCACTGGTCGGGGCGCAGCAGTCACACACAGCGCCGGAGTGACTAATGACGTTACCTTTCTGTTCAGGAGGTCTGTTGTTGAGGAGGAGGTGGTGGCTGGTGGTGAGGGAAGGAGGGAGGAGGAGGGGAGAGAGACGACATTCCCTCTCCCACCATTCTCCTCCCCTCCTCTCCCCTCCCCTCATCAAGACCTCCTCCGTGTATGAGCTAAAGGTCAAACGCCTCGTCCCAGGTCACACACCACACAGGCTTAAAAAGACACTCTCGAGCGACTGTGATGGTTGAAAAAGATTGTAGGTACCATTACACTGTACCGTCATCTTCACACGTATTACCTGGGGTTATGCAAGCCTAACTAACTCATGGGTATATGCGCCAACTGGCCATCATCTTGGTAACACGTTGTTACGGTAACGAGCCACGCAGGTCGCATTCTTCCTGGTCTCAAACGCCTCCTTTCATCACCATGATTCTCCTCGAACCCCTACATCTTCCCATACCACCCCTAGCTCCACCCTCGGCACAAAGACCTCATCGTCTGTCATCCAGATTCCCCTGAAAACCTTTACATTCCTCATGAGTTCACTTTCCTGGATTTCTCAAACTTTCCACGATTTCTTTCCACTTTCTGCATATGCGCCACACACACACACACTCCCCATCAAGTCCCCGCTCTGTACGGACTCTCCATACAATCTTAGACTCTCCGTAATCTCCATGAACCTTCAGAGACTTCCTCGTACCTTCGACGCTCTCCTGGGCGTTCTTCGCAATTTCTCCACACCTTCCGTGAAGTCTACACACTTTCTCTGCACTCCCCGCCACAATCTCCCTTCGGCCTCCCTCCTCTCTTTCGACAGAGGGAGCTCAACAAAGACCAGAGAACTCATTCCAGCACCAGGAAATGCAATCACCCCCCACCCGCCCGACGTTGCAGCTCCTCCTCCGTCAGCGGCCTGAAGGAGGAGGAGGAGGAGGAGGAAGAGGAGAAGAAGAAGAAGGAGATGGGTGATGAGGCTTATTAAAGTCTCCTTATAGCAGAGACGGTGTGAACTACCAAAAGACACTCTAATACCGCGCAAGTTCCCCCGGGAGATGCGGTGTTAACAAGGGCCTCAGCCTGACAGCCGGTACCCGACACTTCACCCGCACCTCCTCCTGATGACGTCTTAATTACGGGGTGATGACGGGACACTCTCCCTCAACGGTAGGCCACCCATCAACGAAGGGCGTGAAGAGTGCGAGGAGAGCGTGTGCCACGGGCTGAAGATGCCCCGGACAAGCAAGGGAATGTACGAAGAACAATGCACGAGACAAGTACAAGAGATCAAGACCGAGGGGGTATACCGTGGAAGAGGCCAATGAGGATGGGTATGGTCCTCCGAAGGGTGAGGCAAGCTCCGGCTACGTGGCATCATACAGGAAGGAACCCAAGGAACAAAAGTAGAAGTCCAGAGACATCGTGAACTGGGGCGGCGGGAAGCGACCACGGATCTGACGCTACAAGGGAGGAGCCAGGAGGCGACCCCTCCGTCAGTAGCCCGCGAAAGCACGAGGGCTCTCTCTCTCTCTCTCTCTCTCTCTCTCTCTCTCTCTCTCTCTCTCTCTCTCTCTCTCTCTCTCTCTCTCGCTTCCCCTACAGATCCCACATCCACATTCCGACATGACTCATTAATTCTTCTCCTCCTCCTCCGCCCAACAACAGTGAGTCACCCAGGCCGTTTTCTAATATCATCCGATACGTCGAATTTCCTCCTGACGTCACTCGTTATCATTATCTTTCCTCGTAAGTTTAATCAGTTGATCGTACCTCCCGTTTTCATTCATAATTAAAAAAAAGTATATAATTGATGGTACCACCCGTTTTCATCCATAAAAAATGTAATTGATCGTACCTCCCGTTTTCATCCATACAAAAATGTAATTGATCGTACCTCCAGTTTTCATCCATAAAAAAATGTAATTGATCGTACCTCCCGTTTTCATCCATAAATAAAAAAATATAATTGATCGTACCTCCCGTTTTCATCCATAAAAAACATAATTGATCGTACCTCCCGTTTTCATCCATAAAAAAATATAATTGATCGTACCTCCCGTTTTCATCCATGAATACAAAAATAAAAGTCTCCCTAACTTTACTCATTATATCCACCTTCGCTTGGGACGCTGCAGCACGCTTTAGGAAAATGGGAGTAGAAAACCCAATCGGGACGTTCAAACCTTAGCCTAAGCTCTGCCACCAAACCACAACCGGGGCGCGCCATTCGACGTCTTACGAGACTCCAATGCTTCCCTCAGTACGACAGCTCCTACTGGCTGCCTGGCTGAATGAACACAGACGAGCGACCTCCACCTCCACCACTAACCTCCCCTCCACTCAACATGAATGACTTGGTCGAGCGACCTCCCCCACCTCCTGCCCTCAACCCAACGTGAGTGACTTGGTCGAGCGACCTCCTCCCTCTCCTCCTCACCCAACATGAATAACTTGGTCGAGCGACCTCCACCACCTCCTCCCCTCAACCCAACGTGAGTGACTTGGTCGAGCGACCTCCCCCACCTCCTCCCCTCGACCCAACGTGAGTGACTTGGTCGAGCGACCTCCTCCTCACCCAACATGAATAACTTGGTCGAGCGATCTCCTCCCCCTCCTCCTCACCCAACATGAATAACTTGGTCGAGCGACCTCCCCCACCTCTTCCTCGCCACCCAACATCACTGAGCCATGAAAACTTGCAACACACTTATATAGCTCAAGTTGAAGCCATTAACGGTAAAGCTACTAAAAAAAAATGCCAACAGGGACGTAAAAAGACAGGTGTTGTTAACTATGTGTAAAGGGTCATGTGAAGCAGGACTTACCCCCAAGCACTAGGGGAAGGTTGTACACCTCCACCGTCAGTAACACCTGCTGCATAATTTATATATACATCTCGTAAATGCAATGTCTATGCGTGCTGGAGTGGACCGACGCCTAAAGTGAGCACTAAGAATTGAAAGAATAACGTTCTCCTGAGCGGTATATGGGGGGAAACGTCTTACCGGCAAAGAATGAGATCAGTCTCTTCAAGCACCTGAGCACGGCGGTGGCGACCCCCTCATCCCGACAGCAATGCCCTTGAGCACGACGGTGCGAGCCTTGGGTCTGACGGGCCTGGCCTTTAACCAACCTATCCTCATGGATTATGTCAAAGGCTGAGCCGTCATATCCAAGGGCGCGTGCTACTGTACTCAAGGATCCGACAGCGTTGCTCAAGGATCCAAATCCTCGACAACTCACCTTAAGTCATTCGCATCCGTTGGCAACATCGCTTCGCCTGCCGTCAACTGAAGCCGCCACACCTACCCTGCCGGATCACCTTCCACCTCCAACAAAGACGGTGAGGGAGCGCCACTGGGAAAGGCGCCGGGGCATGTTTTTGCCACATGCGCAGGCAGCACAGTCGCCAGCCACTATCACCCACCCTCCCCCTCCTACAGGAGGCGTGCATGATATCACTTACGTGATGAGATAATGTGGGTGATGAAGCCAGCACGAGCCACAACTGCAACCGTTTCTGCTGGTAGAGGGTCTTCCTCACTACTCCTGTAGGTGGTGGTGACGTGGCTACATCACTCCTGTTGATGGTAGAAGGTCTTCCTCACTACTTCTGTAGGTGGTGGTGGTGACGAGGCTACATCACTCCTGTTGATGGTAGAGGGTCCTTCTCACTACTTCTGTAGGTGGTGGTGGTGACGAGGCTACATCACTCCTGTTGATGGTAGAGGGTCCTTCTCACTACTTCTGTAGGTGGTGGTGGTGACGAGGCTACATCACTCCTGTTGATGGTAGAGGGTCCTTCTCACTACTTCTGTAGGTGGTGGTGGTGACGAGGCTACATCACTCCTGTTGATGGTAGAGGGTCTTCCTCACTACTTCTGTAGGTGGTGGTGGTGGCGGGGCTATCTCGCTTCTGCCGCTGGTGGCAGAGGGTCTTCATCATTACTCCTGTAGGTGGTGGTGGTGACGGGGCTATATCGCTCCTGCTGGTAGGGGCGATCTCACCCCTGCTGCTGTGACGGGGATACAACACCCTTGCTCCTGGTACCAAGGCCCTCACCACCTCACCTGGGGCGAGACACCACAGGTGTTCTCACCAACAGGAGGAGGGAAGACGGTCCATCACACACCTACAGCGCCACCAGGAATGCGCCTTGCTCCGGGGCAACAGTGATGGAACACCTCAGGCCACACAAGTCTCGACCAACCTCCACCCTCCGACCTGGCCAACATCGGCGTTTCTCACCAGCATAATAACATACTACCCCCGGCGGAGCATCATGTGTTTGGCAGGTCTCATAAGCCTCACCAAGCCAGCCGTCACCTCCACCAGACTAGGACAACAGCGGCACAGGGGGTTGCCACTAACCCTCCCTTCAGGTATTTGACCTCGTCAGTCTTCGGCCTTCACCACCAACAGCCCAGCTCAATGGAAGTCCTACCACTTACTGAGCCTAGAGACTATTACCCACACGCACGCCCCATCTGCCCCGTACATAACCCGAGTGTAAACCTCGAACAAGACGGTTGAAAAACCTCGTTGAAAAAGACGGTTGAAAAACCTCGTTGAACAAGACGGTTGAAAAACCTCGTTGAACAAGAAGGTTGAATAACCTCGTTGAACAAGAAGGTTGAATAACCTCGTTGAACAAGGTTGGAAAACCTCGTTGAACAAGACGGTTTAAAAACCTCGTTGAACAAGAAGGTTGAAAAACCTCGTTGAACAACACCGTTTAAAAACCTCGTTGAACAAGATGGTTGAAAAACCTCGTTGAACAAGACGGTTGAAAAACCTCGTTGAACAAGACGGGTTAAAAACCTCGTTGAACAAGACGGGTTAAAAACCTCGTTGAACAAGACGGGTTAAAAACCTCGTTGAACAAGACGGTTTAAAAACCTCGTTGAACAAGACGGTTGAAAAACCTCGTTGAACAAGACGGTTGAAAAACCTCGTTGAACAATACGGTTTAAAAACCTCGTTGAACACGACGGTTTAAAAACCTCGTTGAACAAGACGGTTGAAAAACCTCGTTGAACAAGACAGTTTAAAAACCTCGTTGAACAAGAAGGTCGAAAAACCTCGTTGAACAAGACGGTTTAAAAACCTCGTTGAACAAGAAGGTCGAAAAACCTCGTTGAACAAGACGGTTTAAAAACCTCGTTCAACAAGGTCGAAAAACCTCGTTGAACAAGACGGTTTAAAAACCTCGTTCAACAAGCCTTCTTAACCTTAAATCGTGGGATTAAACACGGGGAACAGTTACTCTCCCACGGGTTAATAATCCCTTATGGTTTAACGGTGGGTAATGAGTCTTATTCTCCAACCAAGCTAAGCGCAGCTGCGCGGGGGATTTTTGAGCTGCCACATACCATGGGGTGTGACGAGCAGCGCATCATGACCACGGTCTGCCACGCGCGCGCGCTTCTCCGCCTCCACCACCACAACACCAGCTGCTGTGGTGTGTAAACACGGTTGAGACATTCCCGGTGAAAGCACAGCGAATTTCACATCATCACGCAACTCTCAGTCACACAATAGGAACCCACCCCTCCCCCCCCCCAAAAAAAAAATGCAAGATGCGCAAACAATATACCATACATAGCGATGCTGTTTCCTGTGGGGCCGGGGTAGCGCCAGGAATGGATGAAGGCAAGCAAGTAGGAATGTGCACTTGTGTATATATGCATATGTCTGTGTATGGGCCTTATATATATATATATATATATATATATATATATATATATATATATATATATATATATATATATATCAACAAGATAATTGAAACGTAACCCGGAAGTGACGGCCAAACAGCCCGCCTGACACAAACCCGGATATAAAACCTCAAATTCCGTTCAGTCGTTCACTCTTTAGGGTCGAGAGCCTTCAAGAGACGAGGCCGGGCCGGACACGAGACGACCCACCCCGTCCCCTACGCCTCAACGGATCACAGTCGAACGTGAGTCACTCAGCGACACCTACTGTGTCTAGAGCATGGAAAACAATGGTGGATTACGCTAGGATAATATCCATACGTGAAGGCATACATATATATATATACACACACGAGGCTTCTACACAGATGGATATGGACAACGCTGTGTTGCTGCTTCATTCAGACAGCACTGTGTTGCTGCTTCATCTAGACAACACTATGTTGCTTCTTCAACGGTGTTGATCGCCCTCTGAAAAAATACAAATCTTTCTCTTTTTTTCTTGAAGGATGACAACTACAGCAGTTGGAGCTGGTCGTCATCCACACTCTTTGAGCCGCAGAAGACGACCCCCTCATAAGCACGACGGTACGACTCGAGCAACATGGTACGACCCCTTTGCTTGGGGCATGATGACCTTGCCTTAGCCTCGAACCTTTTGTTAAAGGCTAAGTCAAAGGCCAAAGGGTCGTACTGTTGTCCTCAGAACCTTTTGTTCAAGGGAAGGTCAAAGGCCAAAGGGTCATACTGTTGTGCTCGAAACCTTTTGTTAAAGGGAAGGTCAAAGGCCAAAGGGTCGTACTGTTGTGCTCGAAACCTTTTGTTCAAGGGAAGGTCAAAGGCCAAAGGGGTCGTACTGTGGTGCTCAGAACCTTTTGTTCAAGGGAAGATCAAAGGCCAAAGGGTCGTAGTGTTGTCCTCAGGTCGTCCCGTCGTATTCAAACCCATACCATAGCAAATATGGCGAAAATGCTAGTGAGACAGATGCAGCTCTCTCGAACCGGCCTGCTGAATGGAGTTTCCCCCTTAGCATCAACCTCACCTCTAAGCCAAGGGTCTTAACAAAGCCCTTCCAGTCACGACCAAGTCTGCCATCAATGCCCATCACCTCTGGCAACAGGTGATGAGGCAGACCCGTTCCCAAATTCGAGGGCTCCGTCATGACCGCTGTGAACGCGCGCACCCACAGACACAAACACACCTCATCGTCTTCTGTCCCTCCGCGCAAGGAGCCTCTGACCAATCACAGATGCCGCTCTTGCATTTCTGGGAACGCTGGCCTTCCTGCGGGGCCATACTGCGCTGAGGACGAGTTCCCAGAAGCAATTACTGTTACCTGGAAGCTTCGTCACGAAAGATCATATCATTCCGGGAACCGTCGCTGGTGAGGTGGAAGAATAGTCATGATTGCGCGTGGAAACTACGCAGGTACGTACGTACATAACTTAAAAAGGGGAGGTGGGGGGTCACAAGACGAGTTATCATACGGTATAGGCCGCCTCCCGCGCCAGGCCCAAAGACCAGACGAAGTGTAACGACAAGAACGAAATGCAGTACATCGCTACGCACACACACACACACACACACACACACACACACACACACACACAGACCCCCCGACCCTTCCTTCGCTCGACATCTAAACCTCCTCCTCCTTCGAGACCCGACCATCCATGCTCCCTCGCCCGGAGCCATGTCTCACGTCAAGTCCGGGTTCGTTAAACGTGTCCCGTGGGCCAGGTAATCAGTACTCCGCTGTCGTCTGGTACGGCGAACACCACAGTAGGTGGAGTGGGACCTGTACACCCCCACCCAACACACAAAGATACACGAGCTTGTCCCATTCTCTCCTCTGCAGGAACAGAGTCTGACACTCATGGTCGTAATAGTACTCTAAAGTCTTTAACAGAAAAAAAAGGACTATAATTTGTTTTGAAGTAGTGTTTAGGCCAGACCACCTCGCTTGGACCTCAAGTCTGTGCATCTATACAACTCTTATGTCACTCAGTCCCTTGAGCAGTACAGTATGAGACGTGAGTAAGAACATTACGACCTGAAGGCAAGACCTCTGACCTGCTGACCCGGAGTCAACCAGGCGGCGGCGGCCACCATGGTAGTCGTACCGTCGTGAGCAAGAAGTGAACATGACCACAAAACAGGCAACAACAGCTTTATAATCTCCTCGTCTCGTATTTCCCTTTCCCTCCACACCTCACATTTCCTCCCCTCCTGTCTCATCACCGGATTCAGCATCTTGCTCTTGCTCTTTCCAAAACTGGGTCAACCAACCAACTCAACAACTCTTTAGTAACTATATATATATATATATATATATATATATATATATATATATATATATATATATATTCTTATGAGTCCGCGGGGAAATGAAACACGATAAGTTCCCAAGTGCACTTTCGTGTAATAATCACATCATCAGGACAGACACAATAGAGAAATATCAGTGAGTTGATATACAACGAAGAGGCGTAGCTAGGACGCCATTTTTTTTCCATCTTACGCATATTATCAATATGCGTCATTATCTTTTTCGATTCTTTTCGTGTCGAAATCCAAAAAGAAAATTGGGAGTGAACATGGGAGACAAAATGGGATCACAAGACAACCCCATGACTTCAGCAAGAACGCTAAGGGAATACTGGATGGAAGGAGGAGGAGGAGGCAAGACGGGAAATCCACGCGCAAAAATTACGACTGACGAAAGATTGAGAGAGAGAGAGAGAGAGAGAGAGAGAGAGAGAGAGAGAGAGAGAGAGAGAGAGAGAGAGAGAGAGAGAGAGAGAGAGAGAGAGAGCAATTTCAGATTCCGAGCAGATGATAAACGAATGGTGGAGGTGGAGGAGGAGGGTAGTTGGCTTGGTTTGGGGGGGAGGACACCACACAGCATTGGCGTGAGAGAGAGAGAGAGAGAGAGAGAGAGAGAGAGAGAGAGAGAGAGAGAGAGAGAGAGAGAGAGAGAGAGAGGACAAGGCTCCACCAATGAGGGGGGAGGGGGGTAAGGACTGAGGCTCGAGATCTACTGTCCAAGACTAGGGCTACGACGAGAAACCTGAGGACGAGAGGGAAGGAAAAAAAAAAAAGTTTTCTTATCTGTTGAACAAGAACAGTTTTGACGGTTTATGTTCTGTAGGGGTAGTTCATAACATAAACATCGAGAGGGCCACTATCTTTAACTTGTTCCTTGTGACGCACAAAAAGTCACAAAGGCAAGACCATAAAAAAAACAGGACAATTTCTGATGATAGCTCTGTTTTGATTCTTCGCCTACGCTTGTGTGTGTGTGTGTGTGTGTGTGTGTGTGTGTGTAGGGGGGCGCGCGGGATGTATGTGACAGACCAAACCCATCAGCGTCTTCTACGAACTCCCCCTCCCTCGCTTGCAGGTCGCTTCCTGCATTGTAAGCCGGGCGCAGTTCCACGTACCCATGTTTCGTTTCGTTCACTTCCCCCTCAATTATGAACGATGCTTTGGCGAGGGCCAGTTCCCGGAACGATGGCGAGGACTAACTGCCCAGGAGAAGCGGGCTGACACTTGGCCGCCGCTGTCAGGCTCCGCTTTGCGTCGCGGAGCAAGACGGATGTTGCACGTATGTTACCTTCCCGCCTCCCTTGCCTCCCCACCAGTACGGCGGGATACGGGTCTCACCAGGACACAGGCCCCCGGGGTTTCGTTAATACGTGCATATGGACCGCCGGAGGACATGAGTGGTTGTGTGCAAGGCACGGCAGAGGTCGAGGGTTCAACCCACACACACACACACACACACGTAAGGCCTGTCGGGCGACCTAGACGCGGACCTGCGCGTGGTTCCCTTAAGAACATGGAAGAGCATAACTTGCTCATTTGGTGAGGGACACTATAACTCACTGGTTAGGTGAAGACAGGAAGAAATGATTCCCTACAGAACATGAGGCATAAATACCCCTTAGGAGGAATGTATGAGGGGGGGAAAAACTAAAGGTGAAAGCTAAAAGACAGACAATTTTAAACAACGTTCTCAAAATCTCGTGCGAAAGAGAGATTCAAAGACGCGTTTAAGCGGGAGATGGGATGTCGCGGATGATACAATTTCTGGTGACAGAAGAAGCCTTTCCTCGGAAGGGGAAGTGGCAGATGTGCGTAAAAGAACGGGGGAAAATATCATATAAAAGAAGAGAAGGACGACAAGGCACGGGGAATAAGAAGGAAAAGATAAATAGGAAAGAGTTAGGATGAGGAACAGGAAGAGGAGAAGAGAGAGAGAGAGAGAGAGAGAGAGAGAGAGAGGGGCAAGATGACAAAGTCCCTCACACTCGCTCTCTTGATCCTGGCGCGTCAAAGGGAGGCGTCGTAAATTAACCAGCACTCACACTCCCCCACGTCCCTATCGTAGGGATGCCACCGACGGATCGTGTCGTGGAAACCCGTCCTCCTCCTCCTCCTCCACCGTTGCTGTCGCCTCCTGTTCCTCCTACGAGACGGCTCAAGCCGACGCGTCGAGACACACACGCTTCCTCACCATCATCACAGCACCTCACCAGCGCCACCATCTACAACTACGAGCACCGAGCGAACTACAAGCGAAAAGACAAAAAAAACTTTAACAACCAATCAAGCCGGGGAAGGTCGAAGTTCACGTAGCCTACGAAGGGAAAGATATTCCGCTTTTTAACGATCATTCTATTCCTTTCCTGAACTCAATGCGAGTCTCTTGGTTCCAAGGTCGAGTCTACATGACCTGCAGCTGGAAGAGGAGGAAGAAGAGGAGGGTATATCTTTCAAGGTCCAGTCTGCATGACCTGCAGCTGGAGGAGGAGGAGGAGGGTATATCTTTCAAGGTCGAGTCTACATGACCTGCAGCTGGAGGAGGAGGAGGAGGAAGAGGAGGGTATATCTTTCAAGGTCGAGTCTACATGACCTGCAGCTGGAGGAGGAGGAGGAGGAGGGTATATCTTTCAAGGTCGAGTCTACATGACCTGCAGCTGGAGGAGGAGGAGGAAGAGGAGGGTATATCTTTCAAGGTCGAGTCTACATGACCTGCAGCTGGAGGAGGAGGAGAAGGAGGGTATATCTTTCAAGGTCGAGTCTACATGACCTGCAGCTGGAGGAGGAGGAGGAGGAGGAGGAAGGTATATCTTTCAAGGTCGAGTCTACATGACCTGCAGCTGGAGGAGGAGGAGGAGGAGGGTATATCTTTCAAGGTCGAGTCTACATGACCTGCAGCTGGAGGAGGAGGAAGAGGAGGAGGGTATATCTTTCAAGGTCGAGTCTACATGACCTGCAGCTGGAGGAGGAGGAAGAAGAGGAGGGTATATCTTTCAAGGTCGAGTCTACATGACCTGCAGCTGGAGGAGGAGGGATAAATCTTTCAAAGGCTCGAAGAACCTCCAGGACAATACGAGACTATCTATAATTCTCGAGGGGACAAGTGTCACCAGGGCGTAGCCAAGCCATCCAGACCCACCCGCTCCTCCTCACCCAGACCCAGTCATTCAACAGTAAATCTTCCCCCGACCTCCCAAAACACACATAAATACATCCACATAACCCTCTTACCCAGCTGTACACACACGTAGGAGAAAAGACAGAACACATACACACGAGGATACGAGGCGGGGCAACGCGAGTGTAGCACAAAACAATAATGATAATAATCACACACACACACACACACACACACACACACACACACACACACACACACACACACACATCTTATAACGGAATCTCTCCTCCTCCTCGCCTTGGCCACTGAGCCCTGAGTTTATCCTCCCCCCGCTCTCGCCAGCAGCCACGGGATGTCGGGCGTCAAATCTCGATCATCGACTTCAATTCTACAAGGAGGAGGAGGAGGAGGAGAAGGAGGAGGCAGCAGCAGCAGCAGCAAAGTCACTTAACAAGATGCGTGAGACAAGGAGCGGAACACGACAGCCGCCAACACTGGGTCACAGGGGCGTTACCAAAGGGCCGGAGGGATAGTCAGTCCTCTTACCCTGCGTTACCGGAATGGTAACGCATCAGTAACGTAGAGAACGGGGGAACTAAGAGGTGGACGATCAACGGTTAGCAGACGTTCCTCATGGCGTATCTTACGCCCGGGCAACCAAAAGTGTTGAACAGATAAGGAGGAAGCAAGATCGGGTAAACGACCATGGACCAAAAGAACGTTGAAATGAGCAGACGAATTTCAGTAACAGAGGAGCTGTGTGCGTATCGAAGGCCACAGAGAGAGAGATAGAGATTGATAGATAGATAGAGATATAGATAGATAGAAAGATAGATAGATAGATAGATAGATAG
Source organism: Panulirus ornatus (assembly GCF_036320965.1). Taxonomy (NCBI): domain Eukaryota; kingdom Metazoa; phylum Arthropoda; class Malacostraca; order Decapoda; family Palinuridae; genus Panulirus; species Panulirus ornatus. The sequence continues at coordinate 9,879,980 of NC_092270.1, forward strand.
AGAGAGAGAGAGAGAGAGAGAGAGAGAGAGAGAGAGAGAGAGAGAGAGAGAGAGAGAGAGAGAGATAGAGAGAAACTGACGCGATACGACCTTCTCAGAAGGATGTGAAAGCCGTCACACAGACAGAATATAAATAAACAGATGGTCGAACTTCGGCCAAAGTTCGGCAGGATAATACGATGAGACGCAGAGGTCACTTCCGCCACGTCTCTCTCTCTCTCTCTCTCTCTCTCTCTCTCTCTCTCTCTCTCTCTCTCTCTCTCCAAGGCAACTGCGTTCCCCTCAACACAGGCGGATCGGCTCAGCACACACACACACACACACACACACACACACACACACACACACAAACACTCTGTAATCCTCTCTTGAAGTCTTCAACGCCATCAGAGAAGCCGCCTCCCCTCACCCCTCACTCCCTTCCTGCGTGACTCCCATGGTAATGCCATGAGAGGCGATTCTGGAGGCGGCGACGACGGAGGTGGCGGTCTACGGTGCCATCAGCGGCCGGTGCGGACAACGGGAGTGCCACGGAGTCTGCAGGAACGGGATCGTGGAAGGGTAGGTCACAGAGCAGCGAAAGAGGTAGGAGCTCACAGCAGTACACCGCCTCACCGCCAGTAAACGACTGTTGCTGCACGACGGCTGGGCACGACCCTTGAGCAACACGGGTAAGATCCTTGAGCAGGGTGACCAGGCACGACGTGTTTGACCTTGAGTGTGACGGGCTTCGTTCTGACCCAATTCTTTAAAGGGTACGGTTCGAAGGTCGTCACCGTCGTGGGCAAGGATCTTCCCTTCGTGCTGGAAGGTCGTCGTCTCCCGTCGTGCTGAGAGGTCGTCTCCCGTCGTGTTCGAGAGGTTAATCTGGCCGTTCAGACGCGACCATAAACAAACCTCCCTCCCTCCCCAACCGACGCGGGAAAATGACCTCCCTGGAGGCTTTTACCACAGCAACATTGCAGCCACCACCACCACTGCCGCTCCTCCTCCTCCTCCTTCACCAATGCTCTCTAGAGAGAGAGAGAGACCCACACCTCCACCAGCCTCATGATCATGACACCGCCTCCTCCTCCCTCCCTCAAGTGTATAATATCTGGTCGAGTAACGAATCACAGAAGAAATATACCGATGACGCAACTCAGGCAAGTCTGAGTGGCCATTTGCATAATAAAAACCTGTCTATCTGGGGTACGTATCTCTATCTCTCTCTCTCCAATATGAGAGAGAGAGAGAGAGAGAGAGAGAGAGAGAGAGAGAGAGAGAGAGAGAGAGAGAGAGAGAGAGAGAGAGAGAGAGAGCGTCAACAATAATGTGAGAGGTAATGGTGGTGCCTCTTTTCTCCCAGTTTTTTTTTTTTTTTTTTGGGGGGGGGGGCCCGTAAATATGACATGCGACAAGGCCACCGTCAGGACGACATGGTTCAAGCCTCTCTCTCTCTCTCTCTCTCTCTCTCTCTCTCTCTCTCTCGCCCCCACCTCTACTCCTTGGTCTCCCTCCTGAACACTTCGGGGGATATACACACTCGAGCACACGCCTCCTCGTCCATGTGAATGCATGCAATCTTCCCCCCCCCCTGTCTGGGGATGTCAAAGGCTCTCTCTCTCTCTCTCTCTCTCTCTCTCTCTCTCTCTCTCTCTCTCTCTCTCTCTCCCTCCCTCCAACCCCACTGGATGGCTTCCCGCACACACACACACACACCAACACACACCCACCACACACACACTACCTCGCTAACATACCAGGGAGAGGAAGACGATCCAGCTCTCCCGATTCACCTGGAAATATATGGTCGGGTTGAAGACCTAAGAAACCCGGATGGGGCCGATCCTTGACCAGGGACTGCGAAGCCACCCGACCCAGGCGAACAACGGGGCAGGGAGGATTTGCGCCAATAACGATCCTCTTTCATTAGCCTTTGGCACAGAACCAACAATGGCCTCATCTAATCCCCCCCCCCCCACTTTTACTGGTCGCACTAATAACGGTGGCACATACTGAACCTCCCTCACTCACTCACTCACCGATGGCTGGCAACGACGAGGCAATGTGGACCCAGTTGGTTCGGTCGGGGTGGTGGGAGAGCGGGCGTCCCCAATGGCCACAATGGAATTTCGTCATTATAATAGTCTCGGTATAATTTGGCAGTTAGGAACCGACCGTCTAACGGAACTACCCTCCTCTGATGACTCGCCTGGTGACGGATATCATAAAATGAATGGAAAGAGGATTCAATTCGACATGGGAATGAAAATGGAGTTAACTTGGTGCCACAAACTCGGTGTGTGTGTGTGTGTGTGTGTGTGTGCGTGTGTGTGTGTGTGAGACACGAGACATGTCACAAGAGTTGCTTCAACGAAGGCCAGTGCTTGTGTAACCACGTCCCTCCCTCCCTCCCTTTCCGACCCAGCGACCGTCTCCACGACCCAGCGATCGTCCTGGCGACCCACCGTCGTCCCTTCCTGCCCCACAAGCTCATCATCCCAGTATAAAATCGATCCTCCCCGTGATGTACCTGTCAATCCACACCGTTCGCCCCCCGAGCCTACTACTACCGCCCGCCGTTCGCCCGAGCCTGCCGCCGCCCGTCCTTCCCGACGGCGGCCCATCCATCCCCCGTCGTCCTCGTCCTCCTCCCACACCCTGGCCTTCGCCAGGTTAGCGTGACCAGCTCCTACCGTTCTGGCGATTAGTCTCGGGTGACTCAGACCTCTGAACATTTCCCCGGGTCCCATGCAACGCCCCCCGACAAACCTACCCCTACCTCATCGATAACCCACCTTACGTGCGCACCACACACCACCACCACCACCAGGATCATCAGACACACACACACACTTCTGGTCCTGAAGAAACACACACACTCACACTCACACTTCAGTATGCTTGCCCATGACACCTACGTCGTAAGGGAGGCTAAAAGGTGAGAGGAGGAGGAGGAGGGAGGGGATATAACAATCATCCTACAGGGAGAACCTAGGCAACGGCGCCTGAAGCTGGTCCGATACCTGGGTGGTGATGTTCACCTCGAGGGAATGCGAGGTGAATATGAGGAGTGGGACACGGCGAATGAGAAGACCTCGAAGTGAGCATCGTCTAGCATAGCACGAGCAGCAGGAGTCTGTGTGTGTGTGTGTGTGTGTGTGTGTGTATGATGTACTCAGGATTGACTGACTGATTTGTGCCGGTGTCCGTCCCCATCCCCCGGCAAATCTATTGTCTGTCCCCCACCCCACCATGCTCATCCTGTGAGCGGTAGCTCAAAAAAGAAAGAGGAAATACAGGGGTCACAATGGGGTCTTAGTCAGCAGTCAGTCTACACTGTACCTACTACAGGTAACTGGGTCGCCACGAGTCCCACCTTCGGAGGAGTGGTACAGATGACTAAACTGTCAGCTGGTACATTCAGGAACTGCCTTTGATACACTCCTCACGTTCGGTTCGCTGCATTCTCGGAGGCATATACAACTAACAGAGAAGGTTCAGAGGAGGAGCGAGGAGGAAAGTACACGACTTACGAGCACCAGAGTGAGAAGTTAGAAGCCACCAATACGTCCATCACAGAGGAGATTAGAGAAGGGAGAGACCTCATCAAAACTCTGAAGTTCCTTCAACTAATCTGACGGTGCTGACGGCGAAGAGCTCCTCGAAGGATGCGGACACAGAACCACCACAGGTCATCACATAAACAAAAACTTCCGATAAGATGCGCAGAAGTTAGTCTACAGTATCAGGGATGCGTAGAAGTTAGTCTACAGTATCAGGGATGCGTAGAAGTTAGTCTACAGTATCAGGGATGCGTAGAAGTTAGTCTACAGTATCAGGGATGCGTAGAAGTTAGTCTACAGTATCAGGGACGCGTAGAAGTTAGTCTACAGTATCAGGGACGCGTAGAAGTTAGTCTACAGTATCTGGGACGCGTAGAAGTTAGTCTACAGTATCAGGGATGCGTAGAAGTTAGTCTAAAGTATCAGGGACGCGTAGAAGTTAGTCTACAGTATCAGGGATGCGTAGAAGTTAGTCTACAGTGTCAGGGTAGTGGACGCAGTTCGGTGATGGCACTGTAAGTGCTGGCGGACGGTCCACAATAAAAGAAAGAAAGAAAGAAAAAAAGCTTCATGACAATAAGAAAGTTCAAGAGAATGGGTCGCGTTCCACCCCACACACCATCCTACGAGGGTAAACACCTCCCAAAACCATACTGTACAAATAGGTGATTAATCACCACCGACGCGTTCATCACCGCTACAACACCATCGATCCTCGTGGACTCTGGACGATTTACGACGCCATCCAACGAACGTACAGGAACAGCTGCGAGGTGTGCGTCAACCCTATACGACGCCATGGCGAGCCCTTTTCCGCGCGCGAGCCCACAAACCGATCCAAAAGGAGAAAGAAAAGACGGACTCTTAGCTTGCTCTACCTCCAGCCAGCCTCGCTCGGCCCCAGAACTTGCAGCAGCTAACCTTCAGCGAGTCGAACAATGTTTGCGACGGGTTCCAGGAAGCACACACACACACACACACACACACACCGAGGCAAGCAAGCCAAGCCAAGCCAGGCAGGTAGGTAGGTACGGCCGCTCAACCTTCCTGCTCGCTGTTCACTTTAAATAACTTGTGGCTCTTGCGCTCACCAGACCTGCTCCCTCAATGCGACCATGTTTTTATTTTTTTTTATATTTTCCTCTCCTTTCTCGTTCGAATTCATTTTTCAGTATCAAATTATCATTTTCATATATTCTTCCAAGTTTATATTCGTATTCTTAATTCTGCGATATCTAATAGTTCGTTTTCATACATTTTTCCAAGTTCATATTCGTATTCTTATTCAATACCTACATCAATTCTATCTATAATTCGAGTTTTCAGATTTGATTCGGTCGTACTGATTCATTCATTCAGCGATGTTTCATGATTATATTTCTACCTTATCTTCTGCTTTCCATGCATTCAAATTCCATCATTCACTGATAACCATAATCATCTTTTCATTCATCCACTCATTGATTCTACAATTTCTCATTCATCTACTCATTGATTCTACAATGTTTCATTCATTTACTCATTGATTCTACAATGTTTCATTCATTTACTCATTGATTCTACAATGTTTCATTCATCTACTCATTGATTCTACAATGTTTCATTCATCTACTCATTGATTCCACAACGTTTCATTCATCTACTCATTGACTCTACAATGTTTCATTAATCTACTCATTGATTCTACAATGTTTCATTCATCAACTCATTCATTCTGCAGTTTCATTTATCTACTCATTGATTCTACAGTTTCATTCATCTACTCATTGATCCCACGTTTCATTCATCAACTCATTGATTCTACAGTTTCATTCATCAACTCATTGATTCTACAGTTTCATTCATCAACTCATTGATTCTACAGTTTCATTCATCAACTCATTGATTCTACAGTTTCATTCATGTAAACACCCCAACTCAACAACAACTTTAGAAGGTTCTAGTTCCCTGTGACCGACTAACCGTCTTCACCTCCCGTCCTTCCTCGTCGTCAAGTAGTCACACTTTACACCCATGGCCTACGACAGAGTCAGGGGCCTGTCCTCCAACCCCCGCAGTTCAGTAGGCGGAGCCACCTCACCTAGCGAGGACCTGGTGTGCTAGGCTGTTCCATGCTGTGATGATTCGTAAGGTTCGGGAGGAGTACTTTCCTCTTTCCTTCCTCCTCGTGAGTCTAGAGGAATACTCCACTGTCGGTCACTCACATGGGATGAAGGTGAATATACAGGTTCCTTAAACTCGCAATGAGTAGCCAGATTTACGTAGAATGTCAGCGCTGGTTGAAGCCCACCTCAACAGTGACCAGGCTGGGCGTGGTAGTGGTACCAGGCGGCAAGAACGCTACACACAGGGTATGATGGTCCTCCCTCCCAAGAGTGGTAGTGTGCTGTGGTTCGGAGGAAGAGGAGGAGGAGGTGGGAGAGGCGACGGCAGCGCTGGGCCCCCTCCTGCCCCACGAAGCAGCAGTCACGTCACCCTCAGCCACTACAAATCAACGTTAATTAGTTGTTGATAAAGCATCCTCCGAGGACGCAGTATGTTTCCGGGAAAATGATGCGCTGGCGAGGCTGGCGACGTCGGCGGTGAGGATGGTTAATGACGACGTAGAAGGGGCGCTCGACTCCTGTCCCGAAGGAGGAGGAGGAGGGGGAGGTTGGGGCGGTGGTGTATGTATGTGTGTCGCAGATACAAGTGATAACGAGGCGTAGAAGAGGGCCGACTGGATGGAGGCAAGGTGGTTAGGAGGGGTGAGTGGGTCGTAGTCAAGAGACCACAGCGTCAACCACACAGTGATCCGTGTGATGATGATCCTCACCTGTAAACGTGTGTAGGTCTCCCCACGGAATACATGGGGCTCCCTCAGCCCACTGTCACTTCCCTCAGTCACCAGTATCTTCAGGAATCTTATCTACTTACGCGTGTAGAGCGCCTGAAAAGTCTCGCCAGGCAACACAGGCCCTTAAGACCATGGACACGCTCATCCCCTGGTGGGCAGGCAGCAGACACCTCCTTCAACACTGCCACGAACATGTCTCTAGTAAAACAAAAGCGACTGCAGACAGGGCCGTCATGAAGTAACTACAGGTGGTGGGGGCCCATACAGGCTGACGTGAGTGGCAGTGCCCCTCTCTGTATGATGTAGGAGGCATCATAAAGTTATGAAGTAACTACAGGTGGTGGGGGCCCATACAGGCTGACGTGAGAGGCAGTGCCCCTCCCTGTATGATGTGGGAGGCATCATAAAGCTATGAAGTAACTACATGTAGTGGGGGGGCCCATACATACTGACGTGAAAGGCAGTGCCCCTCCCTGTATGATGTAGGAGGCATCATAAAGTTATGAAGTAACTACAGGTGGTGGGGGCCCACACAGGCTGACGTGAGAGGCAGTGCCCCTCACTGTATAATGTGGGAGGCGTCATAAAAGAGGAAATAAACACAGTGTAACAGAGATGAGGCCAATCCTCCACAGGCACTTCGTCCCCTCACACCCTGGTAACAACAATATTGCAACGCGTAGCCACCATCAAAGAGAGAACACCCCCCTCAAACACCCCCACCAAAAAAAAAAAATATATCCCACTGTATATATTCCCAGAGTTGGCGCGTCAACCTCCACCACCCCCCAATACACATCGCCAGAAGGTCCAGAAGCCGCTATGACGAAACCCTTTTTCTTCCCCCCTCCTCTCCCGGTCTGACGCTTAAAAACAAAATATCCGGGCGCAAAGTTTGGTCATTCATAGCTCTAAAACTGCCATCAGGACGCTCCCGACGCGATCCGACTGCATATTCAGTTCCCGATAATGTGGTAATGACGTGGGTGTTAGAGAGAGATCAATGTTGTGGACGATGAGGTGGGGAGGGACTCCATCAGCCGCTCGTACATATGCTTTAAAGGCGGGGGTGAGGGACGCTCCTGGTGACGGTGGGCCAGACACCGTCTAACCCTACCAGGGGATGAGGACTATATGACGGTACGGCAGTCCCACATGGGATGGCACCGGCAGACACACTCGACGCCACTACCACACACTGCCGGTACCTAGGGCGCCCCTAGCGGCACCAAGCAACACTACACCCTCCCAGCATCCCGCTAGCGGCACCAAGCAACACTAAACCTCTCCCAGCACCCTGCTAGCGGCACCAAGCAACACTACACTCTCCCAGCACCCCGCTACCGGCACCAAGCAACACTACACTCTCCCAGCACCCCGCTAGCGGCACAAAGCAACACTACACCCTCCCAGCATCCCGCTAGCGGCACAAAGCAAAACTACACCCTCCCAGCACCCCGCTAGCGGCACAAAGCAACACCTACACCCTCCCAGCATCCCCGCTAGCGGCACCAAGCAACACTACACCGCTCCCACCATCCCGCTAGCGGCACCTAAGCAACACTACACCCTCCCAGCATCCCGCTAGCGGCACCAAGCAACACTACACCCTACCAGCATCCCGCTAGCGGCACCAAGCAACACTACACCCTACCAGCACCCCACTAGCAGGCACCATGCAACACTACACCCTACCAGCACCCAGGACCCTGCTCGCGACACTCGCTAATTCCCATTCCAAGCGGCGGCGGCAGCGGTGGCGGTGGCGCTCCCCTCCCCACGACAGGGAAATGACTGATGTGGAAGTGGTGTTCGCGGTGGCGGGGGTAGTGGTTTGGGAGTCAGTGGTTGGGGGAGCAGTGGAGCTGCGGCTGATTCTGGCTGGGGCGAATGCAACAGTCACATCGTCCTCCAGTCCACCGTCCCTTTATGGACGACAATAATGACTGGCGGTCGTCCCGTGGACTTGTATAATGTCGTTCGTGGCTCATCTGTCCGCTGCATTAAGCATCGCGGGAGGGAGAGTGGCTCCGGTTATTTGATACCACAGCTGAGTTGGGGTGCTGGTGGACGACAGCCTCTGCTCTATTTCAGGAAGCTGGGGTTATGGGCAGCTCAGGACTAGGAACTACACGAAAGCAAACCACAGCATTGGATAGGACAATGCCAGAACCACCGTCGCTCCCCAGCCGCCGCTGCCTCCACGCCATTCTTTCATTCTTTCCTCCAGTCGCTGTCAGGTGACAATCCCAGGCCCATGTATGAGGCAAGGTGGAGCGTGCCGGCACGGCGGTGCGGTGTAGGCAGGTCCAGCGCACCAACCCGACACAAAGAGCGACTCCTCCTCCTCCTCCTCCTCTTCCTCCTCACACACACATGAGAAAATCGCTCATCCCGGCCGACTTACAACGGTAACTTCGGCCGATCCAATCTTGCCAATCTCTACCTAATACCAAGGATCCAATTCCCTTTATCCCGAATATAATCCAATAGCCCTTAGCCCTTGTTTCGACAATCCAATCCCGTCTCCTCCTCCTTCCTCCACGGATCATTTCCTCGTCTGCAACATTCTTGCTCGGCGAGGCTTGACGTCGGCTGGCTGCCGGCAGACAGGCTAGCTAGCTAGCTGGGTGGCTGGTCGGTCTTGAGCAGCCACCAACACCACCGCAGTAACTAGTGGCTCGAGCGGTGGGTGTGGCAGACAGACCTACGATTACCACACACTTTCGCCGGGCGAGGTGCACCAAACCCGAGGCCATAATGGAACCCCACGCGTGATGGATATGGACTCCCACACACCATGACGACGTGGCAACACCCCCTCCACAAGCAACCCTCCGTCGCGCTAGGAAACTCCCGAAGGAAAATACAACCACAACCGCCTCTCCCGACCCCCCACCATTTCTCCTTATGTAACCTAACGATTACATCAACCCCTCAATACCTCAAATCCCTAAAACCGTCACATACACCCATCACCTCCCCACAACCACAAAACCCAACCATCGCTCCACACACCACACCACTACCCTCCGCCACACAGCTCCCAGCTGCCACGTTGTGACGTATAACAACTTGGTGACGAGTTGGTACGTGGCGGAAGTCGTGGTAATCCGACACACGCCTGGCAGTCGGTCCCCCTCTCTCCTTCCCTCCCTCCACACCAATGAGATGTAAGCCACCAGACCACATTTCCAGGGAGGCACCTCGTATTTCCAGAGGAAAAACTACATTTCTGAAAAAAAATGAAATGATAATAAAGGCGCAAGTTCGGAAGGTGATGTTCGTCATTCGTTCAATATTTTGGTCTCATTTTGCTTACTAATTCCAAGACGCATCATGAGTGATACAGGGATACAAGGATGTGGTGAGACAGACATATATAAATAGAAGTATATTAGGTTATGGTAAGGCACATCAATGTACATAGCGATTATGGTGGGACATACATACACCGTCACCAACACCCTACATCAACACCTCCCTACACCGTCACCAACACCCTACATCAACACCTCCCTACACCGTTACCAACACCCTACATCAGCACCTTCCTACACCGTTACCAACACCCTACATCAACACCTCCCTACACCGTCACCAACACCCTACATCAACACCTCCCTACACCGTCACCAACACCCTACATCAGCACCTTCCTACACCGTTACCAACACCCTACATCAACACCTCCCTACACCGTCACCAACACCCTACATCAACACCTCCCTACACCGTTACCAACACCCTACATCAACACCTCCCTACACCGTCACCAACACCCTACATCAGCACCTTCCTACACCGTTACCAACACCCTACATCAACACCTCCCTACACCGTCACCAACACCCTACATCAACACCTTCCTACACCGTTACCAACACCCTACATCAACACCTCCCTACACCGTCACCAACACCCTACATCAACACCTCCCTACACCGTCACCAACACCCTACATCAGCACCTTCCTACACCGTCACCAACACCTCCCTACACCTGCCAGCACCCAGTGTTGGTGAGTGAGGGAGCGCATTCGTCAGTACGGCCTCCCACATGTATCACGGTGAATGGGTTTATGACACGACACATGGCCTGTGTGCTCTGGCCTGAGTGCCTCGGGCCCCACAACTCCGACGACGACGGCGGGTGAGGGTGAGGGTGGGCTATGGCAGGGGTGCGGTGGCGGTGGTGAGGATGTAAGAGGCGATGGTGTCGGCTATGTTGGTTGAGGGGAAGGAGGAGGAGGAGGAGGGAAGGAATCCAACGGACGAGCGTAAGGAAACCACACACTTGCGCCACCCGGGCCTTACATCCGCACACACACACACACACACACACACACACACACACACACACGCGCGCGCGCGCGCGCGCGCTTGACGAGGGAGTCCACGAAGCACGTGCGGCGACGTGAAGGGGCGGAGGGGAAAAGTGTGGAGGGTGGGGGGTGGTGGTTCGTTCGTCTTCGTCTGCCGGAGGCCATCACCCTCTCCGTCTCTCGCCGTCCGTGACGCACGTGACCACTGGAGAAAAGTCACGCCACTTCTGGCCCACCTGGTGAAAGTGACGGAGAGGCAGAGACTTCTACTCCTCCACCATCACCACCACCCACCACTGCAGCTGGGGCGGCAATGTATCACGCGCCAGACCCACCCACATACGTACGTACGACCAGCGACGGGAAAGACAGCAGACAACACATAGATTCTACCCCCCCGCGCGCCCGCCGTCGGTGTGTGTTTTATCTCCTCCTGGCCTCTCGTTCCCGACCATGACACACGACTTATAACCTCACTAGCGACACCAAAATCCTCACCTCCTACCAACCACCACAGCATCAACAATAACAACACACAAGAGTACTACAACAGTGGTCAATCCCTCTTGAGCAGGGGGGTGTGGTATGCAACCACACAAGACTACTACAACAGGGGTCAATCCCTCTTGAGCAGGAGGTGTGTGGTGTGCAACCACACAAGACTACTACAACAGGGGTCAATCCCTCTTGAGCAGGGGGTGTGTGGTGTGCAACCACACAAGACTATACTGCAGCAGTGACCAATCCCTCTTGAGCAGGGGGGTCCCAACAACACAGACCACTACATCAATGATCAATCCCTTGAACACGGGGGGGAAAGGGGAAGGAAGCGACCGATTGGGGTATAATGCAACACATGGAGAGGAGGACTGGTCCTGAATTAAAGGCAGTATGTCACCTAATAATCATGGTTTCACACACGGGAACTGTACGCAACTGTGTATCAATACATAACCCTATCAGTTCAGAGGGAAGGCAAATGACCCACCACATTTCTTGACCTAAAAAGCTGCATTTGGTAGTCCTAGGCAAGGATACTTTTCGGCACGAGTGAGCAGTTACGGGTATTGATGATGAGCGCGAGTAGCAAGAAGCCACCTTCCCCCGGTGTCAACGCCTTGATACGCTCCGTCAGCTGACGAACACTAATCGCAGCGACCACCACGGATCCCTGCTGCCGCTGCTTCACCACAGCCACCAAGTCTCACCTGCTCAAGGAACTTTCTACCGTCCACACGACTCCCAGGCGATTAGACACACACACACACCCACACACACACACGCAGCGGTGACAAGTGAAGGGCTGACAAGCGCGACACGAAGTGGAATGAGGCGCGAGGTCGTAGCAGAAGTACTATTGCTCCTCTTCGGGTCGAACACCGCTCCCACCCAATCGAAATCCTACCCTCCACCTAACCTACCTCGACACAATGGAGAGCTCTTGCCCCTCCCTCACCCACTAGGCGGATCCGTGGGAGAGCAGTAGTGGCGCGCCTCTCCTCACACCCCCATCCTCCTCACAGCAGGCCACTACCACCAACATATGGCCATGACGTGCACTGCCTTGCCTCGCCTAATCAGCCATGCCCAAGAAATGTCTTCCGGCGCGGGCGATACGTTAGCAATGCGCTGATTGGGTCTTGCCCCAGACTCCTTACCAGCCAGGCAGCAGCGAGAGGGGGGTACCCCAGCGTACACACATACAGCCACCCTTATTCCCAGCGAATGTGCTTCTCCAACCCACCTTCCCTGAGTGTCTGTCTTGTCAGCCAAGCGCTTTCGTGTCGCCATCATTTCAGCTAATTTTCCTCGTCCTCCCACAGTCTTAATGAAAACGAAGGTGTTTGCCGCTTCGTTCTTTTAAGAAAAAGTTTCATAATGAAGAGATTCTAATTATCTTTATGAATGTAACGCGCCATCATGTGGTTCAGGCAGCTAAACTTCAGCTTCATACTCCTGAACTTCAGCTTCAAGCTGCTGCTGAACTTCAGTCATCCTGACGAAGGGGCTTTTTCCCATTCTTGGACACGACTACCAAACTCCCCTTGGGCCGACCATCACCACAGCGGCGTCCCAGACGCACGTGGGCGAGACAGACAGACACACAGACAGACAGACAGAAAGAGAGACAGACAGACACAGACAGAAAGACAGACAGACAGACACAGACAGACACACCACATGCTGGACGCACCTTAATGGTCTCCACTGAGCCGTGTCCACTGTTTGTGACGAGGTGTGACAGGCCAGCACTGACAGGCGTGAGGCACGGAGTGACGCCAGGCCAGTGTGTACGAAATGAAACGGACACAACACATATAGCCCATACATATATATACATATATATACATATATATATATATATATATATATATATATATATATATATATATATATATATATATATATACATATGAGAAAGCTAGGGTAGGCCATCTGTTGGTGTCTCGCCTCAGTGGTCACCTGTTATGCTTCAGTAGCCCTCCGTCAGGTGGTTCATGCCTCCTCTCTCTTCCTCCTTTTCCTCCTCCTCCTCCTCCAGTAGTGACACACGCCGCTCTCGCATTCCTCCACACCCTACCTACCCCTTACCCCCAACACCTCCTCCCTCCTAACCTTCGAAAACCCTCGTCTTACGGCAAGTTCCTCCCCTCAGAACCTCTCATTTACCTCTTTCCTTTCCCCCACGCCCCTCGCCATACTTTCCCACCCACCCAAACCACCACACCTCCCCCCACCAACCCCCATACCATTTTTACCCCCAAATGCCTCCCCATCCCCCAAAATGCCTCTCCTTTCCCCCAAATCCTCTCCATCCACCACTACCTCCCCATCCACCACAAACCCCTCCATCCACCACTACCCCTACCAAACCCCCAAAAACCCCAACCCCCACCCAAATCCCCCACCCCCCAACCCCCTCCCCCCAACCCCTCCCCACCCCTCTAACCCCCTTTACCACCAACCTCCCCCAAACCCCCAAACCCCCAACCCCCACCCCCAAATCCCCCCCCCCCCCCCCCCCCCACCCCCACCCCAACCCCCATCCCCCCCCCCCCCCAACCCCCACCCCCCTACCCCCACCCCAACCCTACCCCAACCTTTAACCAAACCCCCCCCCACTCCCCCCAACCCCCTCCCCCACCCCAACCCTACCCCAACCCCTCCAAACCAAACCCAACCTCTATAAACCTTTCCCAAACCCCCAAAACCCCCACCACCACCCCCCCTCCCCCAAACCACCCTCCCCCCCACCAACCCCCACCACCAACCCCCCACCACCCTACCCCTCCCCCACCACCCCCCCACCACCACTCCCCCCTACCCCCCCCCCCCACCCCACTACCCCCCAAAAACCCCCCCCACCCACCCTAAACTCCCCCCAACCCCCAATTTTACCACCAACCTTTCCCACCAAAAACCCCCAACCCCCCACCCCCTACCCCCACCCCAAAACCCCTAAACCACACCCCCCACCCCCACCCCCCACCCCCAACCCCCCCCCCAACCCCCCCACCCCCCCACCCCCCCTTTCCCACCAAACCCCCCCAACACCCCCCCCCAACCCCTCCACCCCAACCCCCACCCCCCCCCAAACCACCCCCCCACCCCCCCAACCCTAACCACCACCCCCCCACCACCCCTCCCACCACCCCCCCCACCACCCTACCCCCCACCCCCCCCCCACCCCAACCCCCCCCCCAAAACCCCCCACCCCACAAACCCCCACCACCAACCCCCCCACCCCCCCATCTACCAAACCCCTACCACCCCCCCCCCACCACCACACCCCCCATCCACCACTACCCCTCCATCCACCACTACCTCTCCATCCAACATTACCTCTCCATCCAACACTACCTCTCCATCTACCACTACCACTCCATCCACCACTACCCCTCCATCCACCACTACCCCTCCATCCACCACTACCCATCCAGACCAGACTGCTCCGGCCCAACCACTTCCGGACCACGTAGAAGCAGCCATTGCGACGCCCCCAGATGATACACTGACCTCCCCACCTCAGCAACGCCACGTCAAGCCGGTACCGGGACATGTAAAGCTTAAAACAGATACCATAATTCTATCCATATCTCTCATCCTGACCCACGTCACGAGCCCATCTATCGACCCGAGGGGAGGATGAACGACTGTATCGGCGCTATCTACTCAATGTCTATATATACCCCCCGCCCTGTGGGCCTTCACATAAGGGCATCTGTCAGTAGCCACTACTTCATCTGCTGCGCCTGTGGAAGATATAGACCTGACACGCTCACGGCCACTAGGGGTCACGCCAGACACCCATGCCACCTGTATGTTCACCTCAGGCGGCCGAGGAGACATGCAAAACACACCAGGTACCACGACGGTATACGCTGGTCTAGAGACGACGGGGATACACCCGCGCTGCTGGTAACGCCTTGTGCCACGTTCCCAGCACCTGCAGGCTCACTTCTGGAGCTCTCAGGTGCCCCGTGTGGTTACATCATCACTTCGAAGGATTTACGCGACGCCCAGGAGAATCGCTGAGACGCACGGCTGCGCCCCTACGCATACAACAAGAACTGACGCAGGGTCGGGGCGGTGATGGTGGTGGGAGGGAGGAGGAGGAGGAGACCCGTCGTGGAGTCTTGGTGGTGTGGGGGTCGTCACGGTAATCTGCCTTATCTCTCCGGTTACCAAAATCAAATTAAAACTTTAAATTCTGTGTCGAACCAGCAAGGCGAAGTCATCCTTCTTCCTTTAAGGACCAGCGAAGATAAATCGCAAGGGGTAAGGAGGGGAGAGGGATAAAAGAGCGCCACACAACAAGACTCTGTCGCATCTTTGACACGGCCACCCAAGACTGACACATCTTACAGATCCCTTCGACAGCAGACTGAGAAGATATGTCATATTCATCATTCGGTCTAACCCATATATAAATATATATCCCCGAGGCTGCTGTAGGCCTGGAAGAAAAGCTGTGGGAAAATCAACACACCCAAAAGTAAGCTGATGCACGACTCCAGGTGCCTGACCTGGTCCTGTGCCTCTGTGTTGGCGGCCCCAGGTGCCAGGGAGTTCGACGTCGACACCCGCCAAAGGCCAGCATGACGACGGAAGAAGCTGTGGGCTAACGAGAGGGAGCGCGACCCCGGTGACAGCATCGGATGGGAGTATGACGGCGGGGAAGTGAGTGTCACAGCATCTGCGAGAACAGATGGCAACGACGAGAACACATTCGCGTCGAGTGTGTTCTCATGCGAGTGTCACAGTGTTGCGCGCCACACCAGTGCTTGGGGAACTACGAGTAAATATAACATCGACGACCCCTCCTCCTCCAACAAAGGGCTTGGGGAGGCTGTGTGTGTGTGTGGATCGAGTGACACAAGCATCACGACAGGTGATCACACACACACACACACTCACACTGTCTGCTGGCGAGGTAAACAAGAGGAAAGCGAGCAGGGAGGCACAAGCAGGGAAGGCAAGGCACCCTCCCTCACATGATGACCGACGCTGACGACAAGACAAGGGGCAGGAGGAAGCTAGGCCAGATCCTCTCAAGCAATGTTTAATAACCTTTTCCAAACGCGACCGTCCGACCCCCAGGGCATGACGGCACGACCTACGACCTGGCTCTGAAGTGTCAGGTCTTTTAAAAGCCCAGAGGCCATCGCAACTGTGTGAGAGTTTCGTACCGTCGTGTGCCGACGGGCTGAAGAACGACTCCAGCAGCTGAGAGGCGAGGCATGACGCAAGTGATCCCCGGATGCGTCCTTGCGTCTCCCTCCCTCCCAACCTTCCCCGTGGTCACTGCTCGAACCCCTCCTCACCACTGAAGAGAAAATAAAATCCTTCGCATCTCTTTTTTTTCTTTTTGGACACTTTCCACCTGCTGTTAATGGAGCCCACCATCACCTCCTCCTCCTCCTCCTCCCCTCCTTCCATGCATATGCATTTCTATTTTCCAGCGACTCCAGCTTTTCAAGGCGAGAAGGGGAGGAGGAGGAGGACGACGACGACGAGGGGGGAGGAGCATTGCCACCGTCTCTTTTTTTTTCCATTTCAGGTGAATGGTGGTCGTATAGGGGCGTAGCCCTTTAGCCTTAACGCATAGGGAGAACTCTCTCTCCCTCTCTCTAGTGCCAGCCCGGATGCTGAGTGCAAAAATCCCCGCTAGACATACACTTCATCAACTTGCAAGATCGAAAAAAAAGGACATTTTAGCTAACGTCTCAGGAAATTATACTTCCTCAACCACACACACACGCGCATGCGTTGGCTGGGTGGGTGACGCATCCGGCAACACCTGACTGCAACAAGGAACCCATGAAATAAGGTAGATATAGGTAAGGTCGATGAGTCAGGGCTAAATCAAGGGCGAGATGATCATAACAACGATGCGATGCCTCTCCATTTGTGAGTAAATGCATGGCCATCCACGGCCATCAAACTCCACGCGAGGGACAGGCACGGACAAGCACACACACTCACTCACCCACACACCCAAACACCACACACACACACACACACACACACACACACACACAGAGCTAAACGGGGACAGTCAGCCAACGAGAACGCAACCTGACGGATGGACGAGACCCACATATGACGGGGAGGGAAGAGATGCGACCACCACAGACTGTGATGCATCGGAGGAGGCCAGACACACAGCTTCCCCACACACAAGACAAGGGAGTGAGGCTGAGCTGGGCCAGAGCTGGGCGGAGGCCTCCACCCACTATTGTGGCCCGCCACTGACTGTGTTTCCTGCCTCTATCTCCTCTCCCACACCTAACCCACCCACACCCCAGGCATGGCCACCAGGCACAAACACACACACACGCACACCTCCCATGCTCCCATGGCCACCACCAGTCAATTACATCGCAAGAGAGCACACGCGGTATGCACAGGCATTATGCACGGTCACCATGCACACACAGGGTGCATGCAGAAGCAACACACACACAGCTGCACACACAGCGATCATGAGTGCATACAGTCCTCATAGATAACCCAGCTGTGGTGGCCTTAAATAATTGAGATGTCCTTATACATTTAACGAACTGAGATGCCCTTAAACCCTTAAGCAACTGAGATGCCCTTAAACTCTTAAACAACTGAGATGCCCTTAAACCCTTGACCATGACGGCACGACCCTTTGAGTCTGATGGCTTCAGCCTTTAACCTAACCCTTAAGGCTAAGATTAAAGGCTTATAAAACATCTTACTCAACTTCGTCCTCAAGGCATCAATTGACGTTAAAATTAACATCCTTCTTAACGGTTTTTAACGTTAAAACTATACCAAGAACATCGTCAGTTTTTAACAGTGTTAACATTACTTGTAACACAATAATGGCAATGAGTTACCAGTGTTAACATCACTTGTAACACAATAATGGCAATGAGTTACCAGTGTTAACATCACTTGTAACACAATAATGGCAATGAGTTACCAGTGTTAACATCACTTGTAACACAATAATGGCAATGAGTTACCAGTGTTAACATCACTTGTAACACAATAATGGCAATGAGTTACCAGTGTTAACATCACTTGTAGCACAATAATGGCAATGAGTTGCCAGTGTTAACATCACTTGTAACACAATAATGGCAATGAGTTACCAGTGTTAACATCACTTGTAACACAATAATGGCAATGAGTTACCAGTGTTAACATCACTTGTAATACAATAATGGCAATGAGTTACACGTTCAAAAGGGGGGTCGCGACCGCCACCTACAACCACCCATCCACCCAACCCCCTCGCCAGTGACTGAAGGAAGCAGAAGTTCCACACTTCGAAGTGAAGTTCCTTCGAGAAATTCGTCAATTCATCTACCACCACCACACGCTCGAGCGTGCACCAGACATTACACTGTGGCTCTGAGTGTACACTGATGAGTGTACAGTCTTATGTAAATACAGGTGGAATTCGACGCACCGCTGGGTGTAGACCCCATTTTTCACGTTCGCCAAATGAACAGCATATCGAACCCGACCCAACGCAGGGTTAGACCGAGGAAGACCAGGTGTGGAAGCCCGCGGGTGGGAGGTGTGGGGGTGAGTGAGGAAGTCCTGGGTGAGTGTGAGTGAGTGAGAGAAAAGGGTGTCCTGGGTGAGAGAGTGAATGAGTGAGGGGCAGATGGGGTCCTGGGTGGGTGAGTGTGTGAGTGAGGGGCAGGTAGAGGTCCTGGGAAGGTATGTGAGTGTGTGAGAGGCAGATGGAGGCCCCAGGAGAGTGAGTGAGTGAGAGGCAGGTGTGTATGTGTGTGTGTGTGTGTGTGTGTGTGTGTGTGTGTGTGTGTGTGTGTGTGTGTGTGTGAGGGGGGGGGGGCAGGTTCTGGTGTAAGTTCTGTGGGGGTCAATGACCAGGAGAGCCAGCAGCCCCAGGCCACACCACCGCCGGGCTAAAACAGTAAGAGACAGCCACCCAGCCACACTAGCACACCCAGCAGCGGCTATCAGGCAAGCGCTCCCTTGATAGCTTACCGGCCCCTTACCCTGAGGTCGAGGCATAGCCAGCAACCGTCGACCTACTGGTCGAACCTGGCTCGCGGGCGGGTGGTGGGACGGACGATCATGACAACCCCTCCGTGTGGCCACGGCGATTACGAAAGCATCACCCGCCTTACTGTTGTCAGTGAGAGCCAACGGGGGGAGGGACATGGTTTCCAACACCTTAACATAACGACCAGGTTCGCCGTCGTCGTCCACTCCCTCCTCCTCCTCCACCTCTCCACCAATGTCTTCAAGGCAAGCGCTGCACGCAGCTCTCTCTCTCTCTCTCTCTCTCTCTCTCTCTCTCTCTCTCTCTCTCTCTCTGAGTGCTGGAGAGCTGAACACACTTCCGTATTGCGGGGCCGAGCGAGGCCAAAGCAGGCTGGAGTAACAGTTAACCCTATATAAGGCACTTGACCAAACAACCCCCAGGTGCTCGCACGTTTACTGGCGAGGTCAAAATTATAACGAAACCCGCGCATAGCGCTCCCTCCTCCCACCACACCACTGTCCCGCGCACAGCGCTCCCTCCTCCCACCACGCCACTATCCCGCGCACAGCGCTCCCTCCTCCCACCACACCACTGCCCCGCGCACAGCACTCCTTTCTCCCACCACACCACTGCCCCGCACACAGCACTCCCTCCTCCCACCACACCACTGCCCCGCGCACAGCGCTCCCTCCTCCCACCACACCACTGCCCCGCGCACAGCGCTCCCTCCTCCTACCACACAACTGCCCCGCGCACAGCGCTCCCTCCTCCTACCACACAACTGCCCCGCGCACAGCGCTCCCTCCTCCCATCACACCACTGCCCCGTGCACAGCGCTCCCTCCTCCCACCGCACCACTGTCAAATAATGATCCCACTACAAACGCCACTCAACACAAGGCATTTAAAAAAGCCCACCAATAACACTAGTAGTTTTAATAGAGCACAAACAACACTATCTCTCAGAGCGATGTGACCAATACTAACGTAAAGCTAATCGGCCTCATCCTAACAGCTATCATCCTAACACAGCTACCTCATCCTAACAGCTATTATCCTAACACAGCCACCTCATCCTAGCACAGCTCTACCTCTTTATCCTCCTAAATAACGGCACCCAACAAAACCTAGCTAACCCATCCTAAACTACCTAACAAAGCCGATACCCCCCCCACGACAATCGTACCCTCGCAGAGAATCTTAACACGGCAACATGTCTGAAGACGAAGAACTTCCAACTGCTTTAACACGAACCATCCCAGGAGCCTAGACGAAGATGTTATAACCCTGACAAAACAGAGAGAGAGAGAGAGAGAGAGAGAGAGAGAGAGAGAGAGAGAGAGACCGGTAGATAGATAGATAAATAGATAGATAGATAGATAGATAGATAGAGATAGATAGACAGACAGAGATAAATAGAGAGAGAGAGAGAGAGAGAGAGAGAGAGAGAGAGAGAGAGAGAGAGAGAGAGAGAGAGAGAGAGAGAGACCGGTAGATAGATAGATAGATAGATAGATAGATAGACAGATAGATAGACAGACAGACAGAGACAAATAGAGAGAGAGAGAGAGAGAGAGAGAGAGAGAGAGAGAGAGAGAGAGAGAGAGAGAGAGAGAGAGAGAGAGAGAGAGAGACCGGTAGATAGATAGATAAATAGATAGATAGATAGATAGACAGATAGACAGATAGATAGACAGACAGACAGAGACAAATAGAGAGAGAGAGAGAGAGAGAGAGAGAGAGAGAGAGAGAGAGAGAGAGAGAGAGAGAGAGAGAGAGAGAGAGAGAGAAGAGGAAACCGCATCACGTTCCAGTTTTAATCCACGTGGGGGGGGGGGACGAATCCGTCTTCATCTTCCAGTCACAAACTCTCATCGAAACTTACGAAAATGAGAGAGCAAAATCTTTAAAAACATCAGCAGCGAGTCTAGCAGCTGGTCGCTAGCTCGCTGGCTAGCTTACCCAACCCACCCAAACAAACCCCAACCCCATCACCACCACGAGTTAGGAACACGTAGGAAAAAACACTTGATAATTCAGTGGAATGGACAAGAGCGGCGTGTTGGGCCCACCACAAGTACCCTGACATCCCCACCGTCATTAGCTAGTGTCATTCACTGCCATCCGTCCCTCCCCCCAACGTTCAGTGACCCCCACAGACAGACAGACAAGACTTCTGACTGACCCCTTTGAGGAAACTGACGCTGAAGACAAGCCCCATCACCCAGGCTTCACTGTCCCCCTACACCTTCCATCTGTCAGCAGGTGGTAGACGTCACGAATTTACGAATGAGCGTTATAGCACCGAGGAAGAAGCAGCAGCAACCACGCTTCTCCTCCTCCTCCACCTCCTCCCTTGATCATATACGCAGCAGCAAGCCTCCTCGTCCTCCTCCTCCCGTGATCATACAGGCAGCAGCAAGCCTCCTCCTCCTCCTCCTCCCGTGATCATACAGGCAGCAGCAAGCCTCCTCCACCTCCTCCCGTGATCACACACACAGCAGCCAGCCTCCTCCTCCTCCCGTGATCATACACACAGCGGCAAGCCCCTCCAACTCCTCCCTTGATCATACACGCAGCAGCAAGCCTCCTCTTCCTCCTCCTCCTCCCTTGATCATACACGCAGCAGCAAGCCAGCTTCCTCCTCCTCCCTTGATCATACAGGCAGCAGCAAGCCTCCTCCTCCTCCTCCCGTGATCACACACACAGCAGCCAGCCTCCTCCTCCTCCCTTGATCATACACGCAGCATCAAGCCTCCTCCTCCTCCTCCTCCAATGATCATACACGCAGCAGCCAGCCTCCTCCTCCTCCCTTGATCATACACGCAGCATCAAGCCTCCTCCTCCTCCTCCTCCAATGATCATACACGCAGCAGCCAGCCTCCTCCTCCTCCCTTGATCATACACGCAGCAGCCAGCCTCCTCCTCCTCCCTTGATCATACACGCCAGCGTCCGTGGACGATGGCTATGCAGTCAATAGGTTCCTATCTCCCTCTCTAGTGATGGTGGTACCACTACCCACTGGTTGAATCGACCGCCTAAGTCTCCTTTCTAACTATCTCTACATACGATGTGATAAGAGGATCACTGTTACGAGAGCCACGGATACAGTTTGTCATTTGTTCGTGTACCCAGTACCGTGACGGTTACGTCCCCCCCGGCCCACGGGGGAACCCCGTCACAACCACCTGTTATTCTCCCGCTAATTGGCCCGGGGTCATAGCTATGACCCCGAGCATCGTGCCATTAACCTAACAGATGAGGGATCAATTTTATGTTACGCGCCAACTAGCAACCAGCTAGCGGGAACGTGGAAAGACCAGTAACATTGTCTTGCGTCGACCACTTCCACACACACACACACACACACACACACACACACACACACACACACACGAGGCCCATCCCCTGCAGAATCCAGGTCAACTTGTCGTATTTTCCTTTTAACTTCCGTAATAATTTCCCGTCTGTGAACCCAGCGTTATCCCCCCACACTAAGACGTCATGTTCACTCACGTTACTCCAACGACGTGCCATTCTTACTCTAAGTTAACTTACGTCATTCTAACGCCGTGTTATTGTGATTGTGAGATCATTTGTTTTCCTAACGGTACATCTTTCGTATTCAGAAAAAAAGAATTCCTCATTTTGCCTATCAACTCGTGTCTCCGTAGCTTTTATAGGAGAGCATTCTCTATACGTCTCCCCCACTCCTCCAGACGTGGTCATGCACCTCTCCTCTTCCTCCTACCCTGCACAGCACTTGGCGCTCCTCTTCCTCCCCTGCTGCCTCGCTACCACCACTACCACCACTGGGAAGCGTTCACGTCTCCCCCACTCCTCCAGACGTGGTCATGCACCTCTCCTCCTCCTACCCTGCACAGCACTTGGCGCTCCTCTTCCTCCCCTGCTGCCTCGCTAC
This sequence comes from Panulirus ornatus, assembly GCF_036320965.1. Lineage (NCBI taxonomy): Eukaryota > Metazoa > Arthropoda > Malacostraca > Decapoda > Palinuridae > Panulirus > Panulirus ornatus. The sequence continues at coordinate 9,903,107 of NC_092270.1, forward strand.
CACCACCACCACCAATGGGAAGCGTTCACGTCTCCCCCACTCCTCCAGACGTGGTCATGCATCTCTCCTCCTCCTACCCTGCACAGCACTGCCTCCTCCTCTTCCCCTGCTGCCTCGCCACCACCACCACCACCAATGGGAAGCGTTCACGTCTCCCCCACTCCTCCAGACGTGGTCATGCACCTCTCCTCCTCCTCCTACCCTGCACAGCACTGCCTCCTCCTCTTCCCCTGCTGCCTCGCCACCACCACCACCACCAATGGGAAGCGTTCACGTCTCCCCCACTCCTCCAGACGTGGTCATGCACCTCTCCTCCTCCTACCTTGCACAGCACTGCCTCCTCCTCTTCCCCTGCTGCCTCGCCACCACCACTTAGTGGTCGTCTCGCGGTCGCCCTTCTTCCGCATCCTCACATTTTCTACCCCGGGCTCCTTTTTCGTACTCTCCCCGCTCATCCTTCCCCTCCTCCTTAATCCTTCCCTCTCCCACCCACTCCGCCCTACCAATCTACGACCGACTCACTCGTGGGGTGTACTACACAATTCAGACCCTCAATCCCAGACGGTTTTCGGGAGGGTGTTGTTTTTCCACTCCTCCTCCTCCTCCTCCCGGCGCTACGCAACACCGTACCGCACCGGGTGTTCTGTGTTATCCGGCGGGGGCGGCCCCCCTCACATCCGTAATCCGGTGCGTCTAAACAATGCTCCAGCGGATTTTGAGCAGCATACGGGGCGCGAGGCTCTTTCCCCCACAACGGATTGGAAGCTCTGGTTTGTGTTCCGTGTTGACGACTTGCTCCCAACGAGCCCGCTACGTGTTCCCTCACAACGTGGGGTGTATTGGGTTACGTCGTGGTCCATCTAGACGGAGGGCGTGTGCTCCCGAGACGCTCCGACGGAGATCCAGTGGTGGTCCCCTGTGTCCTGTGTGTGTGTGTGTGTGTGTGTGTGTCAGGAGACCGCTGGGTCAGGCTGAGGCGCACTGGATTGTAAAATTGGAGGGCGAGGGATGTGTCCAGCACCCTCTAGCCTAGCGTGACGGAGCCGCGCATCTCTTGCAGTCTCAACGTCGCCTGTCTTTACTTTCCCCAAACCAACCCACTCACCCCACACACACACCCTACGCGCCTCGACTGTCTTCCCTCACCCAAACCTACCCATACACCCACACACACCCGCTGGCGGGGTTAACGAGGGCTCTGTGTATGCCACTGCCCCCGGCAACAAAGGCTCTGTGTATGCCACTGCCCCCCGGCAAGCGAGGCTCTGTGTATGCCACTGCCCCCCGGCAAGCGAGGTTCTGTGTATGCCACTGCCCCCAGCAAGCCAGGCTCTGTGTCTGCCACTACCCCCAGCAAGCCAGGCTCTGTGTATGCCACTGCCCCCAGCAAGCCAGGCTCTGTGTATGCCACTGCCCCCAGCAAGCCAGGCTCTGTGTCTGCCACTGCCCCCGGCAAGCCAGGCTCTGTGTATGCCACTGCCCCCAGCATGCCATTTATTCCAGCACACGCCGCGCTGCACCGTGGCTCAGTCCTAGTTACATGGTAATTTACGAAACGTACAACGAAAGCGTGGGGGTAAAAATATATATGAAAGATAAATACTATGATGGAAAAGGCCCAGAAATGGCCGAGAAAAGGCCCATCCATCCTCCCCCCCCCTCCACATACACTATTCCCCCTCTCGCCCCAACCCTTGGGCCTTTTTTTTTCCCCCTGGACATCAGACACACATAAAAAAAAAAGTTACTAAAAACGTCCCGGATTTTTACCGGATTAGCAGACAGTTTAAAGCCTTTTTAGCAGCTCTCTAGTCCTGGCCGAACTGTATTTCGAGAACACATTACACAGTTCACTCCAGATGGAAATACTTTCAAAGACCATTGAATATTTCCCCAGGGAATATTACGGTAGAATGTGTCTCAGTAATTACGCTAACGTCCCTCATTCGTATGTGGTAGATAACACACAATGAATAGGGTGTGCCGGATTATCATCACAGTATGTGGTAGATAAATTACACTAGGCGTCCAGATCACTACCACAGTGTGTGGTAGATAAGACACTTGATGCGTCCAGATCACCTCCACAGTGTGTGGTAGATAAGACACTTGATGCGTCCAGATCACCTCCACAGTGTGTGGTAGATAAGACACTTGAAGCCGCCAAATTACCACCACAGTATGTGGTAGATAAAATACACTAGGCATCCAAATTACCACCACAGTATGTGGTAGATAAAATACACTAAGCGACCAGATTACCACCACAGTATGTGGCAGAGCGCACTCACGAGGTGACGCACGGGGACATAGTGCTAGCGCATGGTGCGCGCTCACTCGGTGCTGAGCAGCCACAGGGGCTCTGGACGGATGCGCGCACAGGAGGCGCTCAGAGCCACAAGCCGAAGCTTGGCACTAGCGCACTCACAAGGTGCTCAGAGCACCCAGGATGGTGGACGGGGGAGCGCTCACTTGGTGGTGCGAACAGTGGGGGCAGGGTTACAGCACACACACCAGCCACGTCCACCTTTGAGGGAAAAGTCTAGCGTGTGTGTGTGTGTGTGTGTGTGTGTGTGTGTGTGTGTATAACTACCCGACATCCCTGATCTACAACGACGTCACTAACACGCCCGACACACGACTTGGTGAAGCCCCTGGAGCCCTAACGCTGACATCCCTGACGATCGAACCAAAACTAGTGACGTTCCTTGCTCCTACCACGAGCGGGTCACACAACGCCATCTTCTGACGTACGTGACGCTTCCACACGAGCTATTCACGCCCCTGACGAGTCTACCACGACCGAAGACCGTTCCCGACATCCTTTTAACCTAAGCTGCTGACCGTTCCTGACACCTTATTCCCAGCAGCTGACGGTCTTAAGACGCCTAGGCTACAGGTACCCTTGTTCACCAGCTAACCATCTCCTACACAAGTGGCAATCCCCGACGCCAACTTCTGGATAACTTCGAGTACAAGAATCGGTCGTGGAGTGTTCCCCTTGAAGAGGTGCAGGGGAGAGGGTGAGTCTGGCTGCCCTAAGCCATTCCTTTCTCTTCACCTCCCCAGCATCTCACATCCTCCTGCATCTCCAAGCCTCCCCCAACACCTCCCATCCTCATGCATCTCCAAGCCTCCCCCAACACCTCCCATCCTCCTGCATCTCCAAGCCTCCCCAGCATCTCCCATCCTCCTGCATCTCCAAGCCTCCCCCAACACCTCCCATCCTCCAGTAACTCGTGTCCTCCGGCAGGTAACGTCCCCAGCATCTCCCCAACACCTCCCATCCTCCAACAACCTCATAGTCTCCAGCAGGTAGCCTCCCCAGCGGCTCTTGTGTTCTCTGGCACCTCACCTCCTCCAGTACCTTTCATCCCCACAGCGCCCCACCCCCGCCTGCACCGCACTTCCCCAGTGCCTCATCTCCTCATGCTTTTCTACCACACTCAACCTCCAGCCTCTTCCAGCATCCTCTATCCTTCCTGCACCTCGTCGCCCAACGGCCATCGCCTCCTTCAGCGTCTAATTCCCTGTACAATTTCCCCTCCGCCTCACTCCCTCAGTGCTTCCTGCCTGACCTCCCCTCACCACTCACTACCTCCCTGTCTTGCACCTGAACTCTCCCAGCGGATCGCCTCTCACAAATACCCTTCCCCTCACGTTCTCGCCTCCAACAGGATCCCATTTCCTGCAGCAGAGCACCTTCCCCCACAGCATGTCATCTTCCCTGACAATTAATTCAGCCCTCAGCACTTAATCTTCAGCATACGTTATCAACCCCCTCCACATCACCTCGCAACCATGCCATTAACTTCTGCATGTCAACTGCCTCGTTATACCACCTCATCTTTCCCTTAACTCACTTCCCGCCAAACGTATCATCTCTCCAACTCCACGGGCAATTCCTGCACAACGCCTCCTCCCGCCTCCCTCCCTCCTCACCTTTCCTATGCAACTCGTGCCCATCATCCCCCAACCTCTTTGAGTATAAATGACGGACAAATAACACACAGGTCAAGCTACGGGCAAGAACGCAACTCAACTCAACCATTAACAAGCCACCTCACTCACAGCCAGTGGGCGAGGAAGCCTCTCCAGCACCAACACATGTGCTCATCCGCCTCACAGCCGCGAGGCACGACTCGGATAGTGAGGGTTAGCTAGGAAGAGACAGACGGGACATGAGGAGGCAAGAGACGGGAACTGGGTGGGAGATATTGCAGTCTATCATAGACGGTAGGGGAATGAACGGAGAGCGAAGGGGAGTAAGACAGACGAGGGATGAGGTTATGGAAGGAATACGTCAACACCACAGATGGCAGGCTGGACAACCCACGAGGACAACATAAGGTACATTTGTTACCTTGGCAACTCCCTCTCTCAGGTATACTCTTAGAACCACACACACACACACACACACACTCGCCAGCGCTCTCTCTATCTGTTATGCTCTCTCTCTCTCTCTCTCTCTCTCTCTCTCTCTCTCTCTCTCTCTCTCTCTCTCTCTCAGACACACAGGCACAGGTCTCCCGCCGCGCATCATTACCGGGCACTGGAGACTGCCAAACCACGGCCAGGCTCGCCCTACCACACCTCACTCTGACACGCGTCAAGACCCATCATCACATGCCACCCAATCCAATATATACGACAACCATATGGGGCAGGGGACACAACATCTCGACGCGGTGAAGGAAAAAAAGATGAGGTGGAAATATAAACGCAGAGAGGAAAAGAACAAAGAGGCATGAGAGGATGAGGAAAGGAGGAGGAGTGCAGACCGAAAGTAGAGGGATAAGAAATGAAGGAGAGCACAAGGAACTGGAGAGTACAGAGGAGAGGAGGGAAGAGTTGGGGCAGAAGAGTGGCGGTGAGGGAGGTGAGTGAGGGGAGGAGGAGGAGTTAAGAGACCCGTCCGTGTGTTGTCATACTCCTCACCATGGCTCCCCGATGCTCCCTCAACCCACGGACACCCACTTCTCCACTTAGTACTTATCACATATACCTTCCTCGCGGGAAACACATTTCCCTCGTTACATACGACAGACGGAGCCGTCAACTGGAGATGCGACGCTCTCTTCCACCTCACTGCGACTGTCTTTCTTTGCACCATCTCTAGCAACTGCAACAGCAGCGGTGCCTAGAGGGCTCGGTGTCCTTTATCCAAGCATCATAAGAACATTCTCCTGAAGAATGGCACTGTCACAGCGGGAGGAGGAGGAGGAATACAGCTGCCGCTGAGGAGCAATATTCTGGGGAAGTACCGCCTTCACCACTCAAGGAAAGAGCCTCGCGGGTTTTGTTTTCCTTCCCCCCCTTCGCGACCCTTACAAGAAACTACCTCTTGGCCTGGACGACTTCACTCGCACAGGACTTGAACACTATAGATCCTTATGATCGCTTGAACATAACAGTATCACAATGTCCGAGCGGGACACGTTCATGGCACTCCCGTCCGTCCCCCGTTTTGAGAGTAAGACTTCGTTTACCCAAGACAATAGCGACGTCGTCGAAGTCCCCCAGCTTGGGACGCATCAGTTTCTGGTTAACACACGAGGAGGCGGACCTGAGGGGATCTACAAGTCTTCACAGCTTCCCGGGGTCATAAATTTGTGAGCCAGAATGAACCACTTGAGGACCAGGGGCCATCAAGGAGGTTACAACTGTGGCGAGCGTCTCCGCCCCTGCTGTGAGGAACCGAGCCACAATCGTCTTCGGCGAAGAGATTTACCTCTTCGACGACTTCGATGTTTGGGGGAGTACCACGCGTGTGGTGGAGCCAGGACGACCTCCCAAACGCGAAGCCAAGACTCGGCAAATCGCCACAGGCCACTCAAACCACAAAGAGGTGACGTGAGTGATACTAAGAACTCGCATGACCCATCATCATCATCAGGGAGGGAGGGAGGGAAGAGTAGGTCGTTTACACCGCCGGCCGCGATAATCGCCGGTTCCCATAAGCCATCACCACTTACTTCCTGGTCCCTTAATCCCCTGCACTATAAATGATGACCCTCCCCTACCCTCCTCTACCGGCACGAACCTTTGTCTAAACCATCTCAAAGTCATCGTATATCAGAGCTTCACCTTGGTCATGCAGACCTATTGCTGGTATAGTCTTGCACTACCGTCACTCCTCCTTCGTGATCACCACCAGAGAGCTCATTCCGTTCCTCTGATCTTCGTGGAAAACGTTCAGCTTTGGATGTGCTGCAGATGGGTACAAAGTGGTGCTGAACACTGAATAACGGGGGCCCAGCCCCGCCCCTACACTCCGCTCCACTCAGCCCTCCAGAGCCATACGTTTCAATAGAGACTATAGCCGCCTGGAACCACCTCATCTTTGCGACCTAAAGTCTCTTAAGGGGTTGACATCTATGGCAACCCCTTCCCCTGAGGTCGTATGGGATCAGCATATTGGGAATGTGAAGCCCTTATACAGGCCCGTCGTCTACGTCGAGGATCAAAGTTCTCCTTTTTTTCTTCTTCTTCCAGTTCGACGCCTAAGGGAGAGTCGATCTCCTCGCTGGAATAGCCATTGTCTCTTGGCCTCAGCGTCTCCCACGACCGATATCTCCGGGAACGCGGTGACCGAGGATCAAAGTCCAACAGCGACTTTAAGGGGCGCGCAAGGAGCTAAGTATCAGGGAGGGAGGAACGCCTCTGGTTGGGAACGTATGCCTGCGCGTGTCCCACCTGTGGGCTGCAACTGCACTTGGCAAGAACTCTTTTACATAAGAGTTCTACTTCACTGTGACCAGTTAACTTCGTATAGCGTCTTTCCTGTGACCAGCTAACTTCGTATGGCGTCTTTCCTGTGACCAGTTAACTTCGTATGGGATCTCTGCTGTGACCAGTTAACTTCGTATGGTGTCTTTCTGTGACCAGTTAACTTCGTATGGCGTCTTTCCCGTGACCAGTTAACTTCGTATGGTGTCTTTCTGTGACCAGTTAACTTCGTATGGTGTTTTTCCTGTGACCAGTTAACTTCGTATGGGATCTCTGCTGTGACCAGTTAAGTTGGTATGGTATCTTTCTGTGACCAGTTAACTTCGTATGGTGTCTTTCTGTGACCAGTTAACTTCGTATGGGATCTCTGCTGTGACCAGTTACGTTCGTATGGTATCTTTACCGTAACATCCTTCTCCCTAAACCAGACCCTCCTAGTTTCACCAGTGTTATATAAAAATCTACACTGTTGATACACAAAACACCGTCATGAACCCAAATACAATTATGGGACGTTTATAATAATAAAAGAAAATAACCCGCCACGATTTTGTAAACACCGATAGGGGAAAAATTCCCTAACCACAACCATGTAAAGAGGGACCCAATAACTTGGTTCACTTGCTACACTTGGCGGAGTCGATCGAATCTATTCTGTCTCGACTCGACTCTGAAGTTCAGTCCTCCACCCCCATCATCCCGCGCCCGCGCCTCACCTCACCTTGAGGCTCCATATCATACGGCTTCTCCCCAATGCCTCTGTAATTCAAATTCTCATTAATATGCCCTCTTCTCCCCCTCCTGCGGCTCATACTTGCATCCGGCTATCCGACTGCCTCCCCGAACCCCCTGGCGGTATTACGGAGAGAGAGAGAGAGAGAGAGAGAGAGAGAGAGAGAGAGAGAGAGAGAGAGAGAGAGAGAGAGAGAGAGAGAACTCTCGCACACGAGCAGCCCGGCGTGTGCGACGTCCCACAGCACCCGCTGCCCCAAGGACCTGTGTCGGAGCGGAGGACCTTCTCCCCCACGCATGGTGGCCGACTTTGCTCACCTTACCAACCCCGAGAGCGGACGAGGACACGACCCTCCGATATGACAGCGTGACCTGACCTGACCTGACCTTAACGAGGAACGGTCAGAGGGGCGAGTTATCAAACATCTACACACACACACACACACACACACACACACACACGCAACGCTTGGAGCTGCGGAAGGTAATTAACTGATTTATTCTCAATCCGTCATATATATATATATATATATATATATATATATATATATATATATATATATATATATATATATATATATATAATCACAACTGATCTCCATACATGATTCACAGCTGGACTTCACTACAAACAGCTCCGTTGTGACTCACTCCTCAGCTAATTCAAATTCAGTGGTACACATCTGTATTCTACATCCAAACGATGAGGAAAAAATTAATCAATGGAAAAAAGTATATATATACGTAAGTGGGCCTCTGTGTTTATACTTCCAAAACAAACACATACGTACGTGGGCCTCTGTGTCTATACTTCCAAAACAAACACATACGTACATGGCCTCTGTGTCTATACTTCCAAAACAAACACATACGTACGTGGGCCTCTGTGTCTATACTTCCAAAAAAGTACGCATACGTACGTGGCCTTTGTGTCTATACTTCCAAAACAAACACCTACGTACGTGGGCCTCTGTGTCTATACTTCCCCTAAAAAAATATATGTACGTGGGTCTCTGTGTCTATACTTCCAAATCTCTTCTCGGAAGCGATATAAGAAAAAAAAAAAAAAGATGGCAGAGGAACATTAAAGTTTTCACATTAAACTTTGGCCGTATCGCCGTCACATCGATAACTTGGCAAGTTTACATATTCGTGTTGAAGTATGGTAATAGGGTTTTCTCCTCCTCCTCCTCCTCCTCCCTCCACACTCCCTCGGGGGACGCCGGCCTCCGCCCCACAACAACGAACCAACCCACCCACCCCAACCCTCCTCTCCTCCTCCCTCGCTGGCATCCGACTCGATCAAGCTCAATGATACGAGGCAACTCACGCCATTCCTTGAAAAGGGTTAAAAAAAAAAAAAACCCGTCCTTAGGGCAACATAAAGTTAGGGCTAACAGTGCCTTCCAGTAAGGCATATAATGTCTTAGGATATGGTGTATATACAGAGCGCCCCCAGCCCAGCCCAGCCCAGCCCGCCAGCCAGCGGCCGAGCTCCCTCCTCTCCTCGACCTACCCAGCCCATTTCCACGCACACACATTCCTTACTTTCCCCCCCCTCTACCTTTACCCAGCCCTACGCATCATCATTCCTCTCCCCTACAATACCTTCCAATCAACTCTCAATAAATGCTAATGGAGCCCCGCGCGCGCGCCCCCGTTAACAAGGAGATGGCAATCCTCTTCCTCCCCTACACCTTCCCCGCTCCACTCCTCTCTCACCATCCACCTGCAGTATTACATATGGAAAGACTCCACATTACACTTGCTTTTACAGGGGTGCGGAGGTGATCTGATCTGCGGCAGTCAACCCTGCAAGTTTATGTGTGCACACCCCACCATGCTCATCCTGTGAGCGGTGGCGCAAAATAGGATTTTACAGGGTAGTCACAAAGGGTCTTATTCAGACACACACACACCACACAGTGGGTTGATATGACATAAGTTGTTACAGTTCGTATTTCAGTACAAACATGACATACTTTCATACGGTAGGTTTTACAGACTAGATGCAAAAAAGAGTTGATCCAAACTTCAAATTTCGGGTATCTTGTTAGTAACAATGAGGTGTTGTGACATTTCTTGCAGGGTTTGTTTAGATCTCTCCCGAAAAGGCTCTATTGTGTCCATATATATATATTTGGTCATAAACTTTATACAATTCACATGATTAAAATCTCCGGGTAAGCCAACACGCCAAGAGCACCTATAGCCTAGCCATTAGAGGGGCAGAATCGCGAGAAACGTCAGTATAGATGAAATGAAATGTGCTACTCTGGAGTTTCTTAATATGTTCAAGAGCAATGGTATAGTCCAAATGTTGAAGCCGAAGATTATAAGTAATTAGATTCTTCAGTGGATAAGTAGATGCAGCGACGTCAAAGAAAGTTATCTGCCAGATAGGCAGAAAATGCTGCTGCTTCTTAATTCTATACATGTCATGTCCACCAAACATTGTCATGGGGTTAGGGTGTCTGTCTGCATCCATTTAGAATCACCACTTGTCTCATGGCATATATGGTTTAACTGTTCTTTCTTTCGAGACCACGACACCATCTGGATCACTACATGAAGAAGATGTTTCAGTCCAGTTATAAGACGGATTTCAAGTATTCTGTCTTCAGTGTTGGGAAATACCAAGTTCTTCCCTGTATGCTCTCGAGTATTCTTGGTGGACTTCGGGCAACCAAGCACGATCCTTTAGGCTCCATTCTGCATTTTCTTTTTTTCAAGTCTGTTGATATCTTTGCTCTTATGGTGGGCTCATAACCAGGACTCTAGCCTGCAACAGCTCTTTTAAGTCACTCTGTACGCTGCACACCAGCTGCACCATATGGGACCGAGCCACTAAGATATTTGGAGGAGGAAACATATAGTCAATTGGTTTTTTTTCCCATGAATTTCCCATTTGGTGGGTCCGCTCTCTGCCATTATCCCATTCGTCTACTGTAGACCTTGGTCTGACCGGCACAAATGGTAAAGCCAAGGCTTTCACAGGTTGTGTGTGTAGGGCAATGAAGAACAGAACGGTTTACGTTGAACGATACGTCCTGGTGTGCTTTGAAGAATATCATCAACATAACTCACACTATATTTCTGGGATGCTGTGGAATCTATTTCAGTAACGCATTGATTGGTACAGTGAATAAGGATGGGGCTAATAAGTACTCCACCTTGAAGAGTGCCAAGTATAGCATGCGGTGAGGAGAGAGAGAGAGAGAGAGAGAGAGAGAGAGAGAGAGAGAGAGAGAGAGAGAGAGAGAGAGAGAGAGAGAGAGAGAGAGAGAGAACCCAGCCAAACTGCTGGCGTCTGGGTGGTGACACAAGTCCTCTCTCTCTCTCTCGCCGCCTCACAAGACGCTCAGCGCCGAGATAACGTCAACTTATGTGACGTAAAACAAGTGGCAATGGCTGCCACACCCCCCCCCCCAAAAAAAAAACACACACACACACACACACACACACACACACACACACACACACGACACTTTATCAACAACCACCACAACCATATCTTTTGAGAGTAAACTGCTGGCGGGGAATAAGAGGCCAAGAATGCCAACCATTTTGGGGGGTAAAATATACACATATGTTGAAGTTTTAGACAAGATCTTCCAAACAAACCCGTTTTCTATGAGCCGAAAGCCGAGCGATAGAGACGGCAACTTTTAGAATGACGATCATTGTTGGAGAGAGAGAGAGAGAGAGAGAGAGAGAGAGAGAGAGAGAGAGAGAGAGAGAGAGAGAGAGAGAGAGAGAGAGAGAGAGATTTAGAAACCTTCTAGGTTCTCTCTGTAACAGCTTCGAATCCAGGTGACTCGCAAGAGGAGGAGAGGAGGAGAGAAGAGGAGAGTCGAAACTGGGTCGAAGAGGATAACGTGGGAGTGGAGGAGCTCCAGGGGGGGGAGGAGGTGGCTGCGGCTGGGGTGAAGGAGGGCGTGGAGGAGGATCAGGTGTGGTCAAGACGGTGCAAGAGGTTAGACGAGCTGAAGAGGGCCAGGAAAGTTCAGGGACAAGCAGAAGAATGTTGAGGAGGAGGAGGAAGCCGAGTCGAGTCGGGTGGGGTCAGGTGGGGTTGAAGCATTACCATTAAACACAGCCCCATCCCCCTAACTGTATACTCCCCCTGAGTTCACTTACCCACCCAACCCTCTCTTCCCTCTAATTAGTAACCCCTGACCTTACCAGGTCCTCCCCTACTGTAATGACTGTGTAGTACTCCTCCTCCTCCTGCTCCCTCATATATCCAAAGTGATCACCACGCCTCACCGCTCCACAATATAGAAGGCCACTACGCACGATATGTGTCCAACTCAGCTCTGCCAGAGGCGCACCCTCACACCGCCACTAACTCTCCAGCCAAATTCTTCATCTACGCACAGCCAAACATTCATCCCATGATGGAGTAACTCGAATCTAACAAGGCACTACACACAGGCCAAAACGCCCCTAATCTCGTCTCCCAACCCTCACCTTCTTCCATTCCACAGACCACTGTCCTCCTCCTCAAGCGCCGGTCCATCTCATCCTTCGCATCACTCTCTCTTTTGTTTTCCCAACGCAAACCCTCAGAGCCCCTTACACCGAGGACTGCCGCAGTGACTGTCAGAAGCTGTGGGTTATGGATGGCTACAGGTGGTTGTGGAAACGCTGTGGAGAAAGCCAGAAACGGGGTGGCGGTTGTAACGGGAGGTAAATAGCTGAGGTGGATGGTTTGCTTCGGGTGGAGGCCCTGCGGAGCTAAGAGTGCTTTGAGGAAGCTAAGGAAAGCTATGGGTTGCTGTTGAAGGTGGACTGTGCTTTGGCTACGGATGATAAAGCGTTCAATACGGACCGCCTTAGGGAGACTGGGTGAGAGCAGGCACAAACAGGCGACCCAGCGGAAGAAATAAGATCCGCCCAACGCTCACAGTAAACATGGGGATACATGTACATACTATAGCGTCGGACACCGTCTCCCTCAGCGGGGCGAGGTAGCCGCCACAGATGTATCATCATTAGCCAGCACGGGGCGGTAGTGCAGTCAGCCATCAAGGCCCCCACAGCCAGCCAAGGGGGATCCTGCGAAAGACGAATTCCTGGGGAAACTCTGGCCATATTCCTCAAGGAAGAAGAGATAATGATTAGGCTGGCGGAGAGACGGAGAAGCCTCCTCCTTCCTGCCTCGATGACGGGTAACTGGCCTCCTTCAGGAACCTCGGAAGACAGATGCATAGAGCCTCGCCAGAGAGAGAGAGAGAGAGAGAGAGAGAGAGAGAGAGAGAGAGAGAGAGAGAGAGAGAGAGAGAGAGAGAGAGGCTCTAAACCTGGGCTCCTCTCAACAAAGCTCCACGTCAGACGGTGAATTGGGACCCCAGTGGTGTCGCCAGGTCCACCTGCACAAACAACCAGATGTATCCAGTGCCGTTGATGTAAATGGGCCGTCTGAAGCCCTTAGCCAGGTGTGTGTGTGTGTGTGTGTGTGTGTGTGTGTGTGTGTGTGTGTGTGTGTGTGTGTGTAGGGAGGAGGAGGATCGTCGGGTCTCCGAGAGAGAGAGAGAGAGAGAGAGAGAGAGAGAGAGAGAGAGAGAGAGAGAGAGAGAGAGAGAGAGAGAGAGAGAGAACACCCTGCGTCGGAGGAAAAGGCTGTGGCCGTCTCGGTTTCGCAAAAAGTGGTCATCTTTCTTGACCTCTGAGTACGACTGCATTAGGTGTACATCTGAAGAGGATAAGGCAGGATTCAAATCTTCCTAATATGTACGTACACACGGCACAAAAATTATCTTCACACTTTCAAGAGTTACATAATACGACGTAAGGACGAAGCAAAAAAAAAAAAAAAAAAAAAAAAAAAAAAAAAAAAAAATATCTGAGCATACCAACCACTGAATTGGTGATCATTCTGAGACTTGTCGTTCACTGGTGTGAGGATAGTTTTTGTGCCGTGTGTACATATCCACTAGAACTAGTAAACGAGGCTATGAAAATGATCAGTTTTTTTTTTTTTTGTGCGTGTGTGTGTGTGCACGCGCTGTGAAGAAATATCAAAATCCAGCCAAGGTATTTTCACTTCTCTGGATGGGTGGCTCCTGTGACCTAACCTTTGCGTGTCCGCCCCGAGGGAAGAGAAAGGAAGTACCTGACATAAGCCCTGGTCATGGGGTACAGCTGGTGCGTAGCGTTCACCGCGCGAGAGCGGGAGAACAAGAGGGACAAGGAGGAGGAGGAGGAGGAGGAGAGAGAAGGAGGGAGGAGAAGTTCGACGTGAAAGTCCCTCTATCTATCATTACTATCTCCCGAGAAATGCTTCCCGGAATCCTCCTGGTATGAAGATAAAGAAACACAAGAGCATAGCTTTGCTCTACCTGGTGTGACACAGACGTCGGCAAATTCTCGAATGCCAAGAATTTCTGTGCCGGATTATATCACTTCCATCGTCTTCTCCGGGTACTTACGATCGCCAGTGAAAAAAGACGGACAATCTGGAACTACATTTCCCAGGGATGTGCGAGCCACACTTTCACTTCTACGCTCTGGCCACTCAAAGCAGATTCGACAGATAGCACCTCCCGCAACTTTCAAGACTGAACACACCGAACATTTACCCCCTTAACTACCTTGCTTTCACCTCACACACATCACCACCACACTTCCTGGCTTGTGCTCCCGTCCGGTGGAAGTGGGTGGGTTCCGGTGCGCTGCTGAAACACCACAGGAGGAGGGGATCATGGGGCAGGAAAGTATGGCGTCTTAACTACGTCTCTTCGTGTCTATCAACAGACTGTTATATGTCTTTCTTGCATCTCCCTTGATGATGTGATTATGACACGAAAGTGCGCTTGGGAACTTATCGTGTTTCATTTCCCTTTGGATAAGAAAGGACAGGAATATATATATATATATATATATATATATATATATATATATATATATATATATATATATATATATATATATATATATACACTGTATTACCTTATAAGCAGCGAGATAAGTGATAAAAGCTATCCCAGGTGTTGGCAACTAAACCAGGTATCAGAGCAGGCTGGGCGGGTGGGCGGGCGGGTCGAGAAGGTGAGGCGGGTGAGGGGCGGCGGCTCCTCCTCCTCCTCCGGTGGTGATGACCTCGTGTGACCCCCCCCCCCCCCCCGGCCCAAAGCCTTTCACTACACACACACACACACACACCACAACCCGACCCACCCTCAGGCCGGTCACGCTTCACGCATGATCATGGCAATCTGACACTCGTCCACTCTCCCAATACTTTACTTACACGGTAGCCAGAGGAGCGGGGGATGGGTACTCGACACACACACACACACACACACACACACACACACACACACACACACGTCCGTCCAGTGAAGCAACGCAGGAGAGAGAGAGAGAGAGAGAGAGAGAGAGAGAGAGAGAGAGAGAGAGAGAGAGAGAGAGAGAGAGAGAGAGAGAGGCGTCACCACTTTACTACGATTTACTCTCCGAGAATTCGGCGAGCGAACCTATTGAAGCCGCGATATTCGACGAGAGACCAGAAAAACCTCGAATCGAATTTCCAGTTGCGTTGATGACCGTCTTCTTCCCAGAACGTTAACACGGTGGCCCTACCCCTTTGCTTCCACACCTTGCTAAATGCTAGCTCGTAAGCTCACCAGATGACAGATAAGTCTACTGTAAACACACAGAGAGCATAAAAAAAAGAAGCCATAATAGACTTGCAACATCCCTCCAACGTGATCCAATCCCATGCAGCCACAAATGGGCTATCTATCAGTGCAGCAAAAGCCTATGTGGCGGCTACACAACACCATTATCTTACAACACCTTGAGTATTTATTGCTCCTGTGAGTTGTGAGTTGGTGTGTGGGTGTGTGTGTGTGTGTGTCCCGGTGACCCCAAGATGACCTGACCCTGGTACCTGGCTGACCTCACTTTCACCACAGGTCGAGCTAAGAAGAGGGAGTGGTGTGGGGTGGAGGGTGGTGTAGCGAGGAGGAGGAGGAGGTGGGGGTGGGAAACGGGATGTAGAAGGAGAGGTGAGGAGGTAGTCTCCGGAGGGTAGGTGACGGTGGGTTGACGGCTACAGGTGAAAGAGATGATGGTGAAAGAAGGTTCTCAAGGGCACGACGGAGCTGTCAGATGGCGCGGTGAACAGGAGTAGATGTGGGACACGTCGAGGGTTTGAATAAGGGTCTGCAGAAGGTTAATGAATGTAGAAATGGGATGAATACGAGGAAACGGGGGCTTGCAAGATGGGTTTGGTTTATGTTAGATGGAGGGGGAGAGGGGTGTGAGAGGAAGAGGCAGCGGTAATGGTAGCGTGGGGACGAACTGCCAGGCAAGGGGTCGATAAATGATAAAGAGATATGGCGTATATATACACATCTTCAATTATCGTATCTATATAACCATCATCACATCAGCATCGGAGCTACCCCCTAAGGGCAATGCTGGGACACTTTGTCTCTTTTTTGGGGCAATGGAGCATCAGTAACTTTAAAAACACAACAGTAGCTAGAGATTTACGTCCATTTCTCCGCACATTCATCGACTAATCGCCCCCTCCTCTCACGCTTGGCAGTCCGCTCCCCAACACACCTTCATCGCCTCACCCCGCCCACTGTGTTACGAGCCACGCTCGTCGTGAGACGAGGCAGCGGTAAACGAGCCAGCTAGCCTCCCTCTCCCTCTCTCTCTCTCTAGCTCACGGAGGCTCTATCAATGTAGCTCACATTTACCCTGCCTCTTTAATATGGCCGACAGAGATTTTTGTCCCGGACACACCCACTCGCGAGTGACAAGGGATCAGATAGACGGCAGAATACCTTAACCTGACGCAGGAGGGAGAGGGAGAGAGAGAGAGAGCCACGGGCTGAGAGGGAGATGGTCGAGATAACGAGGACAAGGCAGAGAGAAGCGAGGGAGGAACTGAGGAGATTGGAGGAACGAACAGAGTGGAAGCATGTGGGAGGATGGTAACATAAACCTTCTCTTGGACGGTGAACGCAAGTGTGGAATCTAAGAACCAGGAGCCACTCATCGAACCCAGACGTCTGGCAAGTGCAGACGAAAACAGGTGGACGGAGGCTCTCCAGGTATACGCCACGTACCACACAATATGCGCAGTGCGCCTCCACACACACCACGACCCAACGCCACCACGGACCTAGGGCACTTCACGACCTCGCAACATTTACCTGTGAAAGAAAAAAAACAGACATGTTATAGAGTTCCCTAAATATTCAGACAAAGAAAATGTAAGATATAGACACACAAGACAGATCTGATAATGAGTTAAAAAACATAAGACAAAATGAAAATAAATAAATATGGTAAAGAGGGATAAGGGAGGGCGTCTATTCTTTTTTTTCCCTAACTAGGAGAAACACATCACACTTGTGAATGTGAGTTGTTCCAGTACCCACTCTCTGAAAAGCTCTGTTTCCCCCCATACCGAACCAAACACTGGAACCTCTACTGCTTCACGCACCCGACACAGCCTAACACAAACCACACCTTCGCATCACCAGTAGACATGCAGTTGAACGGATCTCTCTCTCTCTCTCTCTCTCTCTCTCTCTCTCTCTCTCTCTCTCTCTCTCTCTCTCTCTCTCTGGTCCAACAGTCTCACTACTGCGCGAAATAAGAAATTCATTAAGAAAAAAACCCTCTCTCGTTACAGAACACCAGACACAAACCACACACCATTCACGATGCGGAAGAAAGTCGCCAAAGACGAGACGAGAGACTAAACTGATCATCATCTTACAAAGGAAAATCCACTCGAAATGGACACAAAACCCCGAAACGTCATACAAGACCGTCGTACCGTCTCGCTCGAGGGAGGGGAAGTTAGGAAATCACCGACCAAAAAGAAGTCCATCATACGCACTTGATCAGCCAGGTGGCTCAGTACGTACGTGGCCTGAGGACGGTGCACACAATCAGCCAGACTGGCCCAGGGAGTGACACTGTCACACCTTCCCACACTGAGCTGTGGAGGAGGAACGAGGCAGCCTACACAAACTAACATTAAGGTGAGGTTACGGAGCCAACTGGACACGAGGGAAACCTTCTATTTTCTAACAGAAAAGCCACCGTGGAGGGAGAGAGAGAGAGAGTGTGTGTGTCCCTCCGCGCTCTGTGACCACACTACAGGTGTACCATCTTTTTTCCCCACTGTGATACGTGTTTGGAAGTGGTCGGTCCTCCCTCCGACGCGCCCAAGTGCCGGCTGGATGCTCCGTCTGTAAGGCCTTGCTTCGCCATCCTCATCCCAGGCCTAACTTTCTTTGGTCACTTTCGGTACTCATGTAGCCATCCACATTCTTCAAACCGCCCTTTCTCTCTGGGGGAGAAAGTTGGTCTAACTGTCTTCCACCTGCTACCATCAGCCATCCCGTCCCTACTTCCCACCCTTCGCCACATTCTAACCATACCATCACCATCACAACTGCCACAACCATTCCCTTCTTCCTACACACCACCTCCCTACCAACACATCAATCTCCAACTCCACTTTGACATTTCACATCACCTCCGGCTCCACCTCCCGTCACCAGCACCTCCTGCCTCCCCTCCGTCACACCACCTCCCACTTCGCTACCACCCTCCGTCCGTCACAACACTTCCCACTTCGCTACCCACCCTCCGTCGTCACACCAGCTCCCACTTCGCTGCCCCTCCGTCGGTCACACCAGCTCCCACTTCGGTACCCCCTCCGTCCGTCACACCACCTCCCGCGTCTCCTCCACATCCATCCCCCCCCTCCCTCTCCCTATCTCTCGCCTGCGTCCTGGGTCAATAATAATCAATGGAACCATTTGAGCAACATTTACCTCCCTGCGAGGTGGAGGCCACCATGGCCCTGCAGAACTATCACCTCTGCAGCAGACTTCCCTCGCCCGCCGCCCTCCTCCTCCTCCTCCGTCAGAGCCCCCAGCGGGAGGAGGACCCAGCTGCCGCCATCCCCCCAAGGCAAGGAAGGCCCGGGCGGCGCGCACCAAAGGAGGCATCCTGCTAAGGGAATCGCTATTCAAAACACTTAATATACATGACGCCGCTCCGCCCACTACACAACCCTCCGCTCCCGTACGTACATCCCTCTCAAACCCTGTCGGAAATGATCCCATTTTGAAAACCAATCGAAGGTAGTAATACCAGCAGCAGTCGCATGTAAATTCGATATTGACATTCATCGAACTGGAAATTGGATCCGAAAGAAAAATGGGAAATTAATTTTCGTTCGCAATTCCTCCGTTTGAGTATTTTTGTTCGGAATTCTGGTCATTACTCCATCTTCAGAGGGCATTAATGTTGTCTCCCCCTCACCTCCCTACCCAACCCCCACAAGCGCGCGGGGCGGGGCGGGGCGGGCGGAGAGGAGAAGGAGGGGGCCAGGGCCAGCTCCGCCAGCCAGCTAGCCTTCCTCCCTCGCTCCCTTCCTCCCTCGTCTGCCAGAGACGTTCCTTATAGTCTCCCTCCTCTGCTCCAGCTACATCATTATATATTTCCGGCCGGGTGTGCCCTCCCACCACCGCAAACCGTAATACCTGCCAATATATATATATATTTCCCAGTCCAGCAGAAGCGGCCAGTTACCTCCCCATCTCGGAAGACTTGAGGGTCAACGGTTCAAATCCTCTCCGTTCGTCTCCTAATTGCATTTACGGTACATACCGTAATCGATGCGATGAGTCCCTCTCGCTTTTAAGTGAGTGTCTGTGAGCGCAGATGGATGGGGTGAGGTGGGAAGAGGAGGAGGAGGAGGAAAAAAAAAGAGAAGGTTACGGTTTTCAACAACATCCAGATATCTGTGTGGCCTCCAAGGGTGGTTTTAGAGGGTGGAGTCGACAGCAGATAAGAGATAAGGTGAAAAGGTCAATCAACCTCCCACTTCTCTGGTCAAACACGACGGCCCAAAACGCCTACTATATGAGACTATGTAACGGATGTACTGAAATACGAACTGTAACATCTTATGTAATATCAACCCACTGTGTGGAGGGTGTGTGGGTCTGAGTAAGATCCCTTTGTGACCCCTGTAATCCTTAATACGAACTGTAACATCTTATGTAATATCAACCCACTGTGGTGTGGGTGTGTGGGATTGAGTAAGACCCCTTTGTGACCCCTGTAATCCTTCATACGAACTGTAACATCTTATGTAATATCAACCCACTGTGTGGAGGGTGTGTGTCTGAGTAAGACCCCTTTGTGACCTCCTGTAAAATCCTTTTGCGCCACCGCTCACAGGATGAGAGCAAGGTGGAATGCACAATAAATCTGCCAGGGGACACCGGCACAACTCAATCTACAACGACAACACCGCTACAACTAGCCAGGACCTCCTCTCCCACCCTGCTGGTGTTCAGGTCGAGCTCCTCTCCCACCCTGCTGGTGTATAGGTCAACCTCCTCTTACACCCTGCTGGTGCATAGGTCAACCTCCTCTTCCACCCAGCTGGTGTACAGGTCAACCTCCTCTCCCATCCTGCTGGTGTATAGGTCGAGCTCCTCTCCCACCCTGCTGGTGTACTGGTCAACCTCCTCTTCCACCCAGCTGGTGTACAGGCCGAGCTCCTCTCCCACCCTGCTGGTGTACAGGTCGAACTCCTCTCCCACCCTGCTGGTGTACAGGTCGACCTCCTCTCCCACCCTGCTCGTGTATAGGTCGAGTCTGGACACTAACGTAAGTGGCGTTCCACTAACAACACGAGCGTGGGTCGCACCCACGACTGCCACGTCTCTTCAGGACCAAACACACTCGCGTGTGTTGCTCCTGTGTTGTCTGGCCATAACTCCGGGAGCACCCGTGTTTGAGGACAGGACGTATATTATGGTGAATTTAAATGCCTCTGGGTGGCGAAGGAGGAAGGATACTTCACTGTCATGTTTAACCCTCAGGGCACGGCGGTATATGACCCTAAGGCACGGCGGTATACGACCCTCAAGGCACGGCGGTGTACGACCCTAGGGCATAGCGGTATACGACCCTTGAGCACAGCGGTATACGACCCTAGGGCACAGCGGTATACGACCCTAGGGCACGGCGGTATACGACCCTTGAGCACAGCGGTATACGACACCTAGGGTACAGTGGTATACGACCCTAGAGCACAGCGGTATACGACCCTTGAGCACGAAGGTACGACCCTTGTGTACGACGACATGCCTCTTGGACGCGATATCAAAGCCTGACTTCATCAAGTCGTGCGACCGAACGCAGGGAATCAATCCCATATAACAAAAAAGACGCAGGAAAAAAACGTATATATATATGAACAACCTGGTTTGTTGTGTGCTGGTTATTACGTATACAACTCTCGGTTATTACGAATACAACTCTCTCATCGGTTATTACGAATACAACTCTCTGAGAAATCACGAATAGAACTCGTTTATTACGAATACAACTCTCGGTTATTACGAATACATCTCGTTTATTTTACGAACACAACTCCTTTATTACGAATACAACTCTCGGTTATTACGAATACATCTCGTTTATTTTACGAACACAACTCCTTTATTACGAATACAACTCTCGGTTATTACGAATACATCTCGTTTATTTTACGAACACAACTCCTTTATTACGAATACAACTCGGTTATTACGAACACAACTCCTTTATTACGAACAAAACTCGGGTTATTACGAACACAACTCCTTTATTACGAATACAACTCGGTTATTACGAACACAACCCCTTTATTACGAACAAAGCTCGGGTTATTACGAACACAACTCGTTTATTACGAACACACCTTGTTTATCACGAACACAACTCTCCGTCATTACGAACACAACTCGTTCATGACGAACACAACTCCTTTACCACGAATACAACTCGGATATCACGAACACAACTCGTTAGTTCTGATACAGAAGCTCATTAGTGAGATCTTTTTTGGTCTTAAATGGGGGCTTAACATTGGCAGAGCAGCTGCCTGTGAAAAACCAACTCTCTCTCTCTCTCTCTCTCTCTCTCTCTCTCTCTCTCTCTCTCTCTCTCTCTCTCTCTCTCTCTCGTTCAACTCTTTCCGAATTTCAGTCCTCCCTTCCCCCCCACCCTCTTAAACTCTCCGAGGTAAAATTCCGTGACTCTGTGGTTAATTACGCACCATCACGGGGGAAAAATATATTACTGGGGTTGGGAGGGAGGGTGTGGGGCACGGTGAAGCTTTAGCTAGACGTGACGCTCCGGGAGGAGGAGGAGGAGGAGGACCTGACATGCGCTGGGAGGAGGACATGTTGGAGTGGGAGGGAAGGACCTGACTTGCGCTGGGAGGAGGACATATTGGAGTGGGAGGAAAGGACCTGACTTGCGCTGGGAGGAGGACATGTTGGAGTGGGTGGGAGCAGGAGGAGGAGGAGGAGGACCTGACTTGAGCTGGGTGGAGGACATGTTGGAATGGGTGGAGGAGGAGGAGGAGGAGGAGGTGGACCTGACTTGCGTTGGGAGGAGAACAAGCTGAGGGAGAGGAGGAGGAGGAGGAGGTGGACCTGACTTGCGTTGGCT
Organism: Panulirus ornatus; assembly: GCF_036320965.1. Taxonomy (NCBI): domain Eukaryota; kingdom Metazoa; phylum Arthropoda; class Malacostraca; order Decapoda; family Palinuridae; genus Panulirus; species Panulirus ornatus. Next base: position 9,925,070 of record NC_092270.1, read on the forward strand.
GGAGAACAAGCTGAGGGAGAGGAGGAGGAGCACCTGACTTGCGCTGGGAGGAGAGCAAGCTCAGGGACCTGACTGACTGTTCTGTACTGCTGGGAGCAGCAGCAGCAGCAGACCTCCCCTTCCCTAGATGTGGCAGCGTGTGCACGTGTGTCAGGTGTTCGGAAGGTGTGGTAAAACACTCTCTTGACCTCCATGGCTCTCAAGGCGATAAGCTGGAAATACTGTCTTCGTAAGCTTAAGGCGAGGGGAACTATAAAGCTTGACGATCCAAAAGCTTCAACCCCCACACAGGGAAACCTGTTGATTCAAAAGTCCAGCTTGAGACACAGTTAACCTGTCGACTCAAAAGCTTAAGACACACACACACACACACACACACACACACACACACACGACGTAGCCAGGGTGTACACAACACAGTCGTTTCCTGTGGCGTGGCATCGCCTCCTGGCGAGGTGTACTGAAGGAGAGTGTAGTGATGAAGGCGAGTGTAGTGATGATGGTGGTTGTAGTGATGATGGTGGTTGTAGTGATGATGGTGGTCGTAGTGATGATGGTGGTTGTAGTGATGATGGTGGTTGTAGTAGTGGTGGTTGCCGTGGTGGGTGTAATTGTGGTGGAGTTTGTACCGGTGTTGGTGGGGTGTGTTGTTGGAGGTTGTAGCGGGTGTGGTGGTGGTTTGTGGTGGTGGTGGTGGTGGTAGTAGTTGTAGTGGTGGAGGTGGTGGTGGTGGTTGGTGTTGTAGTTGCGGTGGTGGTGGAGGATGGTACAACTCGATCTCCTTGCACCGTGGGGTTCAGTTCCCCTTCCCCTCCTCCTCCTTCTCTTCTTCTTCCGCCACTTACTCTCCTCATTTCTCCTTTTTTCCTCTCTCTCTCTCTCTCCCGGTGCGCCTCTCCCCGCACTTCACGCCATCTTAAATCCTTATCACCACCTCCTGGGATGCGTCTCCCCTCTTACCTCCCTCCCCACCTTCCCCCAAGAGCAAGTAACTCTCTCAAGAGTGCATTTTCTTCTTCCCTCCCTCCTCCTCCTCCGCCTCCTCCTCCTCCGCCTCCTCCTCCTCCGCAAGATCCAACGTCTAGGAATATACTTCCCCTCCTCACCATTCCTCCTTCCATCCCCCTAGTGGCCTTTTCCTCAACCCAAGTCCTCAACATCTTTCGTATTCCCGTCTTCCATCTTATTTCCCCTTCTCTCTTCTCCCGTCTTCCATCTTATTTCCCTTCTCTCCCACGTTCGTCTTCCATCTTATTTTTCCCCTTCTCTCTTCTCCCATGTTCGTCTTCCATCTTATTTTCCTTCTCTTTTCTCCCGTCTTCCATCTTATTTCCCCTTCTCTCTTCTCCCGTGTTCGTCTTCCATCTTATTTCCCTTCTCTCTTCTCCCGTGTTCGTCCTCCGTTTCTTTCCTATTCCTCTGCATCTTCACACACCTGGCCTCCTCCTCCTCCTCCTCTCGTCCAGGCCCGGCCGTATGGCGCTCGTAATAAGGTGTTAACGGGGAGATGTCCGCCATCCAATCCCTTCCCCTCCTCCCCCTCACGGCTATCCCAGCGCTGGCTCAAGGCTCCGTCACTCGCTATCCTCCTCGTCACTCGCTATCCTCCTCGGTACTATCCTCCTCGTCGCTCGCTATCCTCCTCGTCGTTCGCTATCCTCCTCGTCGCTCGCTATCCTCCTCGTCACTCGCTATCCTCCTCGTCGCTCGCTATCCTCCTCGTCGCTCGCTATCCTCCTCGTCGCTCGCTATCCTCCTCGTTACTCGCTATCCTCCTCGTCGTTCGCTATCCTCCTCCTCGTTCGCTATCCTCCTCGTCACTCGCTCGTTATTCCCTCATCACAAACTCGCCGGGGGTACAGCTAGGTCCTCCCCTAAAGACACAGCCCCATTAAATAAACGATATAAAAATCCTTTTCCACTAAACTCTCTCCCGAAAGGCACACTCAGTGCTTCTCACTGTAACCAGATGTCTGATCTCACCCCACCGTAATCTCTCTCTCTCTCTCTCTCTCTCTCTCTCTCTCTCTCTCTCTCTCTCTCTCTCTCTACCAAAACCATCACTGTATCACCCTCACTACATGCAGCCAACCCCATCACACCTCTCCATCACGACACCAAAACAGCACCCATCACCATCACCTATCAACTCCCTCCAACACCCCACACCGCCATATCACCACCTCACCCTCACTCCCTCACTCACTCACCATCATCATCTCACTCTCCGTAACCTTACGCAACCATCACCACCACAAGACCCCAGTCCGAAAACAACTGTGCAAGAGAATCCCTCTTCCCTCCCTCCCTCCCGCCTTGGAATTACCATCCCTCCCTCCCACCTTGGAGGTATCATCCCTCCCGCCCTCGAGTTACCCTCCCTCCCGCCTTGGAGTTGTTACCCTCCCTCCCGCCTTGGAGGAGTTACCCTCCCTCCCGCCTTGGAGTTACCAAGCCCGGATCTGCAGCGCCGTCAAACATAAGTTCAGACCCGGTTGGAAATGCCCCGTAAACCCGTGTTTTAAAAGCTTTCTTTAAGCGCTCGTAACCTGGCGCCATCAAACTGAAAATGAAAACTATTGAAATGGCGTCATACGAGTTTTCTGATGCATTGAAAACGGATATTTTCTACTGAAAACTATTGAAATGGCGTCATACGAGTTTTCTGATGCATTGAAAACGGATATTTTCTACTGAAAACTATTGAAATGGCGTCATACGAGTTTTCTGATGCATTGAAAACGGATATTTTCTACTGGAAACTATTGAAATGGCGTCATACGAGTTTTCTGATGCATTGAAAACGGATATTTTCTACGAAGAAAATGAGAAAAAAAAAAAATGAATGTTCCATTTATTCATTAGAATAAATACCCACCACACCTCACCTCCTCCCTGCCCCGTTCTCCGGTGGAGGGAGGAGGAGCCACCGCCAACTTCCCACACGAACTTCGTCCATTCGACAACGCTGAAGAACATGACAGGATCAGTTACGCTGAAGACGAGGGAGGGAGGGGCAACGATGAGGAGGAGGAGGAAGAGGAAGAGAAGGTGGAGGCGAAGTGATGGTGTTGTGTTAGCCTGGACGGCACAGACCACCTTGAATGGCCTCATCAGGGACATCTCATTAACGTGTGTGTGTGTGTATATATATATATATATATATATATATATATATATATATATATATATATATATATATATATATATATACACACACACACGAATATAGTGCACATGAACGCGCACTTTCATAGAACACATGATACCCTCCAACAGTCAGGATTCGAACCCAGGACCTTTTCCATAGTAGTCGGGAACGCTCCCTGCTAGGCTATGATCGCATATATATATATATATATATATATATATATATATATATATATATATATATATATATATAGAGAGAGAGAGAGAGAGAGAGAGAGAGAGAGAGAGAGAGAGAGAGAGAGAGAGAGAGAGAGAGAGAGAGAGGCCATGCAACAAACTGTTCCGGACGTGCAAACACACATGGCACGGGATCCTGTTTAAGTCTTTCGACACTCGTCGGGAGGATTTCCCTCCTCTCCACTCGAGAAATCAAGGAGACAAATCCCTCCCCGTCGGCCAGGAGGGGAGGGAAGCGGGTGTGAGGACTGCATTTCGTGTGGAGGAGGAGGAGGGACCGGAGTGGCCGAGAGCGATGGCAGAGCGACGTATGATCTCCATGGGTCGCTGTCGCCCCACAGGTAACCACAGGTGTAAAAATATACGAACTCTGATGCATACAGTGTGTGTGTGTGTGTGTGTGTGTGTGTGTGTGTGTGTGTGTGAGCCCCCTTGAGGACGACGGTACGACACCTGGAGTCTTGGCGACGTGACACTTAACCCACACCCACGCCACGGGTCGGACGACGCGTCTTGCTCGAGGGATCCAAAGAAAGCGCGACCCTTACAAGCAGACGTGTCATGAGGATGATCGGTAAAGAGGAGGATCGGTAATGAGGAGGATCGGTAATGAGGAGGATAGTACAGAAGAGAACCGGTAATGAGGATGATCGTAAAGAGGAGGATCGGTAACAAGGGGGATCGTAATAAGGAGGATCGGTAAAGAGGAGGATCGGTAATGAGGAGGATCGTAAAGAAGAGAATTGGTAATGAGGAGGATCGTAAAGAGGAGGATCGGTAAAGAGGAGGATCGGTAATGAGGAGGATCGGTAATGTACTCCGCCACAACACAGGGCGCGGGAGCCGGACACCTCAAACAAACAAACAAACACAGTCGCGTGTCGCCGCCACAACCACGACACCATTTACGACGAGAGAGATACTACTACTACTACTACCACTACTACTACTACTACCACTACTACTACTACTACTACTAGTACTACCACTACTACTACTACTACTACTAGTACTACCACTACTACTACTACTATTACCCCCCGCCGCCGCCGCCGCTCCGTAACCACGAGCGGCCAGGCCGAGTTTCAGCCGGCGTCGTCGACGGCCAAGCAAAATAAAACAACCGGCGGGGGGAGAGCGACAACAAAACCCGGGGAGGATCTTTTATGCCACCAGCTGTTGTGTTCCCATCAGCCGAGACGCGTCCCTACTAACTTCCCTACGGCGGGCGACGAGGGAGGGCGGGCGATGAGGGAGGGAGGGAGAGTAGGGCAACGGACGGCGTCTTCCCTCCTTTCCCCCACCCTGGAAAACACTCCAACTAGCCAGCCTGTCAGACTTGTCTGGCCCACCTCACCGTCTCGTCGCTCGGGAATTGGAGGGGGCGATGTGCGTCCTTATGAGGGGAGCTTGGCTCGCCCACCCTTCTGTGGCTACAGGACAGCCCTAGCCAGCCCGTCACCTGGGCGAGGATGGATGTCAACTCACAACACATCTCCGTTGGCGGGGACTGAACACAGCCTCCGAACGCCACACACCCACCCACCCACACACACACAGTGCCTCTCCAGCAATGCTAACGCCACACATCCCATCCACACCCACAGTGCCTCTCCAGCAATGCTAACGCCACACACCCACCCATCCACACCCACAGTGCCTCTCCAGCAATGCTAACACCGACGTCTGTTCAAAGACAGCACACTTAATGCTGATCAAGGCCTGCTCTACCGACTCGCACGAACCATGCGACATAAACAGAAACCCCCCTCCTCCTCCCAATCGTCCGGAATCAATGCGAATATCTTCTCTTTCGTCTGTGTGGTAACTTCCTCCATCCCACCCACCCCTCCCGAGGAGCATCTGTGGCGCTACCTCAACAGGCATCGTGATGTGACACAGCTACATCTGTGCCTAATCCACGTTTCCCGCCATTTTTATGGCCCACCCCTGTCCCCTTCATATCCAATTTTGGCCAACGAACATTCCATTGCCTCCTTTCTCCTTCCTCTCCCCCACTTTTCTCTTTCCTTTTTTTACGTTACATTCATGAATATCTGTGCCTGACCTCCCGTTCTCCCAGTGGACCTTGCCAAATTCACTCCAATATCGTTCTATCCAAATGTAAAAGAAATCCCGACCTTCAAAAAGTAATAATAGAATGTTTTCATACGGTCCCATGGGAGCAGGAGGAGGAGGGAGAGGGGATCTCAGTGCCCGTGAACATAATTCGTGACGGGCCCGAGTGGAGTCTGTTGCCTGTGAATCATTTGTGGAGAGGCAGAAGGGGGAGAACCCCAGTTGCAGTGCTGGCTGGGACTATTACTGGCAAAGGGGACCTGGTGAATCACTGCGCTTGGGTGAGGAGAGGGAAGGCTGCCTCAATCCCAGTGACTTTATAACGACCGTGGGATGCCTGGTGTATTGAATTATCAGCGGTGGTGGGAGGAAGAAGAGGAGGAATAGGAGGGAGGGTCGTGGGTCGGTCGGTGATGTAAGGTGAAGTGTGTGCGTGTTCACATGATACGAGCCCCCGGGTGACTGTGTGAGTGTGTGTCCACGGAGAAAAGGTTTGGATCCCACTGAATTTCGTCAAGGTAGGAGGGACATGGTTAACTGTGAAAGATGAACGTCTACACTCGTAATACACACACACACACACACACACACACACACACACATACATATATATGTTGGTAGCCATGAGAAAAATGAAACACAACAGGTTCCCAAGTGCACTTTCGTGTAGTGATCACATCGACAGGAGAGATACAAGAATGAGACAGAGGACGTAGAACAGTCAGTTGATACACAAGGAAGAGCCCTATCTCCCCTGATGATGTGATCATTGCACGAAAGTGCACTTGGGAACCTATCATGTTTCATTTCCCTCGTGGTTATCAGCATATACTAGATCACGCACACCACTGTGACCTCTTAAAATATATATATATATATATATATATTTCTCTCTTGTGTCTCTCCTGATGATGTGATTATTACACGAAAGTGCACTTGGGAACTTATCGTGTTTCATTTTCCCTGTGGACTCATAGGAATATACACATATATATATATATATATATATATATATATATATATATATATATATATATATATATATATATATATATATATATACACATACGTGAAGACAGTTTCTTTCCGGCATTTCCTATATTCTTAATACAATGGGGATAGAGAACTGGGAACTAAGGACAGGTATGGGTCAATACCTGACCTACCCACTTGAACGTGAAATGGGGTTAATTACGATAAATAAATAGACACGAAAATGGGGGTGTGAAAGGCGAGACCTGATGGCATGAAAGAAGTAACACCAGTGTGTGTGTGTGTGTGTGTGTGTGTGTGTGTGTGTGAGGTGTGTGCGTGTGTGTGTGAGGTGTGTGTGTGTGTGTGTGTGTGTGTGTTTCTAGGGATTCCAAATCGCTGGCGAGTTGATATATATGTGGTATCATGAAGGCCTAAGGGTGGGGGGGAGTTCGGGTGGTGAGGGGGAGGGAGGCCCCTTGAGGTAGGGGAGGGAGGAGGGAGGAGGGAGGGAGGACTTAAGGCGCCCCTGGGAGGAGGAGGGGAGAGGAGTGAGTGAGCGCGGGGTGATGGAAGGAGGGAGGGGAGGGGAGGGGAGGGGAGGGGTGAGGTGAGGGAGGGAAGGGGAAGGGCAGGCACAGGTAACACAAGCGGCGGCACCTGATTGGCTGTCGCCTTGGGAGAGGGGGAAAGGGGGAGGAGGTCGACAACAGCTCCCACAGCGGCGCAATGCAGAACTAATCACCAATAGCCAGACCAGCCACCCATCACCCACCTGCTCATCATGCCACCCCATCACCCACCTGCTCATCATGCCACCCATCACCCACCTGCTCATCATGCCACCCCATCACCCACCTGCTCATCATGCCACCCATCACCCACCTGCTCATCATGCCACCCATCACCCACCTGCTCACCATGCCACCCCATCACCCACCTGCTCATCATGCCACCCCTCACCCACCTGCTCATCATGCCACCCATCACCCACCTGCTCATCATGCCACCCATCACCCACCTGCTCATCATGCCACCCATCACCCACCTGCTCATCATGCCACCCATCACCCACCTGCTCTCTCATCGTACCGGCCAGACCAGCAGCGTCCAGCATGAGGATTAACCAGAGCGTACGTACGTGCTCGGTGTCCCGACCCCGTGTCCCGACCCGGTGTCACACACACACACACACACACACACACACACACACACACACACAGTCGCTAGTTTAATTAAATAACAGCGGCAGAAAACTACTGAAATATGACCCCCCAACTGACGCTGGATGAAGCCCCGGAGAACATGGCGCAGGATGAGGGGTGAGGCAAGGCGGGGATGAGGCAAGGCGGGGGTGAGGGAAGGCGAGGTGAGGGAAGGCGGGGATGAGGCAAGGCGGGGGTGAGGGAAGGCGGGGTGAGGGAAGGCGAGGTGAGGGAAGGCGGGGTGAGGGAGGGTGGGGATGAGGCAAGGCGGGGTGAGGGAAGGCGGGGGTGAGGGAGGGCGGGGGTGAGGCAAGGCGGGGTGAGGGAAGGCGAGGTGAGGGAAGGCGGGGTGAGGGAAGGCGGGTTGAGGGAAGGTGGGGTGAGGGAAGGTGGGGTGAGGCAAGGCGGGGTGAGGGAAGGTGGGGTGAGGGAAGGTGGGGTGAGGTAAGGCGGGGTGAGGTAAGGCGGGGTGAGGGAAGGCGGGGTGAGGGAAGGCGGGGTGAGGGAAGGCGGGGTGAGGGAAGGCGGGGTGAGGGAAGGCGGGGTGAGGAAGGTGGATGAGGCAAGGCGGGGTGAGGGAAGGTGGGGTGAGGCAAGGCGGGGTGAGGCTAAGTGGGGTGAGGGAGGGTGGAGATGAGGCAAGGCGGGGATGAGGCAAAGCAGGATGAGGGAAGGCGGGGTGAGGCAAGGCGGGGTGAGGCAAGGCGGGGTGAGGCTAAGTGGGGTGAGGGAGGATGGAGATGAGGCAAGGCGGGGATGAGGCAAGGCGGGGTGATGGAAGGCGGGGGTGAGGTAAGGTGGGGTGAAAAAAGGCGGGGATGAGGCAAGGCGGGGTGAGGCAAGGCGGGGGTGAGGCAAGGCGGGGTGAGGCAAGGCGGGGTGAGGCTAAGTGGGGTGAGGGAGGGTGGGGTGAGGGACGGTGGGGTGAGGGAAGGCTGGGTGAGGCAAAGCGGGATGAGGGAAGGTGGGGTGAGGCAAGGCGGGGTGAGGGAAGGCTGGGTGAGGCTAAGTGGGGTGAGGGAGGGTGGGGATGAGGCAAGGCGGGGATGAGGCAAGGCGGGGTGATGGAAGGCGGAGGTGAGGCAAGGTGGGGTGAAGAAAGGCGGGGATGAGGCAAGGCGGGGTGAAGCAAAGTTGGGTGAGGCAAGGCGAGGGTGAGGGAAGGCGAGGGTGAGGCAAAGTTGGGTGAGGCAAGGCGGGGGTGAAGCAAAGTTGGGTGAGGCAAGGCGGGGTTAGGGAAGGCGGGGTAGAGGCAAGGCGGGGGTGAGGCAAAGTTGGGTGAGGCAAGGCGGGGTGAGGCAAGGCGAGATCGGGCGTGCTATGAGCGCACGGGTGTGCGTGTGTTAAGTTTGGCTTGGTAGTGTAGGTCATAAGTGCCGGTGCCACTTTTGAGCGGAGGTCTTTTACACCTAATGGTTTATGTCGGACATGGTTTATGCGAGATGGTTTATGAGTTTTTAATCCTCGCTCAGGGGGGGAGGGGAATAACACACACACACACACACACACACACACACACATGTAGCCCCTGGTCGCCAACTCAGATGACCCTTCTCTGCCTTATGCAAGTTCCTTATGCCTAATTCCACCTCCTCCGCCCATTATCTGTCAGCAACATACGTCCCTGGACACCCTATATCTCGTCTGCCTCCCAGCCACACACACGTCCCCGGACACCTGGATGCCTCACCCCTCAAGCCACACAGACGTCCCTAGACACCTAAAAATCTCCCTCCCTCTGTCCTTCCTCCAGCAAACGTCCCTAGACGCCCATAGGTCAGAACGCTCCAACCAGACACGCCTCCCTGAAGCCACTATTCTCTCGAACCACACGTATTTGTGTGCTGATGACTTCACATCCACGGCCGAGCCCACCATCGCTGGGCTTCAAAAGGCGCGATCACTCGGGACTTTTCCAAGCTACGAAACAGGATGACAGCGCCCGTCGCCAGGGAGGTCGTGGCGTTGGAGGTCGCCCGAAGCCTCGAGAAAGGAAGGAGAGTCCGATTCGACACACACACACACACACACACACACACACACACACACACACAGATGATACTGCACACTGCACAACAACACTTGAGAAGCGGCCAAAAGATGGCTCCAAGAAAAGTTATATTTGCTTCTGACACGTTGAAACGACTGAGCAAGAGGAGGCGTAGTTTAGGGTGGAGCGGAAGAATTGTTTGCAGAGGATAGTAAAGGATGCTTATTTCTCTTTTTTTTCCCCCTTGTCCAAACCTGGTACTGGAAAAAGTTCTGCGGGAGTTTCCCTTGTTTACGGCCTTTGTGCTGATGTTTGTGGTGTGTGTGAAGTGAACGTCCGTGTGTGTGTGTGTGTGTGTGTGTGTGTGTGTGTGTGTGATACCTCATACGGTTGGAGCTTCGTTGAGTGAGGGTGACTGACCCGTTCTGGGGGGTGTTGGGAGGCTGCTGGGTTGGATACACCTTCATGGGTAAATGGCAACATATTGGATTCCTCTTGGGATGTAGGTAGATACGTCCTCAGTGAGCATGTCTCCTCACATTGGTAAGCCTAGCAGTGTTGTTGCAGTGCTGTAGACCTGTCCTCGCCTGAGTAATAACAGGGCAATGTGACTGTGGAGGAGTCCCCTTGCACAGAGCTTTTACACTGTGGTACTGGAGGTAATGGGAGATCATCCAGGAAAAGACTGGGGAAAAAAGGATGGAGAAAGGAGAGCTCCCTTGGGTACTCCACTGTAGAGCCTGGGGCCCAGTTACGAAGTGGGCTACAGATTGACCGCGTTACACATTTTTTTTTTTCTTCTCTTTTTTGCCGAACGTGGTGTTAAATATCTTTTGAGAGGGGTAGGATGTGCCGGGAACATTCCCAACATACTTTTTTTCTCTTTTTTTTATATACATCCACGTGGGACTGGGGTATGTGGATGGTTGAAGCCACCCAGGTTATGTTCTGTGAGGTACATGCACATTGTGGTAGTGGAGAGGCCAAGTCTCGAAGTCGCGCGCGCTGTGTTGTATGTGTGTGTGTGCGTGTGTGTGTGTGTGTGTGTGTGTGTGTGTGTGTGTGTGTGTGTGTGTGTGTGTGCAGGTGTGTGGGAGGGGTGGTGTGAGAGTGTATCTCGAGGGGGAGCTAGAACTGAAAGTCTCGAAGGAGGACACCATCTGTTAACATCACGATCACGCGGCAGCGTTTAACTGTAAGCTCAATATAAAATCCAGTATTGAGCGAGAGTCTCCGTGAGGTTGAATAGAGCTATAAACCTCTGACATGGTTGGACTTTACGAGCGAGCGAGCGAGCAAGCAAGCAGTTCGCCTCCATCAGCTGTCGCGTCCTCAAACCCCTGTCCAGGAGCAGGCTGGCTACCCGACTCCTCCTCCTCCTTAACTAGGGCCTAGGGCCTAAAGCCAGGCCTCCCTCCGTCAGTAACACACCCATGCCACGATAACCCAGCCCCAGCCTCCCTCCCTATTCGTCTTTGTTTATCTGCATTTCAGTAAGTCTATATACATACACAAAAAAATCCTAGCGATAAAATTGAAGATCATGAAAGTTTCCTCTCTGGGAAAACTGGACGATGGAAACAGAAATAAAAAAGAAAGATAGATCTTGTGTTTACTGGGCCACAGAAACACAGGAGATGAAGAATGTCACAGCGGGGTAGCGATGAAGAATAAGGGGCCCCTCCCCTCCTCACTAGTCACCTCTCATAGCATCGTACGTTGGAATACAGAATACTGACAAAAGAATATCTTGAAGCGCACACACCGACACCCACACACCCCCACATCTACCCACAAACAGCACTTTTGCGTACGAGGTCAGTACGCTGAGGGGGAAGGAGGTGAGTGGTGCGAGTGAGGGAGAGAGGGAGAGTCCGTCCAGGTTGCCGTACCTAAATCTTGTACACTTCGGGGACACCCAGGATCACAGCCCACGTCACCCTACATCGCTCTCGCTTCTCAATAAATCGTCCCAATTTCCCCCCATCTCTCTCTCTCTCTCTCTCTCTCTCTCTCTCTCTCTCTCTCTCTCTCTCTCTCTCTCTCTCTCTCTCTCTCCCTACGACGCCGGAGAGCGTCTTCGCCCCCCCAAAAAAATAGTTCGCCTCTCCCCCTGAACCTCGGCGGCGGCAAGAGGCGCTAACAACATTTTAACGTGGAGCGATCGGCCGTGAAGATCTGGCCGAGATGGGGCGTGTTCGCCCACTGAGGTCTCTCTCTCTCTCTCTCTCTCTCTCTCTCTCTCTCTCTCTCTCTCTCTGGACCACAGCAGCCCAACACTCTTAACCCTCCCCGTTTCCCCCTCCCCTAACTATACCTGGCCACAGCGGTAACATCTGGACAGATGCAATCACCTCACCCCCATACTTAAGGTGCTTCAGTAAATGGCACTTCGAACCCGGAGTTACGAGGCTTCGGGTTCACCCCTGATGCTATGGGTCACATCTGATGCTGTTACTCTCACCTCTGCTCGCTGTTTCGTCAACTCTTCTCTTCCGTTGTTCTTCGGTAACTGGTGCCTCCACTCGACCCTCTGTACGAAGTTGGGTTTCATTTCCCCGAGCACACGAATCCTTCTTCCTCCACTTCTCTATTTACCTAAATTCTCCTTTTACCTAAAAAGCCTCGCCTCGTGCAAGACTTCAGTCCGTGAAAAAGAGCCCGTGGCAGAGAGAGAGAGAGAGAGAGAGAGAGAGAGAGAGAGAGAGAGAGAGAGAGAGAGAGAGAGAGGGAGAGAGAGAGAGAGAGGCAGAGGGAAGGTGTATCCATAACCCATTTCCACCGCCCATGATATTCGCTGGTCTTATCATCTCACTTTCCGTTATCTTCCCGCCACCCTTATCTTCCCTGCATTGGGGGGACGAAACGCAAAGAGACAAAAATATACATTCCTTGTCACCTCTTTCCTCCTTTCTTTTTAACTGAATCTAAAAACGAACATCCCTGTTCGAACCGAGGGACATCACCTTACCCTTGCGCCACTCAACCCCACAGGGACCTAATCTCGTAATCCCTAAAACAAGACCTTAAAAGACCCCCGAGGGATGACAGCCGTTGCCACCTTCTTCCCCCCCTTGCACGACAATCCTCTTACTCGCTGACACAACCCTCACCCCTTCGCCACCACCGCTCTGGCAAACCCCATTCGCATCACATTCCCCGCCACTGCAGCCTGCCGCCCTCACTCCAGCCAGATCAGTCCTCACTACGTCCACACTGCGGCTCCTCTAAATAATCTAATTTCGGCCACGAAGGGCCTTCCTCCTACCACGAGTCCAATGTCCATCACAGTACAGAAAAAGAAGGCCTCTACCGCCACTACAGCCTACAGCAGCGAGCACCATGATGGCCTATGGCCCAACCTTGGCATCAGCAGGTGGGAGGAGAGGAACGAAGACTGTGAATATGGCGATCATCAATACTTCTTTCTTCTCGACGTCAGTTTCGTCTTGATCAAGCAGGGGACACGACCTCGATCAACCAGGGGACACCACCTAGATCGACGGAGACGACCTCGATCAACCAGGGGACGGACACCACCTCGATCAACCAGGGGACACCACCTCGATCGACCACGGGAGACGAACTCGATCAACCAGGGGACACCACCTCGATCAACCAGGGAACACCACCTCGATCGACCAGGGGACACCACCTCGATCGACCAGGGGACACCACCTCGATCAACCAGGGGACACCACATCGATCGACCAGGGGAGACGGACTCGACCAACCAGGGGACACCATCTCGATCGACCAGGGGACACCACCTCGATCGACCAGGGGACACCACCTCGATCGACCAGGGGAGACGACCTCGATCGACCAGGGGACACCACCTCGATCAACCAGGGGACACTGGCGAGCGCCGATTGCCTCAGTAAACACAAAGCTTTGCGACGTTTCTGTGAAGAAACTGAGCGAAACTCGTTCGTTTACGGCTCTTTCCAGAAGCGATGGCGGACGGACTGAGCCTCCACCACGGGTGCTGTCTGGGAAGAGACGGAGTGAGATGGCTGGGCTGTACGCACAGGGGCGTGTCACGCACTGGATATGAAATGATCCCAGGCAATCATGAGAATTCGGAAAGTCAGGTGCTCAAGGATTGTACCGTCGTACTCAAGGATTGTACCGTCGTGCTCAAGGATCATATCGTCGTGCTCAAGGACCGTAATGTCGTGCTCAAGGACCGTACCGTGGTGCTCAAGGACCGTATCGTCATGCTCAAGGACCGTATCGTCGTGCTCAAGTACCGTCGTGCTCAAGGACCGTACCGTCGTGCTCAAGGATGGACCGTACCGTCGTGCTCAAGGATGGACCGTACCGTCGAGCTCAAGGATCGTCGTACCGTCGTGCTCAAGGACCGTCGTACCGTCGTGCTCAAGCACCGTCGTATCATCGTGCTCAAGGACTGTCGTAAGGACCGTCGCATCGTCGAGCTCAAGGATCGTCGTACCGTCGTGCTCAAGGATCGTCGTACCGTCGAGCTCAAGGATCGTCGTACCGTCGTGTTCAAGGATCGTCGTACCGTCGTGCTCAAGGGGAGGGGTTAAAATCAACATTCAACTACAACAGGTGGGTAGAAATCCTGAGCAGCGATGGACGGCATTCTCTTGTGGTGTCTCTGCGAGTGTGGAAGCTGGAAGACCTCGAGACAGAGTCCCCCGCAGACACGACCCACCGTAGCACAGCCAGCTACTACCGCCTCGTTCAATGGCAGCGAGCTATGCAAGCGAGTAACGCTACACGAATTCCAACTATGAGGCAACTATAGTTAACGAGGGAACTTCCCGACGCAGAAGAATTCCAGCGAAGAAGAGGAAGAGGCGGCCACCTCCGCCCACAGACCCAGCTGCGTGTGGGGGGGACCTGTCTACACGAAGAGGCCACTTCCGCCTACGGATGATCCACGGGCCCAAAAGCGTAGGGGGCCCCTGTCTGCACGAAGAAGAAGAGGCCACCTCCGCCCACGGACGATCTACGGACCCAGCAGCGTAGGGGGTGAGGGTGGGGGAGGGGCCTCTCTGACGAACAGGCCACCTCTATCTACGGGCGATTCAGGGACCCAGCAGCGTGGGGGGCCTTGTATGCTGTTGCTGTCGAGAGGTTACTCGAGGGAGAGACATGGATCGGTGTGTCAAAGGGTGTGTTCCTTTCAGGCCACCTGTGAACGAATAGGCCTAAGAACGAGACGCAACACGGACGGCCACGGAAGGAAGAATTCGTGACGGGACGCCACACGGACGGCCACGGAAGGAGGAATTCGTGATACGACGCCACACGGGACGCCGGCATTCGTAACACGACGCCAGGCACTGGTGACTATGAGACCCCCCCCCCCCCCGTTGGTCTTCGTAGGGAACCACGGGCGAGTCCACAAAGCTAACCACGGACACAACAGCCATGGAAGACCCTCCTGTGGTCCGGAGGAAGAGCAAAGACACACACCAGACGGTCTGCAAGGGCATCTGGCAACCCAGGCAAGGCCCTCTCTTAGCTACATACTTCATTAAAGTCTCATCTCATCTTCATTAATAATAGAAAAAAACTCTTACCTTCTTTCCAACGTTTTCTTTTTCCCCCCGAAAAAAAAAGGGCCTGTTACACGTTTATAATCAGGTTATCTCTGAGCTGAGCGGGTCCGCTGAGAATGCTTGGAGACACGGTGGGAAGTTGGTACACAACATGCTAATGAGACTGATGAACGCCACGTAAAAAGAACCATGTGTGACACTCCACTACACACACACACACACACACACACACACACACACACACACACTGAGGAATAGGAGATACGTACTGCAAAGAGCTCTGAAGCACACCGCGCACGGGAGCATATACGAAGGCAAACACCTGGGAAGACTGGTGAGCGAGGTGGGACAGGGCCGGGTGGGTACCGTCGATCTGTTGAACCGTCCACGGTACGTGGGGGAGGAGGAGGAGGATGGTACACACGTAAAGATACAGGTACAAGGAGGAGGGGGAGGAAGATGGTACACTTGCTGAAGATGCATGTCCGGGAGGAGGATGGTACACTTGCTGAAGATGCAGGTACAGGAGGACGATGGTACACACGCTGAAGATGCAGGTACATTTAAGTTTTTAGACAGGTAATGCTAACGGGATAAAGATGGCCATATGATAATATATGAAGATGATGGTATACATACACTGCACTTGGCACAAGCGGTCACTACACACACAGTAAGGTACACTAGATGTATACACTGATTCACTCCAATAACCAGTCGACCATCAGCACTACCAGGTACACGCCCTCACCATCACCAGCTAAACCCTCACCCCTTCTCAAGATCTTCTTCCTCCCTCCCCCTTCAAGCAGCGTCCTTAACGCGTGGGCTCACCATTCCGAAAAAGACTTCCTCAATCTCCCTCCATTTCCTGGCATATAAAGTTGAGGTGCAACACGGCCCGAACTTCTGGAGCTGCACGGGCGGGCGTCTAATTCATACCCGAGGATGCGGGGCTTGCCTGGTGAGGCTACACATATTCCCGTCCGTCCGTCGGGCTGGCTGGTTGGTTCCCGCCCTCAACGGCACCAGCGAAGACCCACGAACGATCTCTCTAGCGAACGATCTCTCCAGCGAATAACCATCGGTGCAATTTGCAACGCGTAAGGAAAAAAAAAAAAAAAAGGGATGGGGAGGGTCGGAGGGGTGGAGGGAGGTTTTCCTTGCAATCACCGTTTGCTGCGTCCACCTCCCTCCCCCAGTGATAAAACTGCCAGACTCAATGGCTCTACCACGCGGTGGAAATAATCCTCCCTCACCCAGAGGCACTTGCCTCACTCCCCTCCCCTGTGTAGCCTCCACCTCTCTCTCTCTCTCTCTCTCTGGTGGCACTGCCCGCAGCCTCCTCCGGCAGTGGTAGACCTCCCTCGGCGGTACACCTACCTTCCGTGGCTGGTATAGCGCCCTCTCCCTTCAACGGCATCATACTCCCTTCTCTCGCCCACCCCTTCAACCGCATCATACTCCCTTCTCTCGCCCACCCCTTCAAAGGCATCATACTCCCTTCTCTCGCCCACCCCTTCAAAGGCATTATACTCCCTTCTCTCGCCCACCCCTTCAACCGCATCATACACTCATCCCCCTACTCGCCACGCTCACGTACGGAGCCAAAGCCGCCGACGTCTCAGGCCATGGCAGTACGAGCCCGGCATAATTACATCTCAAGTCGGTACATTGCCGTGTAAGGCGGGCGGGAGTATACTGCCAGTAATGCCCTCCTGCTCGGCCATAAAACACGCGTTATGTCCACGACTGCCGATAACGCCACCATAAATTCCCGCGACGGCGAATTTATAAGGGCCGAGAGTCCTTCTCTCATGCATGGTACCGGTGCCACCATCCCATCCTTCCCTCTCTCCCTCCAACCAACTACCACACCACCACCCGCAACCCCCCTGCCATCCCATCCCATCCTCCCTCTCTCCCTCCAACCAACTCACCACCACAACCCCTGCCATCCCTCCATCCCATCCTTCCCCTCTCCCCCACCAACTACCACCACCCCACCCCGCATCCCCCCCCCCCCCCCCCCCCCCCCCCCCCCCCCCCCCCCCCCCCCCCCCCCCCCCCCCCAAAAAAAAAAAAAAAAAAAAAAAAAACCTCCCTCCCATTTTCCCTTTTTTAAAAAAGCCCCCCTTTTTTTCCCCACCCCCATCCCATCCTTCCCTCTCTCCCTCCAACCAACTACCACCCCCAACCACCCGCAACCCCCTGCCATCCCATCCCATCCCATTTCCTCCTCCCCCAACCCAACACCACCACCACAACCCCCGCCCTCCCATCCCCTCCCCCATCCTTCCCTCTCTCCCCCCAACCAACTACCAAACCCCCACCCCGCAACCCCCTTAAAAACCCAAATCCGACAGGTAGGTGGGTTTGGGTTTGGTTTTGTGCGCTACAGCAAAAAATAAACTAACTACTGGTGGGGATTGCCTCATGTCATGATGAACACCTGGGTGTGTGTATCGTGTCAGGACAATGAGGACCCTACATCTAACATGGGCAGATGGGATCAAACCCTCTACATACCCCGGAGATCCCTTTTTTTGAACCCCCGAGCCGGCAAAACCCCTTTTTGGACCTTGGGCCCCCCCGGCCGTTAGATGTCTCAGCGACCCCCGTTCCCCTCGGGGTGTTGGTATTCGGGCCCATTGTGTGGCGCCACCCTCTTTTTCCCCACCCCCCAAAAAAAAAACGCCCCCGCAAAGTGCCGGGGCCCCCCGGGGTGTTGGCCCCTTTTGGTTCCTAGGCCCCCGTCGTTCTCCCCCTCCCTTTACCAAGCGGTCTTTCAAGCCCCAACCCCCGGTGTTGAGCCCTCGTTTGGTCCTGGAGCGCCACCGCTCGTGTGATTCGAGCGCCTTTTTTTTGGTGATCGAGCGCCACGCTTGTTGACTCAAAGCGCCACCGTTGTTGACTCGAGCGCCACCCCCTCGTGTGATTCGAGCGCCATTTTTTGTGTGACCCCGGGGCCCCACCGTTTGTGTGACTCGAGCGCCACCGCTTGTGTGACTCGAGCGCCACCGCTTGTGTGACTCGAGCGCCACCGCTTGTGTGACTCGAGCGCCACCGCTTGTGTGACTCGAGCGCCACCGCTTGTGTGACTCGAGCGCCACCGCTTTGTGACTCGAGCGCCACCGCTTGTGTGACTCGAGCGCCACCGCTTGTGTGACTCGGAGTTTCTTCTTTTGGATGACAAACTTGCTCAAGCGATCGGCAGGGTCTTGGTGCACGGGCACCGTAATCCAGGGCCCCGCCCACAATGCCCCCCGTTTCGGAAGGGTTGAAGGACACACACAACATCTTAGTCCCCACCAGGGAAAAAAAAAATGAAAAATGTCACAGGGACCAGAAGGGAGAGGGGGAAATGCTGTTTTACAATGCCTCCTCAGCATTTATGTATCTCTGTCCATGTCGGCCATGTACAAGCCTCTCTCTCTCTCTCTCTCTCTCTCTCTCTCTCTCTCTCTCCACTGAAGGCGGCGGTGTTGAAGGCAAACCTTCTTCTGTTTCTCTACGAGATTAGGACAGGATTTCTTTTTTGTCCCATTACTATCTCTTTTGTCTCCCTTTTCCACCAGTGCCCGACGCCCTCATGTATCCCCTGCGCCTCTTTTTCCGTGGGGAAACCCTTTGACGGTGTTTGAGCAGGGAAGGAGGAGGTCTGGGAGGAGGGGAAGGAGGAGGAGGAGGGATAAAGGCCAGCAGTTTTAATACGTTTAAACGAGTCTCCCATGCCAAGATCCCCTTTTCCTTCTCTCTCTCTCTCTCCCCTCTCTCCCCTCTCTCTCTCTCTCTCTCTCTCTCTCTCTCTCCTCTCTCTCTTCTTTTCCTCCCCCTTTCCCCCTTTGGCGTGGTTCTGCTTCTCTATCACTCCCACCATGTGTTGGCGCTTTTTTAAAGACTTTTTGCGACCGTTCTCCCTCTTTCCCTTTTCCCTCAGCCCCAAAGGGAGACCCTTTCGGTGAAATATCTTCTCTCTTCCCAGTCATCCGACAGTCGACAGATAACTTCGAGACACACTTTCCCGTCCATCATTACCCCGCTGAGGGGAAAATCTCTCGGGGTTTTCCCCCCACAAAAAGGGGAGAAAAGAGAGGAGAGAGAGAGGGGAAAAGAGGAGAGAGAGAGGGAGAGAGAGACCCAATGTCATCATTTTTTCATTATATCAAATCATTATGGTTATCAGCGTTTAGTACAAGTAGCGCTATTGCAATAATTTTGTTTATATACTGCAGAATTGTTTTAAGGACTTTGGGCCAAATTTTTCCTCGTCTGTCGAAGTTTTCCCCGTTCTCTTAAACAACAACACACACACACACAAAACCCCAAAAATAAACAGACCAAAAAAAAATAAAAAGATTAATGTCCAACCTACCAAGGGTAGGGGGGTCAAAATTCCCTCACACACACACACACAAAACACCACAACAAAACCAAACCACCAACAAATTTTTTTTAAAAACGGGGGGGGGGGGGGCCCCGAGTCCCCCTTTTCATCATGCGAGAGAATCACCCCTTCCCCCATCCACCCACAGTTCCCCCTACAAGGCCTCCGGCTCACTGCTGAATAATAAAAGCACCTTACCCAGCGGCTGGGGTGTGGTGTGGGGTGTAACGGCGTCACAAGAAAATCAAATCTCCCTCAACTTACACCATTTTTTTTCCTGGCGTGCGTCTCCTTTCGCTATCCCCGCTGCCTCGCTCCCCATGTTTCTCCACTCCCCGTTTGCTACTCTCCCTCCAAACGTTTCCGCTCCCCACAGCTTCTCTCGTAACTTTTTAACTCCCCCATAGCTTCTCTACTCCCCACTGTTTCTCTCCCAACCTCTCCACACCCCCACTACTTCCGTCCCAACCTCTCTCCAAACCCCCCCTTTCCCCTCCCCATGCTTCCCCTTTCCCATCCCCTCCCCCCAACCCCCCCCCATGTTCCCTCCCTCCCACTCCCCAGTGTTCCCTCCCTTTCCCCTCCATCCCCAGTGCTTCCCTTCCCCCACACTCCCCCGTGCCCCCCCTTTCCCTCCCATTCCCCCCCTCCACTCCCCAGTGCTTCCCTCCCCTCCACCTCCCCATGCTTCCCTCCCCCACACTCCCCGGGGCTTTCCCTCCCCATCCCTCTTCCCCCTCCCCCCCGTGCCCCCTTTCCCTCCCCAATTTTTCCCCTTCCCACTCCCCAGTTTCTTTCCCCCCCCATTTCCCCTCCATCCCCAGTGCTTCCCTCCCTCACACTCCCCAGTGCTTCCCTCCCATCCCTTTTTCCCCCTCCCCCAAAGGGTTTTTTCCCTTCCCCTCCCTCCCCCTTTTTTCCTCCTCCCTCTTTTCTCTCTCTCCCCACACTCGCCCCCTTGCCTCACACGACCCCGGTCACCTCCGTGTGTGTGAATTTCGTTTATCATCCCTCATTTTCCCGCTGGAAATCGCAGCTTAAACAAGGGGCCCCCATAAGCGCCCCCCCAACCCCCCCTCGCCCCCCCTCCCCCTTTGACTTTTCCCCGGGAAAGTTTCCTCCACACAGAATTTCTAATTCCCATCAAAATCCGAGTCATCATCCACTTTCTCTCGTTCCTCCTTCTCCTCCTCTTCCTCAACGGTGTTTACACTGCCTAATTCATCCCATCCGTGGCCATGCCTGTTTGAAACCCGGGCCCCCGCTCGGGGGGAGTGGGCCCGGGGGGGGGGGGGCAGCCTCCCTCCCTCCCTCACAGCTGTCGGAACGATTCGGGGTTCCATAGCCGCGGCGGGGTTTTAAAGGGGTAGGGGGGGACGGGGTTTACCCCACAAACAGATCACTCATGCCCGGGAGACACCCCAAGGGAATCCCCTCACCTCTTGTACCTTTCCGGGTTTTGGGGGACGACGGGGGGCACACACACACGGTTCCCCCTTTGTTTGTCTGCCCCGCCCTACCTTTGGTTTTGGGGCCCATGCTTGGGGGAAGGGAGGAGACAGGGAAGGTGGCAGGGGAGGAGACAGGGAAGGTGGCAGGGGAGGAGACAGGGAAGGGTGGATGGAGAGGGAGGAGGCTGGTGAGGAGGCAGGGATCGGAGGGTGAGAGGAAGGAGGCTGGTGAGGAGGCAGGGAACCGAGGGAGAGAGGGAGGAGGCTGGTGAGGAGGCAGGGAACGGAGGGAGAGAGGGAGGAGGCTGGTGAGGAGGCAGGGAACCGAGGGTGAAAGGGAGGAGGCTGGTGAGGAGGCAGGGAACCAATGGAGAGAGGGAGGAGGCTGGTGAGGAGGCAAGGAACGGAGGGAGAGAGGGAGGAGGCTGGTGAGGAGGCAGGGAACCGAGGGAGGGAGGGAGGAGGCTGGTGAGGAGGCAGGGAACCGAGGGAGAGAGGGAGGAGGCAGGGAACCGAGGGAGAGAGGGAGGAGGCAGGGAACCGAGGGAGAGAGGGAGGAGGCTGGTGAGGAGGCAGGGAACGGAGGGTAAGAGGGAGGCAGGAAAGGTCGGAAGGAGAGGAGGGAGGAAGAAAAAAAGATGGCAGGGAGGGAGAGATGGAGTGTGGTGGGGTAAGCCGTGAACGTAAACCTTGGCAGCCAGGAGGAGGGAAAAGAACGAAGGACAGAAGAAACGAAAAAAAAAAATATAAAATATAAAGATAACAGCGAAAGACAGAGAGAGAGAGAGAGAGAGAGAGAGAGAGAGAGAGAGAGAGAGAGAGAGAGAGAGAGAGAGAGAGAGAGAGAGAGAGGAGAGAAAGAAGGATAATGCAAGGAGGGAGGGAAGGAGGGAGGGAGGGAAGGAGGGAGGGAGGGAAGGAGGGAAAATGGCATCTGGCCACGCAAACTTTCTGAGGGGGCCGCATCTTCTTCCCTGCGGCAACATGGTAATCTCTCTCAACCGCAGTAACATCACAACAGTCTACCTTCCCACTCCACGACCGAGAATCAGGTTCCTCTCTCTCCCTGGGGGACGGGAACGGGTGGCAGTGTGAGGCGGGGGCGGTACTCCAAGATGGTGTTACAGAGCCAAGGGTGGTATACGTGTGGCAACAGGGGGGGGGACGTCCAAGCTTGTTACAGAGCCCAGGATGGTATACGTATGGCAACAAGGGGACGTGGCAACAGGGGGACGTCCAAGCTTATTACAGAGCCCAGGATGGTATACGTATGGCAACAAGGGGACGTGGCAACAGGGGGACGTCCAAGCTTGTTACAGAGCCCAGGATGGTATACGTATGGCAACAAGGGGACGTGGCAACAGGGGGACGTCCAAGCTTATTACAGAGCCCAGGATGGTATACGTGTGGCAGACACAGTCAAGATGAACGACTGCATTTCCTTCCCTTCGAACACCACGCGAAATACCACCACCTCCTCCATAGGAAGGGAGAGGGAGAGAGAGAGGGAGGAGTAGCAGGGCAGACCAGACCAGCCCGTCCATAGAGAGGAGGATGTCGGAGCCTATTGGGCATTCTGATTTCATCAATTAAGCTCTCACTAAAGCCAGAAACATCCGAGCCAGCAGCGTTCCTCCAGTTCCTGGGAGTGACCTCCTCTGTCTATGAGGGAGGGAGGGAGGTGAGGAGGGAAGGGAGGGAGGTGAGGAGGGAGAACGGGAGGTGAGGAGGGAAGGGAGGGATAGAGAGAGAGATTGGCTACAGATCCTGAGGGTGTGAAGATACGGGTGGGGTAAGGGACAGAGAGAGAGAGAGAGAGAGAGAGAGAGAGAGAGAGAGAGAGAGAGAGAGAGAGAGAGAGAGAGAGAGAGAGAGAGAGAGAGAGAGAGAGAGGAGTGGTATAATACGGCAAAAACTGGGAATCATGATGGTAGACGACACGGAGGAAACATGCCGTATGAGCGAGGGGCTGTGGCTGGCTGGCTGGTAAATTCTGCTTTACGCCTATCGACTCCCCAAGGCCACGGAGGCTGCTCCAACATCCAAGTTGTGAAACACCGATCGACAATATCCCGGACGCCTTCATCGCCTCCTTCAGGATGGTCTTGATGATTCGATGACCATACATGAGTCTTACATCTACATCACATTTGCCCTCCCATCACTTCACCAGGTCCCTGGGGCCACAACTGCCCCCATCACCCTACCAGTGCCTGGGCCACACTTGCCTCCCATCACCACCCCAGTGCCAGGGCCACACCTGCCCCCCACCACAGGCAGGAGGTGGGAGGACACAGTAGGTGGGCCACACTTGCCTCCCATCACCACCCTAGTGCCAGGGCCACACCTGCCCCCCCACCACCAGCAGGCAGGAGGTGGGAGGACACAGTAGGTGGGCCACACTTGCCTCCCATCACCACCCTAGTGCCAGGGCCACACCTGCCCCCCACCACCAGCAGGCAGGAGGTGGGAGGACACAGTAGGTGGGCCACACTTGCCTCCCATCACCACCCCAGTGCCAGGGCCACACCTGCCCCCCACCACCAGCAGGAGGTGGGAGGACACAGTAGGGAGGCGACAGGCAGCCGGCGGCGCCCGACTAGATGAATTATTGATGAATATTTACCTGGCTGCTCAGGTGAGAGCTGGCCCACTGCTGGAGGGAGAGGGAGAGGCGTCGTCATCTCCCTCCAGGTCACCCTCCATCACCAGATGCCATCTCCCTACGCCAGGACGGCCTCCAACACCAAGTCATCCTCGATCACCAGGTCATCTCCTCCCCCAACCTCCTAACATCCTCCTCCACCACCACCAGGTCATCTCCCTCGAGCCAAGATATCCTCTATCGCCACCAGGTCACCCTTGACCACCAGGTCATCTCAGATCACCAGGTCCAGTACTGACTCTAAGTCTTTATCCAGCACGTATTACCATCATCTGTTGCCAGGGTCACTGGGTGGGTGAGTCAGGGAGGCCTGAGTCACTGGGTGGGTGAGTGGGGGAATCCTAGGTCACTGGGTGGGTGAGTGGAGCAGGCCAGGGGCACTGAGTGGGTGGGTGAGTGGGGCAGGTTAGGGGCACTAATTGGGTGAGTGGGAGAGGCCAGGGGCACTGGGTGGGTGGGTGAGTGGGGCAGGCCAGGGGCACAGGGTGGGTGGGTGAGTGGGGGAGACCTGGGTCACTGGGTGGGTGAGTAGGGGATGCCTGGGTCAATGGGTGGGTGAGTGGGGCAAGCCTGGGGCACTGAGTGGAGGAGGAGGAGGAGGAGGAGGAGGAGGAGGAGGAGGAGGAGGAGGAGGAGGAGGCCGTCTTTCACGTAAGAAAGAGATACATAATTCATGTGCAAATAACCGGCAGGCTTTGTAATCTGTTCGACAAAGGATCCTGTATATTGAATTACTTCTTTCTACAAATATCCCGAGCGCGTACACGGGGCGCCTTACGCGCAGCGAGACCGTGGTGCGCACGCGTGGACGAGAGAGAGAGAGAGAGAGAGAGAGAGAGAGAGAGAGAGAGAGAGAGAGAGAGAGAGAGAGAGAGAGAAAGAGAGAGAGAGAGAGAGAGAGTACGTGTGTACTCTCGACTATAATAAACACGTCCCTCGAGCATACAAGAGTCGAGACGTGGTTCGACACCGGCCTCGGTAAGGTCCGAGACGAGGCCTTCGCCTGGCCCGCTGCTGCCGACGACGGACCTGCCTTCCTTCCTTCCTCCGCCACGATAGAAACTTTTCTTTCTTTTTTTTTTCCAAAAGTCTCGATGGAATTCGTCCGTTGCTTCATCACCGACCACTACACATAGTGGCTCGGCGATGGGATGAGGAGTCGGCTGGGCTGGGGTGGGGTGAGGTGGGTCGTCTAATCTCTGGCGTCTCGTTCAATCCAATCCAAACCCACAAAGGGAAACCCAACCCCAACACCCACCCTCTCCTCAACCTCGGTCGGGCAGGGGGGGTTCTGCTGCTTGGCTGTGTGCGTGTGTGTGTGTGTGTGTGTGTGGGTGTGTAAATCCAGCGTCAGGTCCTCTCTCTCTCTCTCTCTCTCTCTCTCTCTCTCTCTCTCTCTCTCTCTCTCCTCTCTCTCCCCAGCACTGGGTGGAACTGTCGCAACAGCTCTGGCTATCACACAAAGAGAATTATGATCGGGAGGGGGAGAAACAGCATTCTCTCTCTCTCTCTCTCTCTCTCTCTCTCTCTCTCTCTCTCTCTCTCTCTCTCTCTCTCTCTCACTCTCTCTCTCCCTACCGTGAACGTTCGTTCAAAACGTTTTGATCAAACTACTGTAAGGGCGCGTCTATACGCTTTGTTCCTTCCACGGGAGGTTAGGAAAAAACGTCCGGGATGATTATAGCTTTGTGAGTCTGGCAGTGTGGGTCGGGGGTGAGGGAGGAGGAGGAGGAGGAGGAGGAGGAGGAGGAGGAGGAGGAGGAGGAGGAGGAGGAGAGGATACTGTCCACCTGGGGTATATGAGGAAGGTGGGGGGGAGGACACGGTGAGGTAAACGGGTAGGATGTGAGGGGAGGACACAGTGAGACACACGGCTGGGATGTGAGGGGAGGACACAGTGAGGCAAACGGCTGGGATGGGAGGGGAGGACACAGTGAGACACACGGCTGGGATGTGAGGGGAGGACACAGTGAGGCAAACGGGTAGGATGTGAGGGGAGGACACAGTGAGACACACGGCTGGGATGTGAGGGGGAGGGGACATGGTGATACACACGGCTGGGATGGGAGGGGACACGGTGATACACACGGCTGGGATGGGAGGGGACACGGTGATACACACGGCTGGGACGTGAGGGGGAGGGAACACGGTGATACACACGGCTGGGATGGGGAGGGAACACGGTGATACACACGGCTGGGATGGGAGAGGACACGGTGATACACACAGTTGGGACGTGAGGGGGAGGGAACACGGTGATATACACGGCTGGGATGGGAGGGGACACGGTGATACACACGGCTGGGATGGGAGGGGACACGGTGATACACACGGCTGGGATGGGAGAGGACATGGTGATACACACGGTGGGGATGTGCGGAGGAGGAGGAGGGCGGCGAAGGGACACTGTGAGGCACACTGGACTGGTGTATAGGTTCTCGACCAAACACTCTTGGTATACGAGTCCAGAACACAAGATCGAAAACCCGGCATCCCAATGAAGAAATCGGACCCCTAAACATAAAACGATCGAGCATTAACGGAGCAACCCACAGGACGAAAAGAACATACGAAAACTCCAGCCACAAAATCTGCCTCCACCACACACACACAACACACACACACACACACACACACACACACACACACACACACACCTGTCGCTCACAACCCTCCCTTCACCGGGGAACCAATCATTTCCACCCGTTCCTGACGGTCCGTGTATTTCCACGGTTTTCATTGGTCCTCATGTAGACGCCTCTTTCTTGATTCTATAAAACAGACGAATACATTTTCCTTCTCAGTTCTCTGCTACTTCTCCCATGCAGTCCTTTATATTCCAGTACTTTTCCCTTCCTCTAAAACTTATGGAATAACCAGCATTTTTTTCTTTTTTGGTTGGTCCCTTCCCCCCCTCTTTCTCCCAAGTCTTAATTGGTCTTTCCTCTTCCTCCTCCTCCTCCTCCTCCTCAACCATAGAACTCGCCGCTTCTCAATCTTCCCCACTTGGAAATCTTTCGCGCAAGATCCTCATAAGATATTCATGGCAGAGAGTCCCTTTGGAATCTTTCCTCCGGGTCTCCTCCCATCCCATGCCCCCCCCATTGCGCCAAGAGTCCTTCCTGCTTGCTTGCCTGCTCTGGACGTCCCAGGGGGGAAGGGAGTTCTCCTCCTGCAGGACCCCACACTGCTTCAGCGTCATGCAGCAGGATCTTCTTTTCTTCCACGTTCGCACTGATTCTTTTTTCCCCCCCCTCCTATTCTCTTCATTTTCTTCTTTTTCTCTTCATTCAGGTGTGTCTCCCTCTCTCTCTTTCTCCCACAAAGCGTTCCATCTTCCGCTGGATCTCTGCACGTCCCTTCGTTCCAGCAGGTCCTCTTCGTCTCCTACATTTCGAATTACCATCGGCAGCTGATATATATATATATATATATATATATATATATATATTATATATTATCCCTGGGGGTAGGGGAGAAAGAATACTTCCCACGTATTCCCTGCGTGTCGTAGAAGGCGACTAAAAGGGGAGGGAGCTGGGGTCTGGAAATCCTCCCCTCTTGTTTTCAGTTTTCCAAAATGAACAGAGAAGGGGGCCAAGAGAGGATTTCCCTAAAGGCTCAGTCCTCTGTTCTTAACGCTACCTCGCTAACGCGGGCGGGAAATAGCGAATAGTATGAAGAAAAAAAAATATATATATATTTTTCTTTTCTTTTTTTCATACTATTTGCCATTTCCCACATTAGCGAGGTAGCGTCAAAAACAACGGACTGAGCCTTTGAGGGGAAATCCTCACTTGGCCCCTTCTCTGTTCATTCTTTTGGAAAATTATAAGCGAGAGGGGAAGGATTCCCAGCCCTGTCCTCAAAACGAACTATCAAAAAAGAAAATAATACGAACTATTAAGAAAGAAATAGCAACCTCAGGCCATCGCCGCTGGGGACGCGAGGCTCTGTACGTCTCGTGAGGGACGACGGCGACGGCGACGGAGGCGGAGGAGGAGGAGGGAGGCCAGGGGTTAAGTAATGAAGCCACAATCGAAACTGAAATGGCAAGCTTCTCCTCCGCTTGGCTCCTCCTGTGGGAGGCGATAAGGCTTGTGACATTAACCAGAGTCGTGTGTGTGGGTGTGTGTGTGAGGTGTGGATGTGTGTGTGTGTGTGTGTAGGAAGGCACCTGATCAAGCCCCCTGCTGCTTCTGTAGGAAAGCACATCAGATCCCTCCTCCCTCAAAAGTCTCTCTCTCTCTCTCTCTCTCTCTCTCTCTCTCTCTCTCTCTCTCTCTCTCTCTCTCTCTCTCTCTCTCTCGGACTCCTCAGGTCCGGTGAGGAAGGTGGTGACTACGCCGCCTCCTCCTCCTCCCTCCTCCTCGACCTCCAAGCGTCAGCGGGAGGAGGAAACCCCGAGATTATGATCGTCTCATATTCCTTACGCTCAATGGCAGGCATCAATATGGCACGGCAACGGGGGCCAGGGAGGGACCAATCAGGGACCTGGGCAGGCCAGGGAGGGACCCAATCAATGACCACGACAGGACCAAGGAGGGACCAATCAAGTACTAAGAAAGCACAAGGAGGGACCAATCAGGTACTTAGAGAGGACAGGGAGGGACCAATCAGGTATTGAGAGAGGAGAGGAACGGACCAATCAAGTACTAAGAGAGGACAGGGGGGGACCAATCAGGTCCTGAGAGAGGACAGGAACGGACCAATCAGGTACTAAGAGAGGACAGGAACGGACCAATCAGGTACTAAGAGAGGACAGGGAGGGACCAATCATGTACCAGAGTTGTTATAATTCATCAAAAATGAACCGTAACGTAACAATTTGGCATCATTACGTACACTGGAGAGATGACGGCTTGGCAAGGTGACAGTATCACAAGAGATCACACACAATACGTGACCACCAAAGCCCTTGAGAAGCATCTTAACAATTTGGCATCAGAGTCAGGGGGGGTTAAGATAAATTGGCACCAGAACATGGACGCGGGGAGATAACTTGGCACCAAGGGAGGGGGAGAGGGGTGTGTCGTCGATAATGTGGCACCAGGCACCTTAACAATTTGGCATCAAAGCCAGGGGGGGTGTTAAGAAGATAAATTGGCACCAGAACATGGACGCGGGGAGATAACTTGGCACCAAGGGGGGGAAGGATGGTGTCTTCGAGAACCTGGCACCAGGAGAATGGGGGCCCAAGCCACACTGTGAATCTGGATGGGTGTGTGTGCTGGCGGGCGGCGCCCCAAAACCAAGAGGGAAGTCCACTAGCTAGGTGAGGGTGGGGCAGGCACAGACCAACACAGCCCCCCGCGGGGGCACAGACCAACACAGCCCCGCGGGGGCACAGACCAACACAGCCCCCCGCGGGGGCACAGACCAACACAGCCCCGCGGGGGCACAGACCAACACAGCCCCGCGGGGGAGCACAGACCAACACAGCTCCCCCGCAGGGGCACAGACCAACACAGCCCCGCGGGGGCACAGACCAACACAGACCCCCGCGGGGGCACAGACCAACACAGACCCCCGCGGGGGCACAGACCAAACCCCCGTGGGGGCACAGACCAACACAGACCCCCGCGGGGGCACAGACCAACACAGACCCCCGTGGGGGCACAGACCAACACAGCCCCGCGGGGGCACAGACCAACACAGACCCCCGCGTGGGCACAGACCAACACAGCCCCCCCGCGGGGGCACAGACCAACACAGCCCCGCGGGGGCACAGACCAACACATGATTCAGGTTATCAGTCTCGCTCAGAGGAGCATGAGAGAGAGAGAGAGAGAGAGAGAGAGAGAGAGAGAGAGAGAGAGAGAGAGAGAGAGAGAGAGAGAGGAGCAGATAACGAGCGTGGGAGAGAGCTGGGAGCGTACAAAAGACATTGGGAGCATATGAGAGAGAGAGAGAGAGAGAGAGAGAGAGAGAGAGAGAGAGAGAGAGAGAGAGAGAGAGAGAGAATTGGGAGCACACAAGGACACTGGGAGCATGGCAGGGGACTGAAAGAGCTTGCGAGGAGGAGGAGGAGGGGACTACTTAGGAGTGCAGAGGCTCAGGAGAAAGTTGGGGAATCGCAGGTGAGAGTTGGAGGCGGGACGGAGAGGAAGGGAACGGGACGGGAAGTCTGGAGCGTGAGAGGGAGCCGGTAGCGTGGGAAAGAACCATCAGGGTGGAAGGGGAGTACGAGACGTGACACGCGGAAGGCACTGAGGAGGGAGATGTGTGGGCATGGAGGAGGGAGGTGTGTGGGCATGGAGGAGGGAGCAGTGTGGGTAGGGAGGAGGGAGCAGTGTGGGTAGGGAGGAGGGAGGTGTGTGGGCATGGAGGAGGGAGGTGTGTGGGCATGGAGGAGGGAGGTGTGTGGGCAGGGAGGAGGGAGATGTGTGGGCATGGAGGAGGGAGGTGTGTGGGCATGGAGGAGGGAGGTGTGTGGGCATGGAGGAGGGAGGTGTGTGGGCATGGAGGAGGGAGCTGTGTGGGCATGGAGGAGGGAGTTAGAGGCATCAAGATGAATACATAGGATGTTGGGATCGCAGTTGGGACGCTAGTGAGGGTGGGAGTCTGGGTCATGTATGAGGAGAGAGAGAGAGAGAGAGAGAGAGAGAGAGAGAGAGAGAGAGAGAGAGAGAGAGAGAGAGAGAGAGAGAGAGAGAGAGAGAGAGCCTGGGATCGAAACGGGACTCCGGTAACGGGATGGGGGACGTGGGAATCAGCGACATGAAAGGGGGCGAGGAGGAGGAGGAAGGGGGGGGAAAGCCGGGCGACGGCAAGATGCGTACGCGGACGACGGCAAGATGCGTACGCGGACGACGGCAAGATGCGTACGCGGGCGACGGCAAGATGCGTACGCTGTTGCCTCACCGCACGAAACATACGACCAACGGCCAGTGACCATCGAGAGGCCAAAAAGGTCACCATAAAGTTGTGAGTGACCTTCGCTCACGTCGTGGCCACAAGATGTTATGAACAGAAAACGAAAGAGAATTTGGACTGATAAACGGACGGGAGATGTAGGGAAAATGGGAGAGAGAGAGAGAGAGAGAGAGAGAGAGAGAGAGAGAGAGAGAGAGAGAGAGAGAGGCGGAATGGGACATAAATAAATCACTATGACACGTACGAGACGCCGGCGGCTAAAAAAAAAAAAAAAAAAAATTGACGCACCAGACCGGAAAATATAGATACGAATAAAAAAAAAAAAAAAAAAAGGAAGTTGTCTGGGAAGGGGGTAAAAAAAAGAGGACGAACCACAGCGGAAAATGAGATTCTTAATTGGACACACTTCAGAGACAGTAATACAAAAAAATACCTAACCACACAGAAAGAGAGAGAAAACGGAGGTAACACACACACACACACACACACACAAAAGAGAAAACGGAGGATGGATGGATGAATGAAAGGATAGACCCCAAACAGGAAGTCTGGAAAGGATAGGATAGCCATGCAAGGTCGTATCCCTTGTCTGGAAAAGAGGA
Source organism: Panulirus ornatus (assembly GCF_036320965.1). Classification (NCBI taxonomy): domain Eukaryota; kingdom Metazoa; phylum Arthropoda; class Malacostraca; order Decapoda; family Palinuridae; genus Panulirus; species Panulirus ornatus. Next base: position 9,956,218 of record NC_092270.1, read on the forward strand.
AACTGGTTTGATGTAATAAAAAGTAAACAAACAAAAAAAATAACTATGATGTATATCAACAAAATAAAGTATCTTCTCAGTGACTGGAAATGAGAATGGGCAGACGTAAACTGGCGCTGGATGACTAGAAGGGCATGGAAGACTACAATGAAAGATGAGAGCTGCCTGGAAGTGAGTGACTGGAACCCTGAAGGCCGCCTGGAAGTGAGTGACAGGAACCCTGAGGGCTGCCTAGAAGTGACTGACTGGAACTCTGAGGCTGCCTGGAAGTGAGTGACTGGAACCCTGAGGGCTGCCTGGAAGTGAGTGACTGGAACTCTGAGTGAGGCTGCCTGGAAGTGAGTGACTGGAACTCTGAGTGAGGCTGCCTGGAAGTGAGTGACTGGAACTCTGAGTGAGGCTGCCTGGAAGTGAGTGACTGGAACTCTGAGTGAGGCTGCCTGGAAGTGAGTGACTGGAACCCTGAGGGCTGCCTAGAAGTGACTGACTGGAACTCTGAGTGAGGCTGCCTGGAAGTGAGTGACTGGAACCCTGAGGGCTGCCTGGAAGTGAGTGACTGGAACCCTGAGGCTGCCTGGAAGTGAGTGACTGGAACCCTGAGGGCTGCCTGGAAGTGAGTGACTGGAACCCTAAAGCTGCCTGGAAGTGAGTGACTGGAACCCTGAGTGAGGCTGCCTGGAAGTGAGTGACTGGAACCCTGAGGCTGCCTGGAAGTGACTGACTGGAACTCTGAGTGAGGCTGCCTGGAAGTGACTGACTGGAACTCTGAGTGAGGCTGCCTGGAAGTAAGTGACTGGAACCCTGAGGGCTGCCTGGAAGTGACTGACTGAAATCCTGAGGCGGCCTGGAAGTGACTGACTGGAACCCGGCTACATAAGGCAAAGACTGGAGGGCAGGAAAGTGGAGAGAGGGAGAGAGAGTGGAGGGGGTTACGACTGTACACAACAGGACGCCAAGTGACAGGTAACAGGATATACTGACTGTATGTAGGGGAACTAAACTGACGCAATAATGAAGTTGACTGGAATGAAGTTGACTGGAATCGGTCTAAGAGGCTGAAGTGTAAGTACAATGGCGGCTACATGGAAGGGAGAGGGTGAAGGAGGGGAGGGACGGAGGGGATATACGCCGGTCTGGAAGTACTGGAATGTCTAAAAAATATTCACGGGAAAAATTCCGAAGAAGAAGAAGACGACGAGGTGAATTGTCTCAAGAGGGGGGGTTCATGTACCTAGGCTTTCTGTCTGGCTTGACCGAAGCTTAGCTGTCTTCTCGAATACTACTACTACTACTACTACTACTACTATACTACTACTACACTTAACATGTGCGATGATGGTGGTGGTTGAGAAAGTTTAGGATGATCCTGGATAAAACACACACACACACACACACACAACACACACACACACACACACATTCAACCTCGAGCATACACCACAGCGAGAAATCTAAGTGGGATCGAAGACACCTTCCCCAGCGAAGCATTTGGAAAAACAAAAAAAGAGAGAGACGCGGGTTGGCGGGAGGGAGGGAGGGGGAATCGAAGCCGCGACTTTAAAGAGAGAGAGAGAGAGAGAGAGAGAGAGAGAGAGAGAGAGAGAGAGAGAGAGAGAGAGAGAGAGAGAGAGGAAGAAGAGAATCGGTCGACAGGTATTAAATGAGAAAACTTGGGCTGATGAGGAATGGGGTGCAGACACATCTTGAACGAGTTGTGAGGGAGTTGTCATTCTCGAGGGGGGAGCCCGAGGGCGGCTGTGACGACGACGGCGAATGGGTAGTGATGATGAAGGAGGGAGGGAGGGAGGGAACCCGACCACACCCGAGGACGGCTCTGACGACGGCGAATGGGTAGTGGTGATGATGAGGGAGGGAGGGAAGGAGGGAGGGAACCCGACCACACCCGAGGGCGGCTCTGACGACGGCGAATGGGTAGTGATGATGAAGGAGGGAGGGAGGGAACCCGACCACACACACCCGAGGGCAGCACTGACGACGTGAATGGGTGGTGATGATGAGGTGGGAGGGAGGGAGGGAGGGAGGGAACCGGACCACACCCATCCGAGGGCGGCTCTGACGACGGCGAATGGGTAGTGGTGATGAAGGAGGGAGGGAGGGAGGGAGGGAACCCGACCACACATTTGTGATCACCGAGATGTCGTCTTGAGATCATAATTACCCCGAGAGATCCATCGGTCGGGGCCAGAGGGCCGACGGCTGGGGCTGCGTCTTCAAGGCCACAGGAAGATCTTCAGAGATTCGAGTAAATATTCCGAAGATCTTATCATCCGTCAGCCGAATATACCACATGCCAGGAGTGGGGTCTCCTCCATTTGGAAAATTACCTGATGGGGATCTTCCACGTCTGAGTGTCGAGGGCAGACATCGCCAGGGGGAGAGGATCACCTCCCATCACTCTCTCACCCTGCCTCTCACTTCCCATCACTCTCCCTCTCGCTTCTCATCACTGCCATCCTGCCTCTCACTTACCGTCACTCTCACCCTGCCTCTCGCTTCTCATCACTCTCATCCTGCCTCTCGCTTCCCATCACTCTCATCCTGCCTCTCACTTCTCATCACTGCCATCCTGCCTCTCGCTTCTCATCACTGCCATCCTGCCTCTCGCTTCCCATCACTCTCACCTTGCCTCTCACTTCTCATCACTGCCACCCTGCCTCTTACTTCCCATCACTCTCACCCTGCTTCTCATCACTGCCACCCTGCCTCTCACTTCCCATCACTCTCACCCTGAATCTCGCTTCTCATCACTGCCATCCTGCCTCTCGCTTCCCGTCACTCTCACCCTGCCTCTCGCTTCTCATCCCTGCCATCCTGCCTCTCGCTTCCCATCACTCTCACCCTGCCTCTCGTTTCCCATCACTCTCACCCTGCCTCTCGCTTCTCATCACTCTCATCCTGCCTCTCACTTCCCATCACTCTCACCCTGCCTCTCACTTCCCATCACTCTCACCCTGCCTCTCACTTCCCGTCACTCTCACCCTGCCTCTCACTTCTCATCACTCTCACCCTGTGTCTCACTCCTCATCCCTCTCACTTTCCATCAACCTCACCTTGTTTCTCACAACCCATCACCCCTCACCTTGTTTCTCACAACCCATCACTATCACCTTGCCTCTCGCAACTCATCAACCTCACCCTGCCTCTCAATTGCCATCCCAACCACCAAATCCTCGCCACTTTCCGCCTCAATCCCCATCCCACACCCCGCGCGAACCTCCCTCTCCCGTCTACCATACCTCCACCTTATTACGATCCAGGTGTCGTATGCCTGTGGCAGAATAAGCTCCTCCAAGCCAACAAGGGAGGAACAGTTAGCCATTACCACTGCCTGATGCAGAGGATGTGTGGTGGTGGAGGAGGAGGAGGTGAGAGAGAGAGAGAGAGAGAGAGAGAGAGAGAGAGAGAGAGAGAGAGAGAGAGAGAGAGAGAGAGAGAGAGAGGAGAGAGAGAGTCCCTCTCTCTCTCTCTCTCTCTAGTCACCTAAGACTAATGAATTTCAACCCAAACAAGTTTCCCAGCAATAAAGATGGCCGAAGTTGAGAACAGATTAAACTTCACGCTCTCTCTCTCTCTCTCTCTCTCTCTCTCTCTCTCTCTCTCTCTCTCTCTCTCTCTCTCTCTCTCTCTAAGGAAAAATTAAGGAAACCCCTCCCCCCAAAAAAAACCCTGTAAGAGTTCCATTCACGACGGACTTTCATTGATAACAAATACACCTCCGGGCCCTTTTGAGCACGACCCGGGGCGCGCGCGCGCGCGCACGCGAGATGACACCCCCCCCCCCTACACCTGGAGAGTGAGTGACCTATGACCTCATCCTTCTGGGTCTGGTTTAAGACGAGGGCATACCACGATTCCCAGTCGTTGCACCATCAAATTCTGGGGTAGTCGGGTCGTGACCCGTAACTGTCAACACAATTTTACGCTATAATAATCCTCTCGGAAATTAACTGTTAAAAAAAAAACCACTACATATTTAACGAACACGAGTGACTGACGAGCAACGACCATCACACACACACACACACACACACACACACACACACACACACACACACACACGAAGTCCTTCTGTATCTGCCAGACCTTCGTTAGTCCCATACACACGAAGCCAAAGACTTCCACACCCCAAGACAGACAGACACAGACACACATACATACACACAGACAGACAGACAGACTGACAGACACACACACACACACACACACACACACACACACACACACACAGACACACACACACACACACATACAAAGAACGCCAGACCACGTCGGTACAGATGTAGCGAACTTTCCAGAGAGAGAGAGAGACAGAGAGAGAGAGAGAGACCGTGTCTCCCCCTCCGAGGGAGGGCCGGCTCACCACGGCGGACCACTACGTCAAGCGTAAATGACTGGAAGGAGGCGAGTCTGAAGCGCGCACCCCACACCCACCCACCCACAAGACCAGGAAGCCACTGTGACTACATGCCCGGCCACAAGACCCCGAAGACTCAACCGTGGGTGATGACGACGACGAGGAGGAGGAGGAGGAGGACTTGGGGAGGGCGGCAGACAGATCCTGGCTACCACTGATCTCTTTGCCTTTGATAAGATCCCGAGCACCGCCAAGCTAAAAGGGGCATTAGACGGCCCATGGAAATCGAAAGGGGCCTTCCGCCTTCGCAACGCTCATTAACAAGACCTTGGCAGAGGACCCAGGGGGTTGGTGGTGAGGTGTTGGGGTTCGGGTTAGGTACGGGCGAGGAGGGGTTACTACGTGGTGGCCATACCGTCCAGGATTCTTAGAGAAGGACCGTAAGAGCACAGAGCACGATGGTCCGAAGTCCTGTGATCTTTCTTTTCGCCTTCTAGAGCCCAAGGGGGTGACTTGGGCACTTCCAGGCCTGGGAAATTTACAGTCGTTTTTCTTTTTTCTTTAGCATGATACTGGGAAAACGAGGGGCTGGTTTAAATCATGGGTTCAAGATTTTTTTTTTACATATATTTTCCTGATACCAGAATTTCATATCAGGACGTAATTATTCTTTTAAATATTGTATCTACAGTACGGAGAAAAAGAAACAGGATTTTTAAAGTAATGACCGTACTTGATTTCCCAGTCATTTTAATCTGGCATTGGAAATTTTGGGGTCTCAACAGCCCCTACAGTCTGCTCCCCCTAAAAAAAAAGGAGCCCAAAAAATAACAAACCATATAACTTCTCTCTTACGTCAGACAGCCTTGAGCTGGCCGACAGCCAGGCCACTCTAAACCCAAGGGAAGTACCGTCGTCTTGGTCAAACATCAACCACCACTAACATCTCCAATCTCCATCAGTATGTTTGCTCGTGCACCGAGATGGGGGGGGGGAACAAGACTGTGTATCTATCCATTGGATAACCGCTGAATGCCCTCGACAATCAGAAATCTCTTACGTTCAACTGGCACGAAGGTTTTGTGTGTGTGTGTGTGTGTGTGTGTGTGTGTGTGTGTGTGTGTGTGTGTGTGTGTGTGTGTGTGTCTGAATACGACAAATGATAATCTCAAAGAATAATGAGAGTCTCCTGCAGAAGGAGTACTTGCAGCTGAGGGGGTTCCTCAACTCTAGCCCTCGACTCTGGTGGAACGCGAAGACAACCTTCGACTCCGATGATGTTACCAGCAGCACGATGACCGACCCCCCCATACTACAATACCTAGACTTGCATGCCTCCATTACACCATCCCTTCAAGGGCCTACCCACTACACTCCATCCTCCTGCCACTTCTCGAGGATGACTTTCCTCCACCCTCAAACCCCCTCTCTTTACAACCTCCTCACCACTCCCCTTTCCCCGCATCCACATCCTCCACCTTCTTCGAGTCAACCTGTCAACCTCCACCAAACACCCAAGAAGCTGTGTCTCCATCCACGTCCTCCATCTTCTGCTTTAGACTCAACCTGTCAACCCCCACCAAACCCCCAGAAGCTGTCTCCATCCACTTCCTCCATCATCTGCTTTCGACTCAACCTGTCAACCCCCCACCAAAACCCCAAGAGGCTGTCTCCATATTGCATTTTCTGGCCACTTCTTCCCTTCCCCAAATCGGGCCGGCGGGCCAAAATGTCCTGTGTGAAAATTCAAAGAGGCGGCAGACACTCAGAATTCCAGTCCCAGCTCGCACTTTTATTTCCCCGTCAAAGACGGAGCCTCCCCTCATTCTCGGGCTCTCGAGGAAGGCTGATGTGTGGCCTCGGAGAAGGTACAAAAAAATGGGGGTGGGGTAGAAAACTGCGTCCTGCAAAATGGGTGATGGGTGGGTGAGGGGTAGGGGTGGTCATCCGAAGACCATCCGAAGGAGGGAGAGGTGAGGAAGAACAGGAAGATGAAGAGGAGGAGGAGGAAGAGGAGGACGAGGAGGAGGAGGTGCACCAAGGGTTGACTGAGATGGGGAAAAAGAAGTCGTGATAAAGAGGAGGAACGGATGTAGATGAAGAAGGAAGTGGGAGAGTCAAAGTAAACTGCGTAAGTACTGCAACAGAAGGGGTCAAAAGAAAAGGAATATCGAGCAGAAAAGGAGGAATACACACACACACACACACACACACACACACACACACACACACACACGGAAACCAAAGCGGGAAGAGTGTCATTGAGATGAAAGAGGTGAACGACAGCCAAGAGGAAGGCGTACCAACCCTGTAATTGTGGTGCGACTATGTACACAGGGGTCATTAAGAGGTCATGAGATGCCATCATCCAATAAAATCAGGCAGCAGAGCATGACAATATCGCCCGTAATGACTGTAAAATGATGCGAGATGAGAGAGAGGGGGGAGAGACACGCCCCAACAGCCAGGATGTGTAAACAGCCCACTTATACAATTACCCACTTATACAATCACGATACAGTGGATGATAAAATATACATGACTGAAAGTGACAGAAATGTATATATACATATACGGCGAGACGTTCCTTTAGGCTGGAAAAGATACATTAAAGACTCAGATTGTTACAAACGAGAGCGGAGGGTGGGAGAAGGAAGCAACACTGAGTGTTGTACATACCAGAACCCAACACAATTCACAACACTACCACGCACTTACAACACACGCCCACTTAGCCTTACATCCTCGTAACAACTTCTTTATCTTCGTATTTGAACGACTCGCACTTATTTGAAGACATGATCCACCAGCCTATCCTCTCGACTGTGCACGTTCCTTCACCTTGTACCCAACATGATAACCCCTTCACCTATCCAGGTGTATATGTGCTCTCTCGACTATCCACTCAGCTACCCTCGTCCTCGTCCCAACCAATCACCACCACCAACGCCCCTATCCACCACACATCCAACTGACAAGAGAACACCGACCCACGTTAGCTACTATCCACTCCGCTAACAATATGGCTAGAGCACACACACACACACACACACACACACACACACACACTCGCTCACTTACTTAACCCTCAAAACTTTTACTAGTACCATACCGACTTCAAAAGAGAAACGCTCGAAAAAAAAAAGAACCTCACAGCGACAGCGTCTCTATAAATACACATCCGGGGGAAGGGTTCCTATACAAACAGATACGGAAGATGAAAGATGGGGTTACCACAAGAACCGCTGCGTCTCGCCATCATCAACTCACAGTCCCTCAAAGAGCTGAGAAGGAGGGAGGAGGAGGAGAAGGTGGCCTATACATATTCCAGGGACTGGAAACCCTCAATCCACCCAACGCCAAATGGTATAAGGCAATTATTCCAAGCGGTAAGACCGTGGAAGGAGTGGAGGCGACGAGTTCCCAGAGACTTATTGTGGTACTGGAGCCTTTGAGAGAGAGGATGGGAGGCGGAGGGAACTTCGAAGTACAGGACTTAAGTCAAAAGGAGGGGATTCGCGTTGGATAGCTGGTCCACCGCCACCACACCCACACGCAGCAAGGATCACTCACACACACACAGCTAGAGAGAGAGAGAGAGAGAGAGAGAGAGAGAGAGAGAGAGAGAGAGAGAGAGAGAGAGAGAGAGAGAGAGAGAGAGAGAGACGAATGCACCAACGGGCCGGCCCCGGCGCCTCACGTGGCCGACAGAAGTCACGTAATGTCACATGCGCCGGCGCCTCACGTTGCGGACGGCGTCGTGAGACCACGGCCGCCGGAGCCTCACGTAAGTAAAGTCATGGGACACCACGTACACCGTCGCTTCACGGACGGACAGCGTCGTGAGACCACGGCCGCCGGAGCCTCACGTACGGAAAGTCATGGGACATCACGCACACCGTCGCTTCACGTACGGACAGCGTCGTGAGACCACGGCCGCCGGAGCCTCACGTACAGACACCGTTCACGTGACACCAAGTCTGCCGGCGCCTCACGTACAGACAGCGTCACGGGACACCTCGCTTCACGGACGGACAGCGTCGTGTGACCGCGTGCGCCGGCGCCTCACGTACAGACAGCGTTCACGTGACACCAAGTCTGCCGGCGCCTCACGTACAGCAACGTAAGGCGGACACCGCCACGTCATCGTAACATCCCGTACGTACGTACGTACGTAGACGGTCACGTGACACCACGTCAATACCCGTCAAGCGGTCTGGTTGGTCAAACGAACCATCACGTAAAGACACCGTCACGTGAGACCGCGTCACGTACACGTAAGCCGCTCAGGCTTCCCAAACATCAGTCATGCACAGGAGAGGGAGGGGAGGAGGGGGGGAGAAGGGGGGGAGGGGTGGTCACGTGGCACCAGGTCAGTCCACCCGCGGGCTGGTCAAGAGGGACAAAGGCCTAGGTCAGGGGGAAGGGCACCGCCAGGTCATGTGATACCACAGGGGGGGGAAAATGGTGAAGAACCACCAGCAACCAGGAACATTTATGCACTGCAAAAATCATAACATTTGAACCAGTATATATATATATATATATATATATATATATATATATATATATCTTATTCATCAGCGCAATGCCTGTCGGAATTTTCTTACTTTGTTCCAACATTTTTGCCAGTAATTGTGAAGCTGTGTGTGTATGTGTATATATATATATATATATATATATATATATATATATATATATATATATATATATATATACATATATATAGCGAGGTAGCGCCAGGAAGCAGATGAAGAATGGCCCATCCACTCACATTTACACACACATATATATATATACATGAATGCCCACACATGCACAGGTATATACATATACATATCACCATATACATGCATATACACAGACATATACATATATGCACATGTACATATTCATACTTGCTTGCCTTCATCCATTCCTGTCGCTACCTCGCCACACAGGAAATAGCACACAGACACAATCATCACAGCTTCCACCCTTTCCTCCTAGCGCTTCTTGCGATCATCCCAGCTTCCTCCCTTTCCTCCTAGCGCTTCTTGCGATCATCCCAGCTTCCTCCCGTCCCTCCTAGCGCTTCTTGCGATCATCCCAGCTTCCTCCCGTTCCTCCTAGCGCTTCTTGCAATCATCCCAGCTTCCTCCCGTCCCTCCAGGCACAAGCTGGGTCTTCCCGGGCAGACGTAACACGGGCCGAGAGGAACCCATGCGAAGAAACACTCAGGACTGCAGTAGAGCGAGAGGGTGACAGGTGAGGTGAGGGCCTCGCGCACCAAGCGCGCCTCGAACACACGAATGACGAATGACTGAGGACTGTTGAAGGAGGGAGTCCAAATAGGAGGAGGAGATTCTCAAAACGAGTAAAGGATAGTAAAAGGGAAAGAGGCAAGAAGGGAAGGGGATACATGGGAAAGAGGCAAGGAGAGAAGAGGGATAGAAGGGTAGGAGGCAAGGGGAGAGGGATAGAAGGGCAGGAGGCAAGGGGGAGAGAGAGAGAGAGAGAGAGAGCGAAAGGCGGGAACGGAAGGAGTGTAGTAGCCACAAGAAGCGGTGGACAAGCCCTCCTGACACACGCGCTCGTTCATCTTCCACAGGAAAACTTCGCCAGCTCGGACGTCTTTCTTGCGCCCCCCGGAGGGGTATTCTTCACCGTGCCCACAGCTTCCAAGCCCACGCCCTCCTCCTCCTCCTCCTCCGTAGCCGCCACCACCCGCGCCCACACACACACACACACACACACACACACACACGCACACTCTCTCTCTCTCTCTCTCTCTCTCTCTCTCTCTCTCTCTCTCTCTCTCTCTCTCTCTCTCTCTCAACCTCACACACACACACACACACACACACACACACACTCCTCAACCCCAACACAGGCAGTATAGCAGGCTCCTCCGTAGCCCATGTACACCCCAGACACGGTGCTCTCCGTACCGCTCACAGGCGGCGATGATCCGTGAGTTCCTTCTACGTTTTCGACGTTAGAAAGATCCCGATACATTCCCAAGCCTTTATGCAATCATTACCACCTCTTCTGTACATGTTCCCAGGGCGCGTCCTACCGTCGCTAATACTTTCCTCGACCTCTTCTGTTCATGTTCCCAGGGCGCGCCCTACCGTCGCTAATACTTTCCTCGACCTCTTCTGTTCATGTTCCCAGGGCGCGCCCTACCGTCCCTAATACTTTCCTACGATACCTACCAATGTCTCTAGTTAGCATTTTCATGACATCAGCTTCAGTAAATAGATGTCCCCATATTTGTTATCATCACTTCGTTCTGTCGGGCAAGCAATCTGGCCATCAGTGAGTATCTACATCAATCTACGACACTTTTCAACATTCAGCCACTTGTATTTTCAACACTTTCCCCCATTCGCTACTATTGCAACCCCGCTCTCTCCCTGGAAACAACCCACCTCCTTTCTTCCCTCACCGCGTACCTCACAATCACATCCTTATTGCCTCCCTCATCCTGGAGGTCGTGGTGGTCGTTATAACCCTCACACCTCATCGTCTTTCACGACTTACTTTCCCAAAAACACTCATCATCATCGTCATCATCACACACATACACTCATCGCCATTCACCCCCGTTTACCTCATGTATGCCCCATCACCTCCACCTCCACCTCCTCCTCAACACGTGCACTACGTCTCCACACACTCTTCCCTTCCTCCTCTTTCGAGGCCCAGTAGAGCAAGACCAAGTTATACGTCAAATGATATTCCCCGGCCAAGTTCACCTGCGAGCCTTGAGGCCTGGATGGAAATGAGGTGAGAGAGAGAGAGAGAGAGAGAGAGAGAGAGAGAGAGAGAGAGAGAGAGAGAGAGAGAGAGAGAGAGAGAGAGAACCCAGCTCTCGTCTCAGGGGGGAAGGGTCAGGTCGACCGCCCCACATCCTCACTATCGAGTCCTCACCTCACCTAACCTCTTCCCAGTCCCCAGCCAAGCCAGTCACTCGCATGAGCATTGTGCCTCTCGCTCACCGTACGTCCTGGGATCCATCCACCAGATGAATGCCTCGCGCGTCAAATAAATGCCTCGCTCGCCGAATGAGCTCCTCGTCTCCCACTGCCTCATTAGCCAAATATGCGTCTTAACTGCAGAGTGGCTGGCGAATCTGCGATACAGCATACAACTCATTACCCCAATGAGGATATTACTTGCTCAAGTTATAGGTCTCGAATCCTCTGTGAATGCCTCGGCTGTAGAATCGGAACCCATTAGACACTTAAAGGGATGAGCATCGACGAGAGGGTATAGACAGGTTACTCGTACCCACCAAGAGGACATGAAAAAAGAGACGCCATTCACACCACCACAGTTCTTACCAAATGGCGTCCAAGCTACGCCTCTTCGTTGTATATCAACTGACTGCTATATGTCTTTCTTGTATTTCCCCTGATGATGTGATTATTACACGAAAGTGCACTTGGGAATTTATCATGTTACATTTCCCCGTGGATAAGAGAGGAAAGCCCTCCCCTCCAGTTTTTACTATTCCAAGAGAAGGAACAGAGAAGGGGGCCAAGTGAAGATGATCCCTCGAAGACTCGGTTCGCTGTTCTTGATGCTACCTCGCTAAAGCAGGAAATGGCGAAGATATATGAATTGGATCGATGTGGTATACCGGGGTTGACGTGCTGTCAGTGGATTGAATCAGGGCATGTGAAGCGTCTGGGGTAAACCATGGAAAGCTGTGTAGGTATGTATATTTGCGTGTGTGGGCGTATGTATATACATGTGTATGGGGGTGGGTTGGGTCATTTCTTTCGTCTGTTTCCTTGCGCTACCTTGCAAACGCGGGAGACAGCGACCAAAAAAAAAAAAAATCCCTAACAGGAACAAAGATGTGATTGTTGCATATAACTACCACACACACACACACACACACACACACACACACACACACACACACATCCTCAACAGCGACAGCTCTAAAATGTTTCATACATGTGCACGTTTGACAAAAATATCACATATGACATACGGACACAGCCAATGTGTACACACACACATACCTGACGTGCAAAAAAAAAAAAGCTGAGGAGAGAGAGGGAGCAGCGCCAGCTGTGCACACACACACACACACACAGACACACACACACACACACACACACACACACTGTATCGATCTGCTGACCTCACACATACCTCAGAATAAACGCTTCGTCTACCAGACAGACTCACAGACGTCCGTACCGACGAAGGCAACAGATCCCGTCCGTGAGGAGCAACAGATGCGTAAAGGAAGAAGAAGAAGGAAAAAATATTATCATAAGGAGCGAGAAAATACGAATGATAATCATAGCAGCAAAGGAAGCGACACAAACACAACATGAAAAACGGTACAGTCGAGGAAGCCCGAGCAACAACAACAAACAACAAGAACAACAAACGCAACAGCAAAACAAAGGGGTGGAGGAGGAAGGGATTGGAGGGTGGAGGTGGGTGGAAGGGGAATGCAACAGTATCTCCAAAAACGGGATCGCAAAACCAATTTACAACCCTGTGCTGGCAGATATCAAGTGCTATAGGGGGGGAAACGTCGCCGGGATTGACAACTATAGGAAAGCGTAGCTCCAATGTCCCAGCGACCACACATATATACACACAACCCAAGCTGCCGTCCCGATGGGTAAGGCAGATTCAAAGACAGGATCGCAAAACCAATTTCCAACCCTGTACTGGCAGATATCAAGTGCTATAGGGGGGGAAACGTCGCCGGGATTGACAACTATACGAAAGCGTAGCTCCAATGTCCCAGCGACCACACATATATACACACAACCCAAGCTGCCGTCCCGACTGCTAAGGCAGATCCCATGTGCTCCCTTAAGAGTGTGTCCCGTACCTCGTGTGTCCAATCCCACGACAGACATCCCACATGAAGGCCCAACCTCTCTATATCCTCTCCCACCAAGGCCCACTTCTGAATCTCCCATCAAATGACGGGAATTCTCACCTCCTCCTCGAAATGGACATCGTCCCTCACCTCCTCCTCGAAATGGACACCGTTCCTCACCTCCTCCTCGAAATGGACATCGTCCCTCACCTCACCCAGGTTCCTAAGGGATGACTCCATGACCTTCCAGCAGCAGGAGGAGGTCCGCCTTCTGTGGCTAACCATGTGGGGCTCCGATGACTGCGACTCGCTCGCTCGCTCCCTCAATCCTCCCGCTGATCTGGCCCTCACCTAAGACCCTCTCTCTCCCTTCCTCCTCCTCCTCCTCCTCCTAGGATTGTCTGACCTCTATCTATGCCTACCGTCTGACGCTGTGGACGGGGGAGGCAAGGGGGCCGCCCACGAGGAGGTCCCCGCGTCTTCTACGTAAGAGGGAGGGAGGAGGAGGAGGATCACCACTCGAGGGAGGGAGGGGAAAAAATAAGAAACTATATTCGGTCTTGGCGAAGTCTGTTAGTTCGCCCGGGCGGACACGCCATACTACAATACATAGGTCATCCATCTCTCTCAACTCTCGCCCCTCTCAACTCAGCCTGGAGACTTCAGATGTCATGGCCCTAAAGACGAGGTTTCCAGCACCTATCCATCTCGTACCATCTTCTAGTCCTAAAGCAAACATACACTAGAATATATAAGTTCTCTTTTCCATACTGATATACAACGGGGGGAAGGCACGAGACAAGGAGAAGCACAAGTTTACTTTTTATTTCTAAGTGAGTTACTTTTCATAGGTTATCAACCAGCACACTTTTCACCACTTGTAAAAATGAGTTTCTTTTCCTCCTCACATATGAGTCAATTTCTTATTGTCACTCTGCTTCAAAAACGTTTCCACCACATCTAAAAGTGTAAGTTCTTCTATATATAAATATAGAATTCCTTGGTACAATTACACAAGCAATAAGAAAAAAAAATCATATGATTTTTTCCCAGTTATTATTTCATTCACTGGTGCGTTGAACCACGACCTTGTGGTGTACCGAGAAATATATGATCTTTTTACACCTGAGACACAGATATAACTTCTCTCACTCCACACATCTCCACATTTGGCGTCGGAGGAGCGCATCAACAACCAGCACCCGATACCATCACACTTCTTCACAAGCGGGAGGGGTAGGTAATGACACACACACACACACACACACACACACACACACACACACACACACAAACACAGACACACGGGGTGGGGCCCTTCACTGGGTTTGTAATACATGCGGGAGAGGTACAACATATCTTGGGGTTGCCTATTACCCAGTTAAGTCACTATGACTACCCTATCACCCCACTATCCCACCAGCAGTACAAGACCAGAAGCAACCCTTCCACCAACCCACCACCACCAGCAGTACAAGACCAGTAGCAACCCCTCCATCAACCCACCACCACCAGCAGTACAAGACCAGTAGCAACCCCCCCATCAACCCACCACCACCACCAGCAGTACAAGACCAGTAGCAACCCTTCCACCAACCCACCACCACCACCAGCAGTACAAGACCAGTAGCAACCCTTCCATCAACCCACTACCACCAGCACCAGTACAAGACCAGAAGCAACCCCTCCACCAACCCATCACCACCAGCAGTACAAGACCAGTAGCAACCCCTCCACCAACCCACCACCACCAGCAGTACAAGACCAGAAGCAACTCCTCCACCAACCCACCACCACCACCACATAACCAGTAGCAACCCCTCCACCAACCCACCACCAGCAGTACATGACCAGTATCAACCCCTCCACCAACCCACCACCAGCAGTACGTAGCAACCCCTCCATCAAGCCACCCCCAGAAGCAGTACAAGACCAGTAGCAACCCCTCCATCAAGCCACCACCACCAGCAGTACAAGACCAGTAGCAACCCCTCCACCAACCCACCACCACCAGCAGTACAAGACCAGAAGCAACTCCTCCACCAACCCACCACCACCACCACATAACCAGTAGCAACCCCTCCACCAACCCACCACCACCAGCAGTACAAGACCAGTAGCAACCCTTCCACCAACCCACCACCAGCAGTACGTAGCAACCCCTCCATCAAGCCACCAGCAGCAGTACAAGATCAGTAGCAACCCTTCCATCAAGCCACCACCAGTACTGGGAGCAGAGAGCGGCCAGGCGCACTAGCTTCGTCCCCCTCCACCCTCGTACCACCATCATGATCTATCTACTCATTCCCCTCATTAAAACTTTGAGCCACCGGGAGAAAATGTGACGGTCTTAATCTTTTCTGCCCAGGAGCATATTTGGCTTAGCTTAAAACAAACACTCCGGCTCTCGAGGATAAAGATAGACGTTAATAAGGGAACTTTCCACACACACACACACACACACACACACACACACACACACACACACACACACACACACACACACGCACGCACTCTTCCCTTCCTCCCTTCCTTCCTTCCCTCCCCACCTCCTCACGCCCGTATGTAAATCCTCTCCTTCATTAGCATCAATTCGGAATAAACACCACCGCTGCCAGAGATAAAGAAAGAAAGGCATATGCAACGCCATAACGCCACCTTTACGACGACAACGCCCCCCCGCCCCAGGGTTGCGAGTAGCAAGGAAGGGAGGGAATTGCTATAGGGTACTAGGGAAGTGGGAGGGAGGGAGGGAGGGAGGATTACGACACGGGGAGGGATTACGAAATGGAGAGGGATTACTGCATGGGGAGGGATTACGAAATGGAGGGATTACTGCATGGGGAGGGATTACGACATGGGGAGGGATTACTACATGGGGAGGGATTACGACATGGGGAGGGATTACGACATGGGGAGGGATAAGACATGGGGAGGGATTATGACATGGGGAGGGATTACGACATGGGGAGGGATTACTACTACCATCACGGAGGGGGAGGGGGAGGGAGGGGGATGGGAGTCTCTCTCTCTCTACCTTCCAAACCCCTCAACCAAACGACAAGCAAGGAGAGAGAGAGAGAGGAGAGAGAGAGGAGGAGAAGAGAGGGATGAGAGAGGAAGAGAGGAGTGAGAGAGAGAGAGAAGAGAGAGAGAGAGGAAGAGAGAGCACACTTGACAAAGCTTGCTTTTTCTGACACGACCCGCAATCAGGGTCACAGTCCAGTACCGTTGTTGTGGCTCCTAAGGAGGGAGGAGGAGGAGGAGGAGGAGTAGGAAGGAGGAGGTGGAGGAGGGGAGGAGGAGGAGGAGAGGAGCAAAGCTGCTAGCAGCAGGGGCCGCCAAGGGAGGAGGAGGAGGAGCAGCAGCAGGGGCAGGAGGAGGAGGAGGAGGAGGAGGAGGAGCAACAGGGGCAGCTGGAGGAGGAGGAGGAGCAGCAGCAGCAGGGGAAGGAGGAGGAGGAGGAGGAGGAGGAGGAGGAGGAGGAGGAGGAGGAGGAGCAGCAGCAGCAGCAGCAGCAGCAGCAGCAGGTATGCCACACCACAGCGAATGGTCACCCTTGGAAATCATGTTGAGGTGGGGAATGCACCTACACACACACACACACACACACAACACACACACACACACGATGGGGGAGAGGGAGGGTGTGTATCTTAGGGAAGCCTCGACAACGTCTTGAGCCATCCGCCTCGACCCCCCCAAAAAAAGAAGGGCCACTTCCCTCACTCCTCCTTAAGCAGCGACCACTTACTACCCCTCCTCCACCAGGGCCATTTGCCTCGATGGACTTCGACACCAGGAACCAGGGAGTGAGGTGCCTCTGAACCCTGAGCAAAGGAGGACCACTGGGCGGTGGCTCAGTCAGGATCCTAGAAGACCACTGGGCCACGAGGGGCGCGGTGCGGAGAGCTAGTGGGACCCTAGAAGACCACCGAGCTAAGGAGGGCGCGGGGGAGCTAGTGGGACCCTACAAGACCACTGAGCTAAGGGGGGCGCGGGGGAGCTGGGGGGACCCTAAAGACCACTGAGCCAAGGGGGGAACGCGGGGGAGGACCCTAGAAGACCACTGAGCCAAGGGGGGAACGCGGGGGAGGACCCTAGAAGACCACTGAGCCAAGGGGGGAACGCGGGGGAGCTGGGGGGATACTAGAAGACCACTGAGCCAAGGGAGGAACGCGGGGGAGCTGGGGGGAAACCTAGAAGACCACTAAGCCAAGGGGGGAACGCGGGGGAGCTGGGGGGGACCTTAGAAGACCACTGAGCCAAGGATGGTGTGTGGCTGGGGCTGGTAAGCCGTTCGTCTCCCCCTCACAAAAGCCCGAACTTAAGCTACATATCTATGGACTGGCTAAGGCAAGGGAAGCGGCTCAGTAGCTTGGTGGCGGAGAGAGGGACGCTGGATGAGGGTGTTGGCCAGCGAAAACCATCGTCAGGAACTACACTTACGTTCGGTTCAGGCGAGATCCCACACCTAGCCGAAAGCACAGAAGACCTGCCACACAACAGGAACGTACAAGAAACTCGAGCCTTCGAGCCACTTCTCTGCCATAAATGGGGCAAAGAAACAACGACAGGGCGGGGTATACAACCTCCGTCTGCGCTACGTGCCTACGTCTGTGTCGCAACATTCGAAGAATGCAGCGTAATGGCAGTAAAGTTTACCTGTTCGGCGGAGGGAGTGGGGCTTGAGCGGGAGACGTCACGACCACAACAAAGAACAGCTGACGGCGCACCGTGTCAGCTGTTGCCAAACCATAACACAATAACATTCCCTGCCACCGCCACCCATGTTTGCAAAATACGACACGTAATCACGAGTACTGGAATGACGGTAGGAAAGGCAGGCACTTAAGCTGACGATACATCTGTATAAACACAAGTTCTGCAAGTTCGCCATCTATTTTGGACCATCATTTCTCATTCGGTCATAAGACGATGTTGGTCCAGCACAGCCATATAGGATAGGGCCGGATAGCCTGGTTGTTTGCCTTATCATCATCCCCTCATAGGCAACTTGCTTGCTCCTCCCCTCCTCAGTCTGACTGACTCCCCCCGAGCAGAGCCACCACGTCTAACCCACTCAAGTGACCCAAGGCAGCCTCGCTCTCCACCGACCCCTTGCCTGCCTGCCACCAACCAACACCAGGCTAAGGGCCGTTCTTACACATGGTGGCAGCAATGTCTCCTACTCCTCTTCCTCCTCCTCCCACCTTCCTGAAGTCATTCCAAGCCTCAGACACCGCTGGACTGTGGCAGCACCTGAGCCATCGTGTGTACCCTCAGTCAACGGGTTAGAGAGAGAGAGAGAGAGAGAGAGAGAGAGAGAGAGAGAGAGAGAAACAAACATGTTTCCGAGCCGTTCAACCGAAAAAAAAAAGGTACATTTTCCTGCACAACTCACTTTCCTTTCACCTCCGAACGTGATACAAGACGCTCGTGTATTTCTCCGTCCACACGAGCACGGGCCACGAGACGCCGATACACAGAGAAACAAGTAATATTTAGCGCCACGACCAGAGCGAGAGATCTGGGCCCAAAGAATTACCTCCATTAGGGTTTAAACTGTCGCATCCTCCTCCCCTCGTGCACCCCTATGGTGCTCCTTCCCCCCATTGCCTCCCTCATCGTGTCCTTTCACTCCTTCCACCTGTCACTCCGTCCCTCTCTCTCTCCCTTCCACTGCGTCCATCTCCCTCCCTATCGCCGAGTCCCCCCACCTCTCTCTCTCCCTTCCACTGTGTATACCTTCTATCTTCAGTGTGTGTGAGTGTGTGTGTGTCTATCTCTCTCTCCCTTCCTCTATGTCCATGTCCTGTGTCCATCTGCCAACTACGGTGGTCATCTATCGCCCTTACACAGGTGTCTTCCTGCTTACGTCGTGTTCCTCTCCCTTTGACGGAGTCCCTTTCCCGTCTACTGTCTACTTTCCTCTTACAGTGTCTCCCTCCCGTCCACTTTGTCCAGCGTCCATCTCCCGTCTCTTTCTGACCTCCCAGTACTGTCCCTCCACCTTCAACTGGGTCTAATCCTCCACCTCTGCTCCTCTCCCTGCCACAGGGTCTAATCCTCCACCTCTGCTCCCCTCCCTGCCACTGGGTCTAATCCTCCACCTCTGCTCCTCTCCCTGCCACTGGGTCTATTCCTCCACCTCTGCTCCTCTCCCTGCCACAGGGTCTAATCCTCCACCTCTGCTCCTCTCCCTGCCACAGGGTCTAATCCTCCACCTCTGCTCCTCTCCCTGCCACAGGGTCTAATCCTCCACCTCTGCTCCTCTCCCTGCCACTGGGTCTAATCCTCCACCTCTGCCCCTCTCCCTGCCACAGGGTCTAATCCTCCACCTCTGCTCCTCTCCCTGGCACAGGGTCTATTCCTCCACCTCTGCTCCTCTCCCTGCCACAGGGTCTAATCCTCCACCTCTGCTCCTCTCCCTGCCACAGGGTCTAATCCTCCACCTGTGCTCCTATCCCTTCCACTGGGTCTATTTTCCACCCATGCCCCTCTCCATTTCACAGGGCCCATCCTTTATCTTTGCTCCTCTCCCTTCCGCTCTGTCCCCTTCCTATCCCTGCGTCCGCCCCCTCCCTCCCATTCTGTCCACCTCCCTTCCAAAGTGTTCCTTTCACTCGTTCTTTACTGCGCACCTGTGATGCTGTCCAGGTCCTTCTACTGCGTACATGTGATGCTGGCTACGTCCTTCATGTACACGTAACGTTGACCAGGTCCTATTCCTATGTACCTGGTGTCTTCGTCAGGTCCTCCTCCCTGTGCCTGTCATCTTCGTCAGGTCCTCCTCCCTGTGACACTGATCTTCGTCAGGTCCTTCTCCCTGTGCCTGTCATCTTCGTCAGGTTCTTCTCCCTGTGCCTGTCATCTTCGTCAGGTCCTTCTCCCTGTGACACTGATCTTCGTCAGGTCCTTCTCCCTGTGCCAGTGATCTTCGTCAGGTCCTTCTCCCTGTGCCAGTGATCTTCGTCAGGTCCTTCTCCCTGTGCCTGTCATCTTCGTCAGTCCTGTCATTGTATGTCTGCTTGTATGTCTGCGAAGTTTGCCGGAGGGGGCCGTTCAACTGTGCCATCTCTTCTTTCTGACGCTCCTTCGGCAGGTGTTCCATCAGTTCTGACGCTGTGTCCCTCCACTATCCCACACCGTGTCTTCCTGCGTCTCCCTGGCTCCTACCGAGGACCTCCCCCCCGCCCCATACCACAAGCAGTCACTCTACTTCTTCTACATTGCCCGCCAACCACCACCACCCACCACCACACCAACGACTGTCACCGGTTGTTTAAGAGGAGGATCCACTGGTTTAGTCAGGCCCGGGGAATGTTAACAAGGAGGAGGAGGAGGAGGAGGAGGAGGAGCAAAAAGAGACAGCTGGTGGAAATGGTGACGGACGACCCCGGCTTTCGCACTGCCTCGGGTATTAAGGGTTATAAAATATCTAAGGAACCTTCGTCCCTTCACACCGACTGCTGTGCAATGACGTTACAGACGTCCTCTCCCGTCACGTCTTTTCATTAACCTGCTGTGCCGTTTGCAATGATTCATTTCCGACAAATTCGAAGCTTCGCGAATTTATTTTTTTTTGTTGAGGCGCCCACCTCCTCCAGGACGTCGTCGCGTTCATGCCACCTACACTTGGGTACCTTGAGAGGTCACGCCATCGTAGGTCGTACCGTCGCTGTACCTCACGGATCGTGCCCTGGGGGTGCTCAAGTGTCGTACCACTGTGCTCAAAAGGCCTCCATGGGTGACTGGGAGACATCGTCCCATCGATCTCGAGCTCACAGTGTTAATCCGACGAGTCGAAGATGTTCTCGGTTGCGGCGGGAGAGTGGCGCTGCCCTCTGGTGGTAGGGCGTGAGACATGTGTCTGGAGGAGCCAAGTACGAGAGCGGGGAAGGAGAGAGCCACCTGTTCCGTCCTGCGTGAGGACGTCCCCCCTCGTCAGGTCCCCCGTCACAGCGGCAGGATGCCAACCCATACTCGCTCACTGCCTCCTTTGGATCACCCTAGTCTCGTCCTAAAGCCAAGGACCGTCGTAAAATGCATCCTAGCATCGTCTTCTGCCTCTCCCAGGTCACCTGCAACGGCCCGACACCACTAGCACTCGCCCTCTGCCTCTCCCAGGTCACATGCATCGCCTCAACACCACTAGCACTCGTCCTCTGCCTCTACCAGGTCACATGCACCGCCCGGACACCACTAGCACTCGTCCTCTTCCTCTCCCAGGTCACATGCACCGCCCGGACACCACTAGCACTCGTCCTCTGCCTCTCCCAGGTCACAAGCACCATCCCGACACCCTAGCATCGTCCTCTCTCTCCCTCTTCTCCTTACCCGGTCTTCCCTTGTTGCCTTCCCTCTTAAGCCTGTCTCCCTGTCACACTTCCCACTTCCCTCCTCCCCCTCTAAGCCTCGTCTCCCCTGCCTCCCGTTACTCCTTCTCTCCCTGGCCTGCCACTGTTCTTTCACAACATTCTTTTATCCTTCACTCACACACACCTTCCACCCAGCTGCTTGGCTTCCTCGTTCTCAGCTCCAGAGGTCTTGTCCAGGAATTTCGCACAAGATGACGCGAGGGGGCAGATCTCTTCTCTCTAGGGTGGATGTAAACACCTTCCTTCCCTCACTCGTTCTCGAGGAAAAGACATTTAGCATTTCCTTCGTTTCAAACACACTCACGAACCATCTCTGGCAATCGAGCGTCTTGAATAAAACACCGAATGAACGAAAGAAGCTATATTTGCCGAGGACGAAAAACCAGTGGTGAAGTTTGCAGTCGGGGGGGGGGGGGAACCCTGGCTCGAACACTGAACACGGGATGCACGTGGAAGAAGGACCACAGATCTTACACAATGCTTCTGTCACATTCCTCTCGCGGAGTGAGGAGGAGGAGGAGGAGAAGACCGACCAAACCTTCCCTAACCTTTCCCACGGCACAGGACACACTCGCCCCCTTTCCCTTTCCCTCTAAGGCCTTCCACACCCTGAGGGAGCCAAGCTCACCCCAGTATTCATTTACCGTGCCAGAGGTACAGGAGGACCCCGGACCTAACTTCTATATAATCCCCTTATCCTTCACTTGTGTAGCACAGGTTAACCCAACCCTACAGCCTCACAGGTGTAAACATACAGTCCGCAGTGACCAGTGCCTCACTGGTGTAAACATACAATACCCAACACCTCGCACCGATGTCAACACACCATAACCTTACTGAACACGGCCCTTGAAGATGGGGGACAACAAAAACGACAACAATAAATAATTATTAAACGATGGGCAAATGTTAAAAAGAAAAATAATTCCCTTTCCAGACGACGTGGAAAGAAACACTTGCTTCCAACCCTGTACAGACGAAGATCAAATTTTTTACCTCCTTCCCATGTTTCTCCTGAAGCAGCTGCCCCCCTTTGGCCTGGGCTAAGCTCTTCATTCCCCCCACTCCACAAATCTGGGATCCGATCGTCTCGCCGATCCCTTCTGGCCCCCATCCCCTTTGCCGCCCCTCCTCCTCCACTTTTCATAAAGATGGACCGAAGGGAACTAATGTGGTTCACGACAATACACTGGCAGCCTCTCGACGTAGGACGAAAACCGGTGGGATGTCACACGAAGAAAATATACGAAAAAGGGGACCATCTCCAACGAGGGTTTGACCGCGAGGCGCACAAGATGACGCTTTACCCTGCTAACTTTTGTGACGCGGGCATGCGTGTTGCAGTACGATCGGTGACGTCAGCAAACCCCCTTACACCGAATTCTTTAAGTGTCGTACGAGTACAGCAACTCAAAAACCACGAAGGGTAACTACACTGGAGAGTGAAACAGCGAGCGCGCGCAAGGGCCCAATCAAGCAACGCGGTCTATACACCCAAACAAGCGTTTTGTACACAAGGGAGAAATTACAATTGCACGCCAGGGGTCATTGTGAACAACATGAGAGGATGCGAGACGCGAAAACCGTGTTGAGTATTACCCTCATGACCCAAAACACACACCTCCCTCCAACCCTCTGAACGTGTGTCATAACCCGACCGAATGATGAAGTCCTTGACCAACAGCCGACTTAAACACGACGGGTGACGTACGGCGGTGGCGTCAGGCGAGCGAGCAAGCTAGCTAGCGCGCGAGCTAGCTAGCGCACGGAGACAAATCCGGCGCACGTAACACGAACCATACGAACCACAGACGGAGTCACAGGAGGGGAGGAGGACAAGGACACCATGATATACCCGACGGCACGAAACAGTCTTAAAACCACGAAACGGACGGAAATGGAGAGACACCTCGCGAATGCGAAGGAGAGAGAGAGAGAGAGAGCGGAAACCTGACGCACAATCTGATCGATATAGGGAGGGAGGGAGTGCTGAAGTGGAGCCTTCAGAGCAGCGCTGGTGGTGGCCTCCTCCTCCTCCTCCCACACACACATAACCTGACGGGTTACGGAGGAGAAAACTGGTCGGGCAGAACGTACAAAGGAGCCGTGTGAGCGGAAACTGGATGACATATGGAAGGGAACGTTTAGCAACTGAACGTCAGCTACGTATAAAGATGGGATGAAGGGCCGGGCGAGAGATGGAGGGAAACAGATGGGCTTTGCCGGATATAAAGCAAAAATCTGTGTAGCAAAGAGGGAGAAGGAAAATGGATTGAACCGGGGCATGTGAAGCGTCTGGGGTAAACCATGGAAAGTTCTGTGGGGCCTGGACGTGGAAAGGGAGCTGTGGTTTCGGTGCATTATTACATGACAGCTAGAGACTGAGTGTGAACGAAAGTGGCCTTTGTTGTCTTTTCCTAGCGCTACCTCGCACACGAGGGGGGAGGTGGATGTGGACAGACTGGGGGACTGGTGGCCAACACGATCTGAAAAGCCATGGCCAGCCTCACTTCTCACGGCGGAGTCAACACACACACACACACACACACACACACACACACACAACGCCGAAAATCTCATGAATATCTTGACCGTAATGGATCCTGGGCGAGCAGGGAAGTATCACCCTGAGGCTTAATATGCAAGTACGACATAATTACTCCCTCTTAACTACAGGCTTGGGAACTGGTGCCATGCAGCTTACGACAGCAATTCAGGGACACGGGGGGGACACGCCGCGCCCAGGGCAACATAGCCACCTCACGACCACACAACCAGATGTCGTAACACACGCGCGCGACCCGTGTATCGTGGGAGTCATTTTCATCTTGGTTGCTTAAACTCGACGGTTACGATCCTTTGAGTAAGTTGGGTTGGTCTTTGACCTGACCCTTTGCGACCCTTGAACACGACGGTACGATCCTTTGAGTAGGCTTAATTGGTCTTTGACCTGACCCTTTGCGACCCTTGAACACGACGGTACGATCCTTTGAGTAAGGTGGGTTGGTCTTTGACCTGACCCTTTGCGACCCTTGAACACGACGGTACGATCCTCTGAGTAGGCTTAATTGGTCTTTGACCTGACCCTTTGCGACTCTTGAACACGACGGTAAGATCCTTTGAGTAGGCTTAACTGGTCTTTGACGTGACCGTTTGCGACCCTTGAACACGACGGTACGATTCTTGGACAGGATGGCCTAGCCTTTGACCTGACCCTTACGACCTTTTGGAAAGATTAGCCTGACCTCTGACGTAACCCTTAACGACCCTTTAACACGATGTTACGACCCTTTGGAAAGGTTAGCCTGACCTCTGACGTAACCCTTAACGACCCTTGAACACGACATGACCTTTTGGAAAGGCTAGCCTGACCTCTGACGTAACCCTTACGACCCTTGAACACGACGTTACGACCCTTGGGCAGGAGGGCCTGGCCCTTAAATATGATCATCCTAAATCAAGAGTCGTACGGTTGGGCGTAAATGACCCCTCCAGACGTCCACACATGACAACAGTACGTAAGGCCTAATTTCAAGCCATCTTGGCAAGGGACGTTTCTGTCCCTACTCGTTACTCTGATCAACCATGCTGTTAGAGGCTCCATCCAACTCACAGCCGAGTGTGGCTGGCAAGCTCCTACTGATGGACTAAATCGGTAGAAATATCCATTTCCACAGAATCTTTTGGTTCAATTTCTCACCCAGGAATATACGTACGTCTCTGGCAAGCAACTCCTGCCCCAGGCGTGGGTGTGTCAAAAAAAAAAAAAGGTGGGGTAGCAAGACCTGCTCCTACATGTCTGAGAGGAGGCAGATATAACAAAAAACAAATGTCGCATTTCTGGCTCCAGACTGATCCCCTTTCCTCTCCCATGCAGTGCTCTCTCTCTCTCTCTCTCTCTCTCTCTCTCTCTCTCTCTCTCTCTCTCTCTCTCTCTCTCTCTCACCGTTTGTCTTTGATGTCAATTTTTCATTTCGCAGCAAACTCAGGCAACTCAATACCATTCGCGACCAACTAGTTGCCTTTAACTTTATATATATATATATATATATATATATATATATATATATATATATATATATATATATATATTGGAAAGGGATCACAATTTTGCGCGTGATCAAGATATTCCTGAGTCCACGGGGAAATGAAACACGAAAAGTTCCCAAGTGCACTTTCGTGTAATAATCACATCATCAGGGGAGAATATATATATATATATATATATATATATATATATATATATATATATATATATATATATATATATATGTGTGTGTGTGTGTGTGTGTTACCACCTACCGATACCTCTGCCAGGCTTACGGCTCACATGACAAACGTTCGATACCCTCAACACACACGCCAGCGATACACATCTGACATATTACGATATTTAATATCCGCGCGACGACGGCTGACGAATTCACGGTGTAGCCTCGGTGGGACGACGAATGTTATACACGGCGGAGTTCCCATTTGATGCCCAGCCAATATATTTCCCGAGCATCAGCAGAAGCAGCCAATACATTTCCCAAGCAGCAGTAGTAGCAAACAACATAAATCCCGAGCAGCAGCAGGAGCAACAACATAATTCCCGAGCAGCAGCAGCAGGAGCAACAACATATTTCCCGAGCAGCAGCAGTAGCAACAACATATTTCCCGAGCAGCAGTAGTAGCAAACAACATATTTCCCGAGCAGCAGCAACAACATATTTCCCGAGCAGCAGTAGTAGCAAGCAACATATTTCCCGAGCAGCAGCAGGAACAAATAACATATTTCCCAAGCACCAGCAGTAGTAGCAAACAACATATTTCCCGAGCAGCAGCAGGAACAAATAACATATTTCCCAAGCACCAGCAGTAGTAGCAAACAACATATTTCCCGAGCAGCAGCAGTAGCCAACACATTTTCCCAAGCAGCAACAATAGCAGTAAGCAACATATTTCCCGAGCACCAGCAGTTGTAGTGGGGGAAAAGGGTTAAGGGGGTGAGGGGATGGTGATTACACCAATACACCGGGAAATACCCCCTTCCCTTCCCCTTCTCTCCAACCCCAACCAACCCCCCACCCCAAGGGCTCTCCTTGTATCGGGGGGGGACGACCCTGGATGGCGACACACAAGTCCGACGTAACTCGTTGCTGCACTTCAAAAGGTCGGCTATATGCTGGGAAAAGAGAAGTTTTCAATTGCATGAAGGTGCACTGGTGGGAGGGAGGGGGGGGGGGATGTGTGGCGTTGGGTGGGGGGCAGGGGGGCGGGGGGGGGACAAAGGGGGAGAGAGAGGGAGGGGGAGGATGTGGAAAGAAGAGAGTGGGAAAAAAGAAAATGGGAAACATACGATTTCTTTCGGAATCACAATATTTTTTTTTAATTTTTTTTTGGGGGGTGGGGGGGGTCGACATTCATTCACCATCTCCATCCATTTATTTCCACTCTCTCTCTCTCTCTCTCTCTCTCTCTCTCTCTCTCTCTCTCTCTCTCTCTCTCTCTCTCTCTTCCCTCCGTCCACCCCTTCCTTCTACCATGCAAGAACACCAACCCCAACCCATTCCCTCCACCCACCAGCAGCTCCCCATCCCCCTCTACCATGGCCGTACAAGAACACACACACACACACACACACACACACACACACACACACACACACATACATACATGGGGGAAGGGGAAGGGGGTGTGTGTGTGGGAAGGGTGTGTGTGTGTGTGGGAAGGGGGTGTGTGTACCTGGAGGAATTTCTTCCTTTCCAGTTAAGGGAATGGAACACGCGAGCTTTGTGGCCTTTCTATACACACCCACAGACGCATGCACGATTTACGTGGCCGTTCGTGCGCGCGCGCACGCGTGTGTGTGTGTGTGTGTGTGTGTGTGTGCGCGTTAGGTACCCCGACATGACCATGGCCTGGCTGGCTCCACCCCATATACTCCGGGGTCACACCGCCACGACTCTGACCCCTCCTCCTACCACCTGACCTGTCGTGGGCTGTAAAACACCCAACCAAGGACAACCTCCCCTTCACTAGAGCTTGCTAGGCACCATCTCTCCCTGTGGTGCTTGCTAGGCACCATCTCTCCCTGTGGTGCTTGCTAGGCACCATCTCTCCCTGTGGTGCTTGCTGGGCACCATCTCTCCCTGTGGTGCTTGCTAGGCCCATCTCTCCCTGTGGTGCTTGCTGGGCACCATCTCTCCCTGTGGTGCTTGCTGGGCACCATCTCTCCCTGTGGTGCTTGCTAGGCACCATCTCTCCCTGTGGTGCTTGCTGGGCACCATCTCTCCCTGTGGTGCTTGCTGGGCACCATCTCTCTCTGTGGTGCTTGCTGGGCACCATCTCTCCCTGTGGTGCTTGCTGGGCACCATCTCTCCCTGTGATGCTTGCTAGGCCCATCTCTCCCTGTGGTGCTTGCTGGGCACCATTTCTCCCTGTGGTGCTTGCTGGACACCATCTCTCTCTGTGGTGCTTGCTGGGCACC
This sequence comes from Panulirus ornatus, assembly GCF_036320965.1. Classification (NCBI taxonomy): domain Eukaryota; kingdom Metazoa; phylum Arthropoda; class Malacostraca; order Decapoda; family Palinuridae; genus Panulirus; species Panulirus ornatus. The sequence goes on from NC_092270.1 coordinate 9,984,288, forward strand.
ATCTCTCTCTGTGGTGCTTGCTGGGCACCATCTCTCCCTGTGGTGCTTGCTAGGCCCATCTCTCCCTGTGGTGCTTGCTGGGCACCATCTCTCCCTGTGGTGCTTGCTGGGCACCATCTCTCCCTGTGGTGCTTGCTGGGCACCATCTCTCCCTGTGGTGCTTGCTGGGCACCATCTCTCCCTGTGGTGCTTGCTAGGCCCATCTCTCCCTCTCTCCTGACTTAAAAAAGCCCTCCTTCAGGTTTACCCCTTCCCAGAGCACATACGAGAACCGCAGTCCCCCCCGCTCTCGCTCCCTCCAGAGGGAGGCCTCCGAAGGAGGAGGAGGAGGAGGAGGATCTGCTGCTGGCTGTCCCCTGTCCTTCCAGAACGACGGGGAAGATCTCCTCCCTCCTCGCAGCTCTCTACTACTACTACACCCTCGGCGCCTCCAGCAGGCAAGGCGGGCGCCCTAAGCAACAGCAGAAGAAGAAGATCCGGGGCCGGGGGTTCCTGGGCAGGATACACCACCCTACACACACACACACACACACACACACACACACACACACACGGCTGAGGGAGAAACTTTCCCGGGACTTTACAAGAGGAAAGAGACAGATTTAATTTCCTGCCGGAGGCGGTGGCACAAGAGAGTGGAGGACGAAGGTTAATGGGGATTGTCGCTACAGTGGCCGCACCTTTGTTATACTGATGACGCCGCTAACACCCCTGCCCGAGGTGTGTGTGTGTGTGTGTGTGTGTGTGTGTGTGTGTGTGTGTGTGTGAGTGAGGGGGTGGGGATGGGTTGGGGGCGAAAGTGAGGAGCTGATGTGGAGGAGGGGGGGAAGAAGGACACGAGAGACGTGAGGGATGTGTGGCGCGTGGAAGACGTGTGTGTGTGTGTGTGTGTGTTTGTGTGTGTGTGTGTGTGTGTGTGAGAGAGAGAGAGAGAGAGAGAGAGAGAGAGAGAGAGAGAGAGAGAGAGAGAGAGAGAGAGAGAGAGAGAGAGAGAGAGGTGGAGGTGGGAGCGGGTTACCATAAGATGTGCTGTGAGGGATACTGAAACTGTAGTAGATGAGGGATGATATATGGAGGAGTGGGAAGGAGAAGAGAGAAAGATGAGGTGCGAGCGTGAAATACGCACATTATGAGGGCGAGAAGGAGTACTTGGGTGATGGGCGTGCAGGCAAAGCTTACAGGAAACGAGCGAGCAAAATAGGGTAGAGGTCTAGTAACCTGTGTATAATAGGGTAGAGGTCTAGTAACCTGTGTATAATAGGGTAGAGGCCTACTAACCTGTGTATAATAGGGCAGAGGCCTACTAACCTGTGTATAATAGGATAGAGACCTACTAACCTGTGTATAATAGGGCAGAGGCCTACCCTAACCTGTGTATAATAGGGTAGAGGCCTACCCTAACCTGTGTATAATAGGGTAGAGGTCTACTAACCTGTGTATAATAGGGTAGAGGTCTACTAACCTGTGTATAATAGGGTAGAGGCCTACTACCCTGTGTATAATAGGGCAGAGGCCTACCCTAACCTGTGTATAATAGGGTAGAGGCCTACTACCCTGTGTATAATAGGGTAGAGGCCTACTACCCTGTGTATAATAGGGTAGAGGCCTACTACCCTGTGTATAATAGGGTAGAGGCCTACCCTAACCTGTGTATAATAGGGTAGAGGCCTACTACCCTGTGTATAATAGGGTAGAGGCCTACCCTAACCTGTGTATAATAGGGCAGAGGCCTACTAACCTGTGTATAATAGGGCAGAGGCCTACTAACCTGTGTATAATAGGGTAGAGGCCTACTAACCTGTGTATAATAGGGCAGAGGCCTAATAACCTGTGTATAATAGGATAGAGGCCTACTAACCTGTGTATAATAGGGCAGAGGCCTACCCTAACCTGTGTATAATAGGGTAGAGGCCTACCCTAACCTGTGTATAATAGGGTAGAGGCCTACCCTAACCTGTGTATAATAGGGTAGAGGCCTACCCTAACCTGTGTATAATAGGGCAGAGGCCTACCCTAACCTGTGTATAATAGGGTAGAGGCCTACCCTAACCTGTGTATAATAGGGTAGAGGCCTACCCTAACCTGTGTATAATAGAGTAGAGGTCTACTAACCAGTGTATAATAGGGTAGAGGCCTACTAACCTGTGTATTATAGGGTAGAGGCCTACTAACCTGTGTATTATAGGGTAGAGGCCTACCCTAACCTGTGTATCATAGACCCTAGAGACCAGTGATGGCCCATCAAACCCTATGGAAACCCTATGGCCCTACAACCTCTGACCCTTAGGCACCCCAAGCCACCGGAACCACGACCACACAAGGGTTGTAAGTTGTCTCCAAATAACCAAACATCCTTCGTCTACAACTGCAGGTTGAAAGCGGGTGGGGGAGATGGGTGGAGGTCATTGGCGTTCCCTATGTCACAACACCTTATTGTTAATATCAAGATATCTGATTTTATTTTGAAGTCTGTATCCACTTTTTTTTTTTAAATCTAGTCTGGAAAACTTATCGTATGAAACTATGTCATGTATGTACTGTAATATGAACTGTAATATGTAATATCAACCCACTGTGTGGTGTGTGTGTGTGTGTGTGTGTGTGTGTGTGTGTGTGTGTGTGTGTGAGTAAGACCCCTTTGTGACCCCCTGTAATCCTTAATACAAACTGTAACATCTTATGTAATATCAATGTGTGTGTGTGTGTGTGTGTGTGTGTGTGTGTGTGTGTATGGGTGTGTGTGTGTGTGTGTGTGTATGGGTGTGTGTGTGGGTGTGGGTGTGTGTGTGTCTGAGTAAAACCCCTTTTGAACCCCTTGTACAATCCTTCTGCGCCGCCGCTCACAGGATGAGAGCATGGGACGATCAGTTCACGGACGATCAAGATCACGGACGATCAAGATCACAGACGATCAAAATCACGGACGATCAAGATCACAGACGATCAAAATCACAGACGATCAAAATCACGGACGATCAGGATCACGGACGATCAGATCACGGACGGGCAGCTCACGGACGATCAAGATCACGGACGATCAGGTCACGGACGGGCAGCTCACGGACGATCAAGATCACGGACGACCAAGATCACGGACGATCAAGATCACGGACGATCAGATCACGGACGGGCAGCTCACGGACGATCAAGATCACGGACGATCAAGATCACGGACCATCAGCTCACAGACAATCAAGATCACGGACGATCAGATCACGGACGATCAAGATCACGGACGGTCAGATCACGGACGGGCAGCTCACGGACGTTCAAGATCACGGACGATCAAGATCACGGACGGTCAGATCACGGACGGGCAGCTCACTGACGATCAGTTCACGGACAATCAAGATCACGGACGATCAAGATCACGGACGATTAGCTCACGGACGATCAAGTTCACGGACAATCAGAGCGCCCATCAGGTCCCGGACGAAAAAAATTTCGACGGTCACGGAGCAAGAGCCAGATAATCAGGCCAGTGAAAAAGGTCAGCAGATATAGACGGAGATTCATTGACCTCCCTCACACACAAGCCATGAACCATAAAAAAAAAAAGAGGGGGGAAAAAAATTGCATAAACTGAACTCACATTAATCGCTTTTACAATTATGCTACGCTGCCAAAACACTGTAACAGGACGGGAGAGAGAGAGAGAGGGGGGAAGCGGGGTTGGAGGTGTGGGGGTTGTGTGGTGTGGTGGTGGGGTTTGAGGTGTGGTGGTGGGGTTGTGTGGTGGTGGGGTTGTGTGGTGGTGGGGTTGTGTGGTGGGGGGTCTCGAACCCTGCCTGCCCGCCAGCTGCTGCCCCTCCTCCTCTCCCATGCCAAGTGTGGCCACAGTCACCTGTGCCACTTACATAGAAATCTGGGAGAGACAGACATAGCTGATGAGGACTGTGTGATCAAACCACACCCCAGAAAGACGAGACTCGGAACTTTTTGAAGTCATAAGTCAGTCGTTTACCATCCCAATAAATGCACCCGACCCGACCCGATCCCATCTAATGCACCCGACCAGACCCGCATCTAATGCACCCGACCAGACCCCATCCCATCCAATGCACCCGACCAGACCCCATTCAATGCCCCCGACCCGACCCCACCCCATTCAATGCACCCGACCCGACCAGACCCCATCTAATGCACCCGACCAGACCCCATCTAATGCACCCGACCAGACCCCATCTAATGCACCCGACCAGACCCCATCTAATGCACCCGACCAGACCCCATCCAATGCACCAGACCCGACCCGACCCCATCCATATCTGCCAATAATGGAACTCACAAGGCCGGAGAGTCCAAGGATGACCCCGAAAAGATTGCATTCGACGAGGTAAAGTGGACGAAAAAGCCATCGCATACTACTGAGGGAGATGTCGGGGGACACTGATGTAAACCACGAGTGTGTGTGTGTGTGTGTGTGTGTGTGTGTGTGTGTGTGTGTGTGTGTGTGTGTGTGTGTGTCTGTGTAGTTTGAGGACAAACTAACAATTGATATCAAACGACAGAAGAAGGAGGAGGAAGAGGATGAGGAGGAGGAAGAACAAAAGAAGAAGTAGGAAGAGAGGAGGAAGGACAAAAGAAGAAGTAGGGAAGATGAGGAGAAAGATGTAGTAGGAAGGGAAAGGATAGTGAGGAGGAGGAAGTAGTAAAGAAGAAGCGGTGGATGAGGGAAACGTGTAGTGGGATGGGAAGGAATAGCGAGGAAGAGGAAGAAGATATGGCAATGGGAGGGTGGTAGGCGAAGCTGAGTCACTGTGAAAAGGACCTGGTAATACGAATAATAACTTGCCTCTCACTGTTGTCCTTGTGGATACAAAACTCTATAATCTTGGGCTGGGTAACAGGGCCAAGTGAGGGGAGGGGTAAAAACCCGACAATTTTCCGACCTTTCCTTTGGAGCTCCATCGCTCGGTTCACCGACTCCACAAAAGCACCAGCGATGCTACATCTGGCGGGTGCTTCGACGGTACGACCCCTTGAGCACGACGGTACGACCCCTTGAACACGACATTACGACTCTCGAACACGACGGTACGAGTTCTGAGCACGATGGAACCTGCCCTGGTCCAGATGGCATATCCATTACGCCCTCGGATGGCACCAGCGTCTTGCTCGCGAGGACATAAGGGGAGGACCAGAAATGCCACACTCACGGTAAGCCTCAGGTGAAGGGAGGAAGGGGGACACTGGACCCTCTGGGAGGCGGCGCAGCAGCAGCAGTAGCAGTAGTAGTCTTACCTGTGGGGGGAAAAGAGAGAAGAAAAACATGATTAGCAACACATACACCCACCAGCTGGTCGACACACATAAACACACATATAAATAAACCCACAGGAAACACAGACAGATAAGAGACGCCTACGCTTTCGTCCATTTCTCCAAGCCATACCTTTTTTTGGTGTCTGTGTCTTTCTATTCCCTGTTTATCTCTGGTTTTCATCTCCACCATATCATTGTGGTTATGTTAAACAAATATACAGGGGGAGAGGAAGGGTGGGTCAACTCACCAACGCACTGGGTATACACCACACCAATACAGACGTAACTGACAGACTCGTAAAACACTAGCACCACCAGTACACGTATTCAAGCCTTCAGTACACACCTACAAGAAGACTCCCAACGTTGCTTATCCCTTACGTCGGTTCCGTGGGCTTATCTCTAACCCCGTAGTCCGGCCTTGGATCAAACTTAAAAACGAGTGATAAGTCAGGATGTAGATGACAGGATGAAGTATGGTGAAAATAATCACCAAGAGATTGGCTAGTCGGACCTAATCATCGATACGGTGATTGGCGAGTTCCCAAAGTCTGATTCAAGAATATCTCATCTATACTACAAGCCAATCAACCACACACCTAAAAAACAAACACTGATAGAAATCTCCGCCGAAAAATGGCTCAGACTCCACCACCTTCAGCCTGAACACGCCGAAGTGCACTGGATTACCTCCATGGCCGGGGCAGAGCGCGGTTCGAAAACACTCGGGAGAGCTGGCCATATTTTCGCCAGCAGAGTTGGTGCGGAAGGGCAATCGGTGTATTGTGAGGTACGAACAAAGCCAACGCTCCCTCCCTCGCCAACGCTCCCTCCTCCCCGGGCTTAACCGACACCCGATGTTGAAGAAAGAGCGGGCAACGCCTTTGTGTGTGTGTATATATATACATACACTGACAGATCAAGCAACATTATCAGCTAGGAACAGGAGGATCGGAGCAGCAACTCTCCTGCAGCAGGAAGCGACGGGGAGGCCCCCAGTAGCAAGCAACAGGTGCAGGTAACGAGGAGGAGGAGGAGGAGGAGGAGGAGGAGGAGTTATACGCCGGAGGAGCGTGGTACTAACCCCCAGCCGTGTGGGTCATGCACGACGCAGAATATGTCAGGGTCATCGCCATGCCGTGGTCGATCTGGGTACAAACGCGGTACAGACTCCCGCTGTACCAGGGAGGCGAGGGTGTGGAAGAATGCAGGAGAATGAAGGGTGGGTGTGTGCGAACTGGGAGTCTCCGATCATATGATTTCCTCCACTGGAGCCGTTGACGACGCTCCCCCCCCCCCCCATCCCCCGGTCACGAACGAGAGAAGTGCACGAACAAAGACCCCACGAAGGAGTGTGCACACGAAGCAACATGTAACAAAGATTCGTCCACGAATCCTAGGAAGTGCACGAACGAAGACCCATGAAGGAATGTGCACACGAAGCTATACGTAACAAAGATTCGTCCACAAATCCAAGGACGTGCACGAACGAAGACCCATGAAGGAATGTGCACACGAAGCAACACGTAGCAAAGATTCGTCCACGAATCCAAGACCAGGCACGAAGCATGACCATATGGCGGATACATGTGCAAAATCCATGTGTACAAACAGGGAGAAATGGACAAAGCTCCACATCCCTTAATCAACGTATCTAATGAATGTACTACACACAGGTGCTGTGGTACGAACGTACGCACCCACCAATGAGACTGGAAGACAGCGGACGGGGTGGGTTTGGTTGGGTGGGTCGGTCGAGACCAGGCGATCTATGTCCACCCGCATCGACGTTACAGAGTATGAAGTCACATGTGATCAATACGCAGCTCCTCCAAGTATTGGCTCCTCAACCTCCCCAGCGACTGGGCGTCCCCACTTCATTATGCATCTGGAGGTCCAGGGAAGAGCAACGGCGTCCAGAGGAGAGGCAGACTGACAGCGAGTACCTTCGGACATGGCCTGTAGCAGCCTCTCTCTCTCTCTCTCTCTCTCTCTCTCTCTCTCTCTCTCTCTCTCTCTCTCTCTCTCTCTCCCGAGGCCAGGGTTGGGGGATACAATTTGTCATTCTATTTATCATGTTAGCTGAGACGACCCCACGGCCAGCTGAGGCCCTCATCAAGACCATCCCATTATCAACCAACGCCTGAAGGTGGATGAACAGCTGGGTTGCCTGTGGACCAATTGCACTAACCATGATTCGAACCCATACACTCGACCATGGGCGGCCCGTGAATACGTCACGGACGGGGGGACGCTAACCGCTACACCACTAGAGTCCATTTGCAGTCTCCTCCACCCACTGCCATCCTCACACGCTCCATTCCCTTCACCTTCCTCAGCTGATGTTCGTCCTACCTGGCGCGTATCGTTCGTAGCTTCAATCTGGTATCTAGTTCCAGGCCTTCCAGGGGGCGATGGTGGCTGTGGTCGCCACCACCACCTCCTCCTCCCCCTTGCAGTGACCCATTCCAGGAAATCGCCGAGGCATCATCGAATGTCCAAATCTCTGCCAAGTCCGCAGAATTTGCTTCTCTTTCTCATATATTTCTTTCCCATAAAATGAGATTATTCGAATCATCTGTTTCTCCAAATCCCCTAAATCTATCATGGCGGAGGTTGGTGCTCTCAATCACGATACACCCACACACACACACACACACACACACCATCATTAATGCCACCTTAGATCTGGTTTTCAGGTTCTGTTTCCTTGGTGACCATGGCCTCCGACCGTCCCCGAGACCTCACAAAATCCCACAACACAGAAACGAAACTCCACACGACCTAAATGTTGACGCGCGCGGTATCTTCAAGATGGCTCGTCAACAGTAGTATTTTCAGAGCCAAGCTAAACTGACTGTCCAAGACCCGTGACTAAGTCGTAGTACTAACCAAGTCGTAGGATTAAGTCAGTAATTAATGCGACTAAAGTCTAAGACGTCGGATATATATGTGTTAAACCATCATGTAGGGAGTTGGGTGTCATCCTAAACTTAAGTCCCTCTGGATCTAGGAGTACATTTCTGGGGCAACAACATGTACGAAGATTGAGCCTGAGGCTCAGGCTACAGCATCAACGATTGAAAAATATGTCTCGTGTATTTGTGACGGCATTTATACAGTAGCATTGAGAGGGCATGGAACAGTTTCTGTGGTAGCTCCGACAGGCAACGGGGGAAAACATATTTTTTTTGGGGGGGTCGATTCCGCAAATGTCAGTCTTGTACAGACTGCGTGGGACGACCAGGGACATTACGGAGCCTGTTGGAGTAAACAGGCGAGCCCCTAGGATGAGGGGCACACCCCACCTCCAGCCAGAGAGCGTACGGCCCCGCCATCCTGAGTAGGTTTACGCAACAGTAAATTGGGGTCAGGTGGTCGCTTACACAAGTTTGGCTGTCGTGACCCATTGGTTTCCTGTCGAGGTCAGCGACCCGTACTGCTAGCGTTCCCGATGACAATGGTACGAGACAATAGCGAAGACCCTACAATTATTATGGGGGCGGGGGCCGCGTCGTACTCCAGCCGCTTTGTCGTCAGTGCGCAGCATCTTCTGGGGTTCCTGCTGGAGGACCAGTGTGGTGTAGTGCTCCCCATCGACCTAAGTTGATGTTACTGAGGAAGGGGATGGTTGTGGCTCATACCGGGAACGGAGGAGAAATGGTCGCTGTAGCCATCGCTGTGGCCAATGACGAGGGTTACAACAGTAGTCTATAAGACATGGACTAAGCAAAGAATACAAATGAGAGCTACAAGAAAAAGCAAAACAAAACAAAAAGAAACATTAGGTCACTGCCTGCTTTGAAGACCATTAAAGAAAGGTTCGTCGAGGAAGAAGAAATCACAGAGAAAGCTTTGTGCTGAGGAAACGGAGAAGCAAAGAAATAACTACACAGAATTGCCTCACACCTGTTGTAAACAAGGAGGCGAATCTAACGACAGACGTAGTCCACCTGAGACGAATACATTCGCCATGAATTTACCGCGTCGCTGTCGGCTACTTCCCTTTCTGGCGATCAATCCAGCTGAAGAATAACCATTGCTGATGCTTTGCGGGGAGGAGGAGGACGAGGAGGAGGAAGAGGAGGAGGAGGAGGAGGAGGAGAGTCCATATCCAAAGACGGGAAGCCGACGGCGTTGTGGTACGAGTAAAAACATCCAAGTCCAAAAAGGTGAGGCAGAGAGCAAGTCCTCCCTCAATGGGGCAACCCATCTTGGCGCGACCTCCTTCCCCCCACACACACACCAACGACAGCCAGCGCCGACGGCGACGCTCCTACTGTTGTTCCTGGAGGTGCGCTGGGAGCCTCGGCTGTAACGGGACTCGGGGGCGCACCCGCAGCCGGAATAAAAAAGGAGCTCCTCAGTTGACACTGCGTTGGCTGGAACGCGTCCGCGGGACCGACCTACCTACAGGGAACCACTACCACAACACCACCACCGCTGGACTCGGGCCGTCGCAACACCCGAGAATTTCTCGAGAAAGAAAGAAGGACAGTGAGGGAATGAGGCAAACTTCTACTATATATATATTCTTGTCCTTCACTCACGATGGTGGCTGTTACATGGGGGACCCGATCAACTTCTCACGTTCGCTCAGATACCTGAACACGGCCCAGCAAGGTGTCCGTCCCTTCTATACAAATTCGTCTTTCAATGGTTTAAAATGTATATATATATATACAAATTCTGACACGTATGTAGATGATTCCAACAGAAAACGGCGGAGGAAACTATAAATGATGAGTTTACCGGGGCAAAAGAAGGCGGCGACGAGAGGGTGAGTGAGGTGAATACAGTTGAAAATCTCCACTAATGTCAGGAGGCGACCGACTGTATTGTGGGGGCCCCACACCTCTCCTCCCTCTCCAGCGCGACGGTGACCTGTCCGACGCCGCCGGTGTGCGCAGGTCCCGTTACTGACCCCTCCACCCCCAAACCTCACCTCCCGTCCCTCCTTCCTCCTCCTCCACTCCTCCCTCTCCCTCCTACACAACCACCACTCAACCACCATCGGGCCACCACCACTACTACCACCATCACCGCTCCTCAATCAACACCCCACAACGATCACTATTACTCCCCCAGTATCACACACACACACACACACACACACACACACACACCTCCATCTACTATATCTTCTCCCCATCTCCTCCCACCTGAGCCACACTCCGCTCCCTCCCTTCTCCTACTTGCCCCACCACCGCCACCTACTACTCTACCCCTCTCCCCTAAGCCTCCTGTTGTCTTCCCAAGGTGCTCCTTCACCTACTGCCGTGTGGGCAGGTGAGTGGCTGAAGGCGAGGCAGCAAGAGTGGGTCACCGCAGATGACTCAGCACCTTACTCGCTCACCCACAACCCCCTCCCTCCACTTCCTACCGTTACCTCTTACTCTCCCCCACGGCCTCTAACCTCCCCACGCGCCTCTCACTTCTCCCTAAACGCCCCTACACTACTGGTCGAACTCTCACTCCCCTCTCCACCACCTCCATCCCCGACCTCTTCAACTCTCCTTTCCCCCTTCGCCTCCCTCCCCTTCAACCCCTCTCATCTCCTGCCCCTCGAGCGACAGCTGAGGGCACGAGAAGTGCCACCAGGCAAGGTGTGTGTGTGTGGTGGTGGGGTCAACCTACCACCACACTCGGGTGTTGGGGGGTTAATGGCCTGCGTCACTCGAGCCTGTGGCTCACGACCCGCCTGAGGGAGAGGAGGTGGTGGATGACAGCGGGGGGGAGGTGATCACCCCAACACTAGGTGTGGCTGACGACCCGCCTGACGAAGGGGAGGAGGTGGCTGACAGGGGGGAGGAGGTGATCACTCCCAACACTAGGTGTGGCTGACGACCCGCCTGACGAAGGGAGGTGGTGGCTGACAGCGGGGGGAGGTGATCATCCCCAACACTAGGTGTGGCTGACGACCCGCCTGACGAAGGGGAGGAGGTGGCTGACAGCGGGGGGAGGTGATCACCCCCATCACTATGTGTGGCTGACGACCCGCCTAAGGGAGAGAAGTGGCTGACAGAGGGGGTGATTACCCCCCCCCCCCCCCCATCACTAGGTGAGGCTGACGACCCGCCTGACGAAGGGGAAGGATCACTGACGCTGGGGATCAACACGACGGATCAGGTACTCACCCCACTACCACGTCCTGCTGACTCCCTCTTCTCCCAAGTGACATGGGGGTGACTACAATACCCGTGGGGGTGATAAGAAGCAATGTGGGGTGACTGCAGTTCCAGTGGGGTTATGGTAAGTGACGTGGGGTGACATTAAGAGAAGCGGGGTGACTACAATAGCCGTGGGGTGACGGTAAATGAAGTGGGGTGATGGCGGGGTGACAATGTTAAGAGGAGACATAGGACGGGGGTACCGGTGGGGAGAAAACATTACCGAATGGGTGATGGCGAGGTGATACAGCATGGCTGTACCAATGCTGTAACGGTGATTCAATGGCGTTACAACAGTGTCATATTAAAGGATAGTACAAGGTTACAGCACAGCTTTGATGAAAACAGGAGAGGGGGGGTGTTACAGTGCTGTTTCAAAAGTAACACGATGGTTTCAAAATGTCCATACGGCGTTACAGACATGGTGCACCTACGTTACAGATTGTAGATCTGGGTTATACCGGGATACAGTAGAGGTTACAGCCCACTTATCAGGTTATGTATTTAGGTCACTCCATCAAATGATACAGCGAGGTTACAAAATAGCCATACTTGGGAATACAGCGAAGGTTACAGCCAAGTCATAAACTTAAACAGTTACACTAAGCGTACACCGAAGGTTACAGCCACACCGTACGTGTGGTGGGCGCGACCCACGTCATATGGTGGGGGGGGGGGGGGGAAAGGGCCATGCAGACGGCAGTGTGGGTGGTGGAGAGTGTGGTGGAGGGGGTTTACTGCTGGTCTGCGCGCGCCGCCGCCACCACACCGTCATGAGGTTCAAGTAACGGTGGGGCGGCCGTCACCGCACCTCACCTCACCACACCAGGAGGCCGGGACACGTGCAGGGAGGAGGGTGGCCAGTGGGTGTACAAGTGTGGTGGTGGGAGATGGGGGCGTCGGGGTCGAGTGGGCATACAACGTGGGGATGGGATGGTGGTGGAGGGAGGGAGGGAGATGGAGGGGGTCGAGTGGGCATAAAATGAAGGGATGGTGGTGAAGAAAGGGAGATGGAGATGGGGGATAGAGGGGGTCGAGTGGGCATAAAATGAAGGGATGGTGGTGAAGAAAGGGAGATGGAGATGGGGGATAGAGGGGGTCGAATGGACATAAAATGAAGGGATGGTGGTGAAGAAAGGGAGATATAGATGGGGGATAGAGGGGGTCGAATGGGCATAAAATGAAGGGGTGGTGGTGAAGAAAGGGATATGGAGCTGGGGGATAGAGGGGGTCGAGTGGGCATAAAATGAAGGGGTGGTGGTGAAGAAAGTGAGATACAGATGGGGGATAGAGGGGGTCGAATGGGCATAAAATGAAGGGGTGGTGGTGAAGAAAGGGAGATGGAGATGGGGGATAGGGGGGTCGAGTGGGCATAAAATGAAGGGATGGTGGTGAAGAAAGGGAGATGGAGATGGGGGATAGAGGGGGTCGAATGGGCATAAAATGAAGGGATGGTGGTGAAGAAAGGGAGATGGGGATGGGGGATAGAGGGGGTCGAGTGGGCATACACCATGGGGGTGGGATGGTGGTGGAGGGAGGGAGGGAGATGGAGGGGGTCGAGTGGGCATAAAATGAAGGGATGGTGGTGAAGAAAGGGAGATGGAGATGGGGGATAGAGGGGGTCGAGTGGGCATACACCGTGGGGATGGGATGATGGTGGAGAGAATGGGGTGGGAGAACGAATGGGCATACAATGTGGGGGTGGGATGGTGGTGGAAGGAGGGAGGGAGATGAGGGTCGAGTGGGCACACATCGAAGAGGTGGGGGGTTGTCTTCCTACGAGAGCAGTCGACGAGCTTCCCCATGAAGGCAGATCACACCCACCTACATCCATCAATCAGACACTAAAGAGAAATTACACACGTCTAGAATGAAATACATCGACAGGTTCAGGGGGGGAAATATTCCCACTCGAACAACTGCACAGTTACAGCCACTACAGAACGCTACAGATCATGACGAGGAGGAGGGATATACACTACAGAACGCCACAGATCATGACGAGGAGGAGGGATATACACTACAGAACGCCACAGATCATGACGAGGAGGAGGGATATCCACTACAGAACGCCACAGATCATGACGAGGAGGAGGGATATCCACTACAGAACGCTACAGATCATGACGAGGAGGAGGGATATCCACTACAGAACGCTACAGGTCATGACGAGGAGGAGGGATATCCACTACAGAACGCTACAGGTCATGACGAGGAGGAGGGATATCCACTACAGAACGCTACAGATCATGACGAGGAGGAGGAAGATGGGGGGGATGGAGGGATATCCAACGCCTCCTCAATTACATTACATCATAACAGCTGCCCGACTCTGTCCTTTACGTCCACGACCATTATAACAACAGCAGCATCAGGAGCAGCAACAGGAGCAGAAGCAGCAACAGCAGCAGGATCAACAGGACCAGCAGGAACAGAAACAGCAGCAGGAGCAACAGGAGCAAGAGCAGCAGCAGCAACAGGAGCAGCAACAGTAGGAGGAGGAGGAGGAGCAGCAGCGGAGGCGCCACACACACACACACACACGACCATCAGTGTCTTGAGGGAAGCAAGAAGCTGCGAGCCTTCAACACACACGCGTTGTGACGACGTCAGGAGGGAGCCACAGGGATAATAGGGACGCCATCGACGTGTATTGGCAGGTAATGACTAACACTTGAACGACCCGGGGATAACGAGGTGAAGGGGGCGCACCGCCGCCGCTCCTCTTCTTCCCTCCGCCCCTCCATCCGTACCATCTGTCTCCCCAGCCTCCTCCTCGTCCTCCAGCTGAAGTCTCCCCTTTCCCGAAGGGCTTCTTCCACTACCCCCTCCCTCTTCTTCCGTACCATCTGTCTCCCCAGCCTCCTCTTCCTCCTCCTCCTTCCCCTGAAGGACTTCTTCCCCTCCTCCTTCTTCCGTACCTTCTGTCTCCCCAACCTCCTCCTCCTTCTCAGCTCACCCCCCTGAAGGACTTCTTCCCCTCCTTCTTCTTCCGTACCATCTGTCTCCCCAGACTCCTCCTCCTCCTCCTCAGCTCCCCCTCCCCCTGAAGGACTTCTTCCCCTCCTTCTTCCGTACCATCTGTCTCCCCAGCCTCCTCCTCCTTAACCACCCACCTCCTCCTCAGCTCTCTCCTCCCCCTCTGTTCAGTAGCTGGCCCATCATCTCCCTACGTCCTAGCTCCCCCTCTCCCTCCCTCCTCCCAGCCCGTTTTAAAGGCCACCCCTCTCCCCCTTCCCGGATGGTTTATCTAAACCTTACGTATTCCATGTTCGTCATCATCCTTTCTTCCCCTCCCTCCTCCTCCTCACGACTAACCCAGGTAACTGGCCTCCCTCCCTCGCCCCTTTCAGCAATAATACATCATTCCATCCTCTAAAATACGAATAGAAGTATTCAGGTAAGAGTGTGTGAGCTATTGTTGTCGGCACAATGGTGGGGGATGGGTGTGTGGGGGGGTGGGAGGTGTCCCCCTAACTCCCCTCCGCCTCCCCCTTCACTCTGGCCAGACTAGGGGCTTTAGCGGGGGTGGAGGTGGGGAAATGGGAGGACGGGGGAGAGGAGGTTAGAGGCGGGCAGTGGAGGGAGTCGGTTGGTCGGTCTTCTGGCTACGGGACACCACCGCACCTTCCTCCCCCGACTCTGGGGGGTTTTGGTCCGACGGAAGGTTTTGGTGTCCCCCCTACCCACACACACACACACCAGAACCAGCACCCCGGGGGTCAGTCAAGGCAGGTTCATGCCAGACCACCAGACCATATGACCACTGGTGCGAGCAGGCCTTGGTGGGGAGATGGAAGCACATACACACACACACACACACACACACACACACACTTGATCTCATCCCAGCGTATCAAAGCCACGAGAGAGAGAGAGAGAGAGAGAGAGAGAGAGAGAGAGAGAGAGAGAGAGAGAGAGAGAGAGAGAGAGAGAGAGAGAGAGAGAGTCTGGGAAAGTTTCTTCGTCGAGGAACTCCTATTAAGAAGGGCGTGAACTTTTTGTGTCTGATGATGTGTGTCCCGCGACTGAATTGATGTGTGGACATGTCCCCCCCAGGCGAATCTAGAGTGTGTGCGCACTACTCCATCCTCATCCCGTAGGCGGTAGCGCAAAAGGATTACATGGAGGGTAAACACAGAGGGTGGGTCATAGCCAAATCCCCCAGAGTGAGTTCATTACATAGTACACGGGTCGTTACGGGCAAAGTCGGTTCATCTCATGAGCTTCAACACAGGACATGGGTTTCATACGGTACGTTTTGCCGAACGAGATGCACACAGCTGGCGACTCAAGTCCCGTGGAATGTGTTTTCAGCGATGCCTCTCTCTGGAGTTCAAGCCTGGTGGAGAAGACTAGTGTGTGTGTGTGGGGCAGTCGAAGCGAAGTTCGCCATCAGGCAAGGTTCCTCCCCATGTTTATGGTGTGGCAAAGGAAGAGATCGGCGCCAGGTGGCATCAACGTCTCTCGCACGAGTCTCGTAAAAAGTCTCGACTCTTCAAGTCTCAAACCTGATTTGTCTCTCTAAGTGCTATATGCCTGGGTGGAGGCTGGCTGCTACTACCTACAATGCGTCTGTGCCACTCCACGCCGCGCGCCTCTGCTGGCCGACTTCCACCGCTCGCTCCCGACATATTGTCTGTCCTCCGTCAACTCTGCACTTTCCCCGCCCCCAAGTCGTTCCCTCCTCCCGCCTGGTTAACTTAAAGCCGTGGCCGTCAATTTCCGACGCAGGTTTACGCCCAGTCGGGTCAATCTGCACGTGCAGGAAGACGCGGGGGTCCATTTCGCAGCGGGATGACAGTGACTTACCATCAGCCTTTGGAGTGGAATGGGACATCACCAAAATAGGGAGTAGCTCCATCCTAAGGAGGAGGAGGTGAGATG
Source organism: Panulirus ornatus (assembly GCF_036320965.1). Lineage (NCBI taxonomy): Eukaryota > Metazoa > Arthropoda > Malacostraca > Decapoda > Palinuridae > Panulirus > Panulirus ornatus. Next base: position 10,000,610 of record NC_092270.1, read on the forward strand.
GGAGGGGAAAGAGGGGATTGTGCTGGATCCACGACGGCAAGTTCCTAGTGCCATCCAACCAACAGACGGACACGTCGCTCCTGGGCCAACACTTCTGTCCAAAATGTTACAGGCGTCCACCTTCTCCATGATCTCTCCTCTGCCTCAATACAGCTGAAATTCTACAACGTCTGCTACGAATACAGCAACTACACTACTGTAGTCTGTGCGACTGGTCGTCTCCAGGACGGCCTTCATAGCTTGAATAATAAGAGAGTATTAAGAGCAGATATCATCATCACACCGTTCACCTCCGACCGCCGAACACCATTTTCTTTCTCAATGTTTCAGGGCACCACGCCAGCAAATCTCATTAATAAAACGTTCTTAAATGTTCCAGCAATCCTCACACACTTGAGGGAAACATATTAGAAATATGTATAACAAGACGGCCAGGGGGGTGAAAAAGGAGCCTTCTCTATACCTCGCGTCTTGTTCAGATAATTCACAGATGTCTTTCTCTGCAGAATGAGTTTCTTTTGAGGTGTTCTAAGATCGTGAGGTCTTAATGAGTCTCACAGCCGCTACACCTTTTCTATGCCTTTAACACACCTCATTCTCCCTCTCCTCCTCCTCCTCCTCCTCCTCCATCCCCACCACTCTCATTTCCACCTTTACGTAAGAGAGGAAAAAAATATATACGTATTAATCTTTCAAACGTCTCCATAAATGACGAAATGCAAGTCCACACTCTTCGTTATGGCCATAAAGAAAAAAAAAACGAAGTTTCTAAGGCTTCGCCTCAGCAATTTAGCCTGCACCTATCTACCTACTTACCTACCTACCCTCCTCCTGCTCCTCCTCAATCCTCCTCCTCCACAGCAGCATTCATACCGTCTACGAGTCTTCCACTAGACACAAACTCCCATTCGCCCCGACAGCAATGGTCGACCAAGCGTTGAGCCCGAGTTATGCCGGGAGTTGGCGGGACGCGTCACATGTTCCCGCGGGCGCCCGGCACATAAAGCTGGCCTCAAGATATGCCCGTGTCATAACCACCTCCCCGCCAGGACCTCAATAAACCCAAGGGAAAGAGGAGGAGGAGGAGGAGGTCCCTCCTGGTGGTGGTTGGTGGCGGCGCCGCTGCGAAAGACGTGGACCAGAGCGTTATCCATCTCCTCCCCGATCTCATGGAGGAGTATCACCCTCCTACACACACACACACACACACACACACACAGAGAGCAGCCTGAGCCATAGGGAGCACACATTTATCGACCAGTCCCAAAGGGGTGAGGGAGGATGAACGGATGGGATTGGCTGTGTTGGGCCGACTGCCGCTCCCAGTATTCGAACCCGGGCTGAGGCCTGGCGCCCGCCCCCGCGTGCTGACCGATGGTCAAAGTATCTTCACCCTCCTCACCACGGAGGCCCGTGCACTCGTGTGTGCTCTCACCACAACCTCTCTCAGGTTCTTGAAGATGGACCTTGAGTGTGGCGTCCAAATTACTTTCCCCCCTTCCCCGCGGCAGGAGTGTCGCGCCTGTGGAGGGGGGGCGTTGTATTTGGTCGATGCCGTTGGTAATGCTCCCTAGGGCGGCCAGGGATGAGGCGAAGGATTATTGGAGAGGCATTATGATAGTGTCTGGATCACGGGGTCGGGAATGGGAGGGGGACACAACGCTGTCGTTATGAGGGTAAGCCGACGGAGGGAGAGAAAGAGAGGGGGTCGAGAGGGAGAGAGTGCTGGATCGTATCCTCCACGAGAGAGACTCGAGCTGGTAACTCGGGCTGGTAACTCGGGACTTCACTGGTGATATATAGGAGTTTCCGGGTCTTGCCAATGTCAATGGCATTCATTAGTGTGATATAGACAGGTCGAGTGACCTGTGTATGAGGTTGGGTGGAGGGCGACGCAGGCCGCATATCCACACAGACGTCGATACCATCGGGTGGTAAGGCGTGGACGATGGTCTGAGGGAGAGAGGAGACTTGACCCACGGATCTACATGGTTGATGGGGAGGTGGCACGGACACGTGGTGAAGCAAGACCCGAAGCAGCTTCGTCGTGAGGCACGTGTGTCTGTGTGTGTGTGTGTGTGTGTGTGTGTGTGTGTGCGCGCGCGCGTGTGTAAGTACGATACGAGTAAAAGATATAGTAGAAACAGAAGAAGTTAAAGAGACGGGGAGACACAAGCGTAAAGCATTCTTCCCGTAACACTCAAAATGTGATGCTTCACACACACACACACACACACACACACACACACACAGTGGCACTGTGAGTCCTCCTCTTCCCCTTCACCCCCCCCAACGCCTGTAAGCAGGACCTCCCGAAGTGTTTGCGGGCAAACAGAGCCATTGGCGTATACAAGACGCACCACTTTCCAATACATATACAACCCGCTCCACGCCTACCCTTGTCCTCTAATACATTCCTTCCTTCCTTACCCACCTGCCTCATCTCTCTCTCTCTCTCTCTCTCTCTCTCTCTCTCTCTGAGCCCATCCTGCATGGCAAGAAAAAAAAATGAAAAACAAGAAAACCAAACACTTTAACTTTACTCTCTTCGACTTAGGACATAACAAATGAGGGATGGATCACCTATGGACACAGAAAGCAAGAAAAAAAGGTTATACGAAACCAGAAAAGAAGTGTGGTACGCGTCCTTCACCTGTACTGTGGTGTTATGTGTGTGTGTGTGTGTGTGTGTGTGTGTGTGTACCATAGTATGAAACACTGAGACAAAGACTTCTAAGAGACAGAGAGGAGAGGAGAGAGGAGAGGGGAGAGGAGAGAAGAGATGGGAAGGGAGATGAGAGGGGAGGGGAGACGAGAGGATAGGAGAGAGGAGAGAGAGAAGAGGAGAGGAGAGAAGAGACGAGGAGAGGAAGGGAGGAGAGGAGAGGAGAGAAGAAGAGAAGAGGAGACGAGAGGAGAGGAGGATCAAGACGAGCGAATGGTCGAAGCCCTCGAGAGTGTGAGGTCAGAGCAGACCTACACCCCCATGAGGAGCAGACTGGCGGACGACCCGTGATGGTGAGGGAGGAGGGAACATGGGGGTCTGTCCACACGGGTGGGTGTGGGCGGCAGGGACTCTCCCGGGTCGCCAGGTAAGGCGAGGACGGATTCAAAATATTATTCCCAAGTCCAGTCCCGCCTACAGCTACGGGGGGTTGGCTGGGCCAGAAGGTCGGGAGGGAGGGAGAGAGAAAGAGAGAGAGAGAGAGAGAGAGAGAGAGAGAGAGAGAGAGAGAGAGAGAGAGAGAGAGAGAGAGGAAACCCTCGCGAAAGATAGGGCGGATATGTGACTAATTAGGCAAAGAAAAAGAGAAAAAAATACTGGCTGGAAATAAAATATGGGAGAAGAGGAGGAAGATGATGAGATAAAAGAAGATAAGAGGGTGAGGAGCTCAAGGGTGGAAGAAAAAAAGAACTGTAGCAAAGGAGGAAGGGATAGTCAAGAGAAAGAAAGGAGGAGGAGGAGGAGCGAGTGCATAGCTGGCGGGGCGGGGCGGGGCGGGGCGGGGCGGGGCACGATTACCGGAGGCAAGGGAGGGAAGCTTATTCTCCTCCCCTCCCTCCATCCCTCCCTCCCTTTCCCCCCGAGCCATCTACCCCAGAACACTGGAGCGGAGAGAGAGAGAGAGAGAGAGAGAGAGAGAGAGAGAGAGAGAGAGAGAGAGAGAGAGAGAGAGAGAGGGCGGGCAAAGAGGGGGAAAAATATACCAATAAAATACGAAGGGAATGAAAATCGAGGAGGAGGAGAGAAATATGAAAGGAACTGCGAAACATCAAAAGGAATGAAGCGTTTCTGAAAAAAGGGAGAGAGAGAGAGAGAGAGAGAGAGAGAGAGAGAGAGAGAGAGAGAGAGAGAGAGAGAGAGAGAGAGAGAGTAATATTGGAGGAACACATACGAATCTGGAGAGGGAGGCAGGGAGATGCGCAAGGAAGTGGGAGGACGACAGAGCCAATGGGGGAGAAGGGAGACACGAAATGCTAGGTAGGCAGGGAGGGAGGGATGGAGGGAAGGAGGGAGGGAGAGAGGAAGGAGTGAGGGAGGGAGGGAGACAGGGAGGGAGAGAGGAAGGAATAAGGGAGGGAGGGAGAGAGGGAGGGAGAGAGGAAGGAGTGAGGGAGGGAGGGAGACAGGGAGGGAGAGAGGAAGGAGTGAGGGAGGGAGGGAGACAGGGAGGGAGAGAGGAAGGAGTGAGGGAGGGAGGGAGAGAGGAAGGAATAAGGGAGGGAGGGAGAGAGAGAGGGAGAGAGGAAGGAGTGAGGGAGGGAGGGAGAGAGGGAGGGAGAGAGGAAGGAGTGAGGGAGGGAGGGAGAGAGGGAGGGAGAGAGGAAGGAATAAGGGAGGGAGGGAGAGAGGGAGATTCAATACAAGGGAACGAGTAGAACAAGCGAGCCAGAGCGAGGATATGAAGAAAATCATTTCGAGACTTCAAGCACGATGACCATCCCACATACTGAACCTCCCACCTGCGTAAAACCTCCTCAGCCACCCTAAACCTTCCACACCTAAACCCCTCACGAGGTAAACCTCTCCCTCGCTAAACCTCCTCAGCCAACCTAAACCTTCCACGACTAAACCCTTCACGAGTTAAACCTCTCCCACCTGCGTAAAACCTCCTCAGCCGCCCTAAACCTTCCACGACTCAACCCTTCACGAGTTAAACCTCTCCCACCTGCGTAAAACCTCCTCAGCCGCCCTAAACCTTCTACGACTCAACCCTTCACGAGTTAAACCTCTCCCTCGCTAAACCTCCTCAGCCAACCTAAACCTTCCACGACTAAACCCTTCACGAGTTAAACCTCTCCCACCTGCGTAAAACCTCCTCAGCCAACCTAAACCTTCCACGACTCAACCCTTCACGAGTTAAACCTCTTTCCCTCGCTAAACCTCCTCAGCCACCCTAAACCTTCCACGACTCAACCCTTCACGAGTTAAACCTCTTTCCCTCGCTAAACCTCCTCAGCCACCCTAAACCTTCCACGACTCAACGCTTCACGAGTTAAACCTCTTTCCCTCGCTAAACCTCCTCAGCCACCCTAAACCTTCCACGACTCAACCCCTCACGAGTTAAACCTCTTTCCTTCGCAAAACCTGCGAGAGAGAGAGAGAGAGAGAGAGAGAGAGAGAGAGAGAGAGAGAGAGAGAGAGAGAGAGAGAGAGAAGGCTCGCCCGAACACCCCCCCCCCCCCCTCCAGTCATCATCCGCGTCTTAACTGCTGCAGACGACCAGCAATTCTTCCCCAAGTTTTACCATATTTATGGATCGTTAGGTCCACAACTAACTACCTAACTAACGAGGCCTTTCTAAATGCTTCTGCCCCCCCCCCCCCCCCACGATGGTGAGAGAGAGAGAGAGAGAGAGAGAGAGAGAGAGAGAGAGAGAGAGAGAGAGAGAGAGAGAGAGAGAGAGAGAGAGAACACCAAAACTTGTGGACGTTGAAAAATGACCAAAAAAAGAAAAAAAAAATACGAAAATTCGATGCAAACGAGACGAATTAACTCGCCCCCTCCCCGAAATGTTAAAAAAAAAAAAAAAACGTAATGGCCCCCCCTAAAAAAAAAAATGTTCAAATCCGAAGAAAACGTAATCGAGAGAAAATGTAAAGAGAAGAAAACGGAAGCTAGACAGTTTCTTCCCTCCCCCTCGGCTATCGGTGGTCACTTGGCAAGGCCTAGCGACACCTCTCCTCTTTTCCAATATATCATCAATACGCGTGTATAGCTACGCATACGCTAATCAAATTCACGTCATATTTTCTTTTTTCCTCCTCTCTACAAGGTTACATGATCTCTCATATTGTGGATTTGGGAAATAAGAGATACAAATAGGCCAAGCGTACTACCCACCACCCCACACACACGCACACAGACGTACGTCCGTTGACCCACACACACACAGACGTACGTCCGTTGCGCGCGCGCGCAAACAAGCGCCGATTTAATTACACAAATACCAAAAAAAAATATACATCATGGACCAATATGTAAACATTTTCATATTAATCAACATGGAACTAGATCATAACGAGGCCCAGGAGCACAATTACATGAATATTAATCTATCATTTCCCTCCCTCCCTCCAAATACTGTCGAACCATGGAGCGCGCTACACTCTGAAACGCGATTACATCCCCCTCCCCCTTCCGAGGGCGCGCGTGGCGGAGAGCGGGGTTGGAGACTGTCCATCCACGCTCTGTCCCTGGCGTCCAGGACAGAGGCTCCCGGGTGAGTGGCGTACAGGACACGGGCTCCATAGTATGTGGCTCTGTCCCAGGCGTCCAGGACACACGAGATCCCGGGTATGCGGCGTCCAGGACACGGGCTCCACAGGATGTGGCTCTGTCCCTGGCGTCCAGGACACGGGCTCCACAGGATGTGGCTCTGTCCCTGGCGTCCAGGACACACGAGATCCCGGATACGTGGCGTCCAGGACACGGGCTCCACAGGATGTGGCTCTGTCCCAGGCGTCCAGGACACGGGCTCCCCGGTGAGTGGCGTCCAGGACACGGGCTCCACAGTATGTGGCTCTGTCCCGAGTGTCCAAGTCACACGAGATCCCAGATATGTGGCGTCCAGGACACACGGCCTCCCGGGTATGTAGCGTCCAGGACACAGCCTCCAGGACACACGGACTCCCGGATACGGCTCTCTATATATGGCGTCCGGGTCAAAGACGTTCAAACTCTATATATACACAGACACACAAGCAGGCCACACGTAGGGGGGACACCGTCTCGTGTAGACCCGCGTCCAAACCTTTGGGGGTGGAGGGTCGGAGGGGCATGCAATCAACGCTTCCCCCACAGCAGCTGGCGCCAGCACCATCTGCCATGACTGAAGCAAAAGGTGGAGGGGGGAAAGTTGAGAGAGAGAGAGAGAGAGAGAGAGAGAGAGAGAGAGAGAGAGAGAGAGAGAGAGAG
>NC_092270.1:10012528-10025028 GCF_036320965.1 Panulirus ornatus
CTCCTCGCCCTCAGTGGACCCAGGACACGCCAGACCACATACACGAGTCGAACTCCTCGCCCTCAACAGACCCAGGACACGCCAGACCACATACACGAGTCGAACCCTTCGCCCTCAACAGACCCAGGACACGCCAGACCACATACACGAGTCGAACCCTTCGCCCTCAACAGACCCAGGACACGCCAGACCACATACACGAGTCGAACCCTTCGCCCTCAACAGACCCAGGACACGCCAGACCACATACACGAGTCGAACCCTTCGCCCTCAGTAGACCCAGGACATGCCAGACCACATACACGAGTCGAACTCCTCGCCCTCAGTGGACCCAAGGACACGCTAGACACACATACCCCCACACTCACTGTAACCAGCGCGAGGCACTGCGTATACAGCACACCGAACATCACGGGTCGGACTTTAATCCTCGTATGTCAACAAATATTCAGGCATGAATAATAGAGTGTGTGATGCACAAACTCTGAAAAAAAAAAAATGACATTACTCTGTACCGGGATTAGTGTATCCGGATCCTAGTTACATGGGTGAGGTCATAATAGCGTTTAAAAAAAAAAAGGAATCCTGGATCGGTTCAGCATACAGGAAAATATATCCTGATGTGTCTGTACGTGGGAGTATGTGAGGGTGAGGGTCTGTACGTGGGAGTACGTGAGGGTGAGGGACTGTACGTGGGAGTACGTGAGGGTGAGGGACTGTACGTGGGAGTATGTGAGGGTGAGGGACTGTACGTGGGAGTACGCGAGGGTGAGGGACTGTACGTGGGGGTATGTGAGGGTGAGGGACTGTACGTGGGAGTATGTGATGGTGAGGGACTGTACGTGGGAGTATGTGATGGTGAGGGGCTGTACGTGGGAGTACGTGAGGGTGAGGGGCTGTACGTGGGAGTACGTGAGGGTGAGGGACTGTACGTGGGAGTACGTGAGGGTGAGGGACTGTACGTGGGGGTATGTGAGGGTGAGGGACTGTACGTGGGAGTATGTGATGGTGAGGGACTGTACGTGGGAGTATGTGATGGTGAGGGACTGTACGTGGGAGTACGTGAGGGTGAGGGACTGTACGTGGGAGTACGTGAGGGTGAGGGGCTGTACGTGGGAGTATGTGAGGGTGAGGGACTGTACGTGGGAGTACGTGAGGGTGAGGGACTGTACGTGGGAGTACGTGAGGGTGAGGGGCTGTACGTGGGAGTATGTGAGGGTGAGGGATTGTACGTGGGAGTATGTGAGGGTGAGGGACTGTACGTGGGAGTACGTGAGGGTGAGGGACTGTACGTGGGAGTATGTGAGGGTGAGGGACTGTACGTGGGAGTACGTGAGGGTGAGGGACTGTACGTGGGAGTACGTGAGGGTGAGGGACTGTACGTGGGAGTACGTGAGGGTGAGGGACTGTACGTGGGAGTACGTGAGGGTGAGGGACTGTACGTGGGAGTACGTGAGGGTGAGGGACTGTACGCGAGAGTACATGAGGGTGAGGGACTGATAACAAAAGACGTACCTGATGGGTCATGACCAGGTCATCACCACCCACGGTCACCATCAACGCTGCGGTCGAAACGGGACAAGAAAGCGGAGGTCAATTACTCGTATATCATTCGAAGGAGCGTGAAATCATACCCCTCTTAACACCTACCTACAGGCGACCCTATCCTCGAACACCCAGGGGGTCGGCATAGATCCAGTGGAGGCAGCATAACCTGAAATGGCCACTGGCCAGCATAATACATCTCCAACCGGAGGGGAGTCAGCATGTTCTCGAATCGATGCTGGTCAGCACATCTTGAGCTGCTGCTGGTGGAGGAGGAGGAGGAGCAGGAGGAGCCCCGGGAGGTCAGCATATACTTGCAGAGGTTATCGGCGAACCATAAATCTTAAAAACACTGGGAGTCAGCACATACCTGAAGCGCTTTGTCGTGGCCACAAGACTTTTCGGGGATCAGCAGAACTTACAATCCGTCAGGCGCAGCACACCTCATGTGAGGGGGATGGTCTGTAACCACCTGGAGTCGTAAAGTATATATATATATATATATATATATATATATATATATATATATATATATATATATATATATATATATATATATATGTTGGAAAGGATCACAATTTTGCGCGTAATCAAGACTGGACGATCACATGTTTACCAAATGGCGTCCTAGCTTCGTCTCTTCGATGTTTATCAACTGACTGTTATATTTCTCTCTTGTGTCTCCCCTGATGATGTGATTATTACACGAAAGTGCACTTGGGAAATTTTCGTGTTTCATTTTCCCCGTGGACTCATAGGAATATATATATATGTATACGTTACAGCTGAAACACTGGTCGAGTACCGAGATCAAAATACCTGTTAAAAAGCGAAGTATTCAGACTCATTTGGGAGTTGAAATACGTCCCTTAAACAACACAACACCCAAACCCCACTCCTCACCCTCTCCTCCCAGCACACGCCAGGCAAATAAACCCCTTAGGTATTTCCATATCAAAGAGACAGTAGGGGACCAACAGGTCAGCATATCTCATCCTCCGCTGATGGAGGCGCAGTATGGCCTCTTCCTCACCTCACCTCACCCTCCTTCCTACTCACAGACCGGTAATGTATAAGGTATAGAAGTTCTTCAGCCTCGCGTCATTCCTCACTCCCTACCTCCCTCCTCAGTTTCCCTCTACCTCCCTCTCCAGTCTCCCTCTATCTCCCTCTTCAGTTTCCTAGATGTTCATGATGTATTACCCTCCCTCAACACTCCCTACTTCCCTCCATTAACTCACTCTCCTCGCGATCCACACTCTACCACGCTCTTCTCTCCCTCCCTTCCATCCACAACCGCTCCCTCCCTCCGTGTTAACTCCCCTCTTCGCCCTCTCATTTCCAAGTCAAATATTCTCATCGGAAAAAATAAATACCAGATGAACAGTAGATTCCCATTAGGCTGAAATGAAAAAAAAAAAATCCCCTGAAGTCTCCCTTTCTCCATCAGCATCATTCCCTCCCCTCCTTCCCTCTCCCTCAGTGTTGGCGAGGGGGAGGTGGAGATCCGCGTCACAGACTCACAAAGTCTCCACCACACATGATCGCTGGCGGTATAGGGGAGAAATGACGAGACGAGCGCTGCTTGCCGACCTGGCAGGGTTCCCGCTCACATTCTCCTTCCCCCTCACATCTCCCGCCTGGATCCGTGTGGCACCTGACCGACTTCTACGATCCGCCACTCCCCACCCAGGGGAGCAGCGAGTCGGGACTGTGGGAGGGAGGGAGTTCAACCTCGAGAACTTTAACCCGAGGACCAATCGCGCTCTGCATGACTGACCCCTGGGAGTAAGACGACCACATGGTCGACCCCCTGGGGCATGCATGATGACCTGGTAGACGTGACCCCCCACACACCCTCAGTTGAGATACAGCGCCGTACTCTACTCTCTACCCCGTCCCCATATACATGATCGCTCCAGCCATCCAAACTACACATCTCCCGCCTCACGACGCGCGTGGGACACTGCTAAGTCCACGGCAGGGACTGTGGATCGCGAAGAACACCCCTGCGTCAGGTACTCTCTCTCTCTCTCTCTCTCTCTCTCTCTCTCTCTCTCTCTCTCTCTCTCTCTCTCTCTCACACACACACCCTCGCGTAGAGATGCATCTCCTCCCACCCACCCTGTCATCACAACAACACACACACCCTCGCGCAGAGATGTGGCTTAGAGATGTGTCTCCCTCCTCACCCCGTTATTATAACAACACACACAGTTATCCTGAGGCCTGGCAGTGGTGGCGGTGGTATATTATCGAGAGCTCCTCCGCCTCTCGCAGACTTGCCCCTCCTCCTCACCCTTCATCAGCCCAACTTCCCCACAACTTCCATTAACTCTCACCACCTCCTCCGGTCACCTCCCATTAACATCCATCAGCCTCAAACAAATTGAACAAAGCCCTCCTATCCTTTTTCTCTTAACATCTTCAGTTAACCACAGCCACCAACTCCCTTCTACGTGCCTTCCGTCAACGCCTTCAGGTTCCATCCCCTCATCCCTCCCTACCAACACCTTCATCTGGCTCCATATATCTCTCCCTCCCTCCCTCCCAGGCCAAACTCCCGCGGTCTACCTCCCTCCCTCCACCTCCAGGACTAACTACCCCTTGCCTCCCAAACGCCCTCCCTCCACCTCCAAGACTACCTCCTTTTGCCTCCCTACTCCCTACCTCCCTCCACCTCCAGTACTGACTCCCCCTTGCCTCCGTACCCCACTCCCCTTCCGAGGGCATGGCAAATGCGCCCCCCACCTTCATAACACGAAAATAGACACCTGACCACTCCACCTCATCACCAGATATCACTGTCACTGCTTCCTTCGTCTCTCTCTCTCTCTCTCTCTCTCTCTCTCTCTCTCTCTCTCTCTCTCTCTCTCTCTCTCTCTCTCTCTCTCCCAGGTTCATGATCCACGACTCCGTTCTCCGAGATCAGCCACCACCATCTTTCCGACCCGCCTCCCTCCCATCCCTCACCCTTTTCTACTTCCTCCCTCCTCCATCCTGCCCCGCCTCGCCACTACCGCTATCTCGCCAGCTTCATGGCTTACCATTACTACCTCATCGCCACCTTACAACCTTCTGTTATTTCCTCCCTCCTCCCCCCAACACACACACACACACTCTCCTCCACCACAACCATCACTATAAACCCCCATTGGCCCTTCCCGACACTCCCTTACCCTCCTTCATGCCCCCATCACCTCCTACCCTACACTCCCCTATCCTCAACATGCCCCCAACATCAGCCCCACACTCCCCTACCCTCAACATGCCCCCAACATCTGCCCCATACTCCCTTACCCCAACATTCCCTTTCGATTAACATACGCCCAACATCTTCTGCCCCACACTCCCCTACCCCAACAGCAGCCCCACACTCCCCTACCCTCAACATGCCCCCACCATCTGCCCCATACTCCCTTACCCCAACATTCCCTTTCGATTAACATACGCCCAACATCTTCTGCCCCACACTCCCCTACCCCCAACATGCCCCCAATATGAGCCCCAAACTCCCCTACCCCAACATCAGCCCCACACTACCCTGCCCCAACATCAGCCCTACACTCCCCTACCCCAGCATCAGCCCCACACTACCCTACCCCTAACATCAGCCCTACACTCCCCTACCCCAACATCAGCCCCACACTCCCCTGCCCCAACATCAGCCCTACACTCCCCTACCCCAACATCAGCCCCACACTCCCCTACCCCAACATACCCCCACAACCACCTTCTGCCCCACACAGGACTTGCCTTCCCCACTCACCAGCTCCAAGGCCGCGGTCGCCTGCGGTCCTCAGTTCTGGATGGCTGCGGCAGATGATCAGCAGGGCCTGCTGTGAGCCCATCGCGGAGTCCATGGTGACCAGGCGAGGGGAGGCGCTGCTACGACCGCCGCTGAGGGGACGATACAAACAGCGAGGGGCTGAGGGGACACTGACAGTATGGGGACGTACACCAGTGGAGGGGTGTTATCACCGAGGGGAGGCCACCAGTGGAGGGGTGTTATCAACGAGGGTAGATCACCAGTGGAGGGGTGTTATCACCAAGGGGAGATCACCAGTGGAGGGGTGTTATCATAGAGGGGAGGTCATCAGTAGAGAGGAGTTATCAACGAGGGGAGGCCACCAGTGGAGGGGTGTTATCAACGAGGGGACGCCACCAGTGGAGGGGTGTTATCACCGAGGGGAGATCACCAGTGGAGGGGTGTTATCATAGAGGGGAGGTCATCAGTAGAGAGGAGTTATCAACGAGGGGAGGCCACCAATGGAGGGGTGTTATCAACGAAGGGACGCTACCAGTGGAGGGGTGTTATCACCGAGGGGAGGCCATCTGTGAGGGGACGCCATCAGTGGAGGGGTTTTATCACCGAGGGGAGGCCATCAGCGAGGGGACAACACCATTCACAAGCCGTCAGCGAGGGGTACATCATAAGCGAGGGGATGTCACCAGTAAGGGGACACTTCAATCGAGGGGACGCCACCAGTAAGGGGAACTGCTAAGCCACAGGGGAAGAGGTATGGACGGGGGGGCTTGGTAAGACGGTACACCGACGGTCGTGAAGTGAATGTGAGTTGTGCCGGTGTCCACCCAGGCACAAACTGAATGTGAGTTGTGCCGGTGGCCACCCAGGCACAAATTGAATGTGAGTTGTGCCGGTGGCCACCCCTGGCACAAATTCATTGTGCGTACACACCACCCCCATGCTCAACCCCATGAGCGGTAGCGCCAAAAAAAAAGGGAGTTTACAAGGGTAGGAGGGTCGGGAGGGAGGGAGGAGGGTCGGGAGGGGTCACACGAGGGTCATAACAGTCATTACGTCCATCACATAGTTTCATATGGTAAAGTTTTACCCGACGTGAGAGAGAGAGAGAGAGAGAGAGAGAGAGAGAGAGAGAGAGAGAGAGAGAGAGAGAGAGAGAGAGAGTAAAAAGTGTAGGGCAATGGAAAGAGACAACGAGGGGGAATGATATAACACGTGTAAGGAGAGACGAATGAAAGAAATATATATAAAAGAAAAAGAAAACTTGGACATTCCCCATGTGAAGGAAGGAAAGAATACGAGCGAGGAGGAATGGAAGATGGGGAGAGAGATGATCAGGGAAGGGAGGACGAAGAAGAAAAAAGTCACGGAAGGGACGAAGAACAGAGAAGGGTCAGCTGAGGCCAAGGCTGTGAGGCCACGGGGACGGGCTGAGGCCAGGCTGTGAGGCCACGGGGACGGGCTGAGGCCAGGCTCTGAGGCCACGGGGACGGGCTGATGCCAGGCTATGAGGATACGGGGACGGGCTGAGGCCAGGCTATGAGGCTACGGGGATGGGCTGAGGCCAGGCTCTGAGGCTACGGGGACGGGCTGAGGCCAGGCTATGAGGCCACGGGGACGGGCTGAGGCCAGGATGTGAGGCCACGGGGACGGGCTGAGGCCAGGCTCTGAGGCCAGGCTCTGAGGCCAGGCTCTGAGGCCACGGGGACGGGCTGAGGCCAGGCTCTGAGGCCACGGGGACGGGCTGAGGCCAGGCTCTGAGGCCACGGGGACGGGCTGAGGCGAGAGGCTGTGAAGCCACGGGGACGGGCTGAAGCCAGGCTATGAGGCTCCGGGGACGGGCTGAGGCCAGGCTATGAGGCCACGGGGATGGACTGAGGCGAGAGGCTGTGAGGCCACGGGGACGGGCTGAAGCCAGGCTATGAGGCTCCGGGGACGGGCTGAGGCCAGGGGCTATGAGGCCACGGGGACGGGGTGAGGCCAGGGGCTATGAGGCCACGGGGACGGGGTGAGGCCAGAGGCTGTGGGAGAGTCGTATTGCCCCCACCAAAAGGCAGCTCCGTTAGATAATGGCCTCCAGCTGAGGTTAACACTGTGGCCAGGCAGCGTCCAGAGAGGTGGAGGTGTGTGTGTGTGTCGTCCCTCTACCACACACACGCTCACTGACTCCCTCGCCACATATCTATCTCCCTGCCTGGCTCCGTTCCTCCGCTCTCCAACGCGAGACATGAGGCCAAACGAATCCAAACCCCGTAAAATTGCAGTCCATCAGTTTACAGCGAGGAGGAGGAGGAGGAGGAGGAAGAGGAGGAGGAGGAGGAGGGTGCAGGCTATGACCACCACCAAACACGTCCAAACACTGAATGACCCGTACGAACACACACTTCTTTTGTCTTTAAGCCGCCTATCAATGCGTAGGATTAATACCACATATTACTTGCTCTAAGGCGCACCGGTAAGACATTCAGGCATCTGCGGGCGAAGCGCAGCGCCGCGCAGATCCAAACAGGAGACAGACGGCGCACAAGGGAAACATTCAGGCCTCTGCGGGCGCAGACCAGCGCAGACCCAAACAGCAGACAGAGGGCGCACAAGAGAAACACATTCAGGCCTCTGCAGGCGCGGCGCTGCGCAGACCCAAACAGGAGACAGACGGCGCACAAGGGAAACATTCAGGCCTCTGCGGGCGCAGACCAGCGCAGACTCAAACAGACAACGGGAGACGACCAAAACACGTCCCCACACCAACAGGGAATACATGCTTCCCGTTTGTTTCCCCCCGCGCCCTGGGAAACAGGATATACAACGGGCAAACAGCTCAAGCAAGGCAGGGAGGAGGGAGGAGAGGAGCCAGACCAGGGGTGCTTCCCTCCTCCCTCCTCTAGCCCGGCCAGAACCAGCTGACCAGCCAATCACAGAGTGGGTGACAAGTGTTGGGTCTGCCCTGGTCGACGACACTTACCTCTGGGTCGACCACACTTACCTCTGGGTCGACTACACTTACCTCTGGGTCGACCACACTTACCTCTGGGTCGACTACACTTACTTCTGGTCGACTACAGTTACCTCTGGGTCGACTACACTTGGCCCTGGTTCGACCACACTTACCTCCCTACACTATTCAAGACACCGGAGTGGATTTTCTCACCTGTTGAGAGACAGAAACAAAATATTAAACATCAGAAACAAAAGATGTGTTAAATACCCAAAATACAACCTCTAGTAAAATCAATATTTTATAAACCTGAGTTATATATATATATATATATATATATATATATATATATATATATATATATATATATATATATATAGGGGATTAAGAATACTTCCCACGTATTCCCTGCGTGTCGTAGAAGGCGACTAAAAGGGGAGGGAGCGGGGGGCTGGAAATCCTCCCCTCTCGGTTTTTTTTTAATTTTCCAAAAGAAGGAACAGAGAATTGGGCCGGGTGGGGGTATTCCCTCAAAGGCCCAGTCCTCTGTTCTTAACGCTACCTCGCTAATGCGGGAAATGGCGAATAGTTTGAAAAAAAAAAAATATATATATATATATATACATATATATTGGAAAGGATCTCAATTTTGCGCGTGATCAAGATATTCCTATGAGTTCACGGGGAAAATGAAACACGAAAAATTCCCAAGTGCACTTTCGTGTAATAATCACATCATCAGGGGAGACACAAGAGAGAAATATAATAGTCAGTTGATATACCTCGAAGAGACGAAGCTAGGACGCCATTTGGTAAACATGTGACTGTCCAAAACACAATCACATGTCTACCAAATGGCGTCCTAGCTTCGTCTCTTCGGTGTATATCAACTGACTGTTATATTTCTCTCTTGTGTCTCCCCTGATGATGTGATTATTACACGAAAGTACACTTGGGAACTTTTCGTGTTTCATTTTCCCCGAGGACTCACAGGAATATATATATATATATATATATATATATATATATATATATATATATATATATATATATATATATATATATATATTTTTTTTTTTTTTATTATACTTTGTCGCTGTCTCCCGCGTTTGCGAGGTAGCGCAAGGAAACAGACGAAAGAAATATATATATATATATATATATATATATATATATATATATATATATATATATATATATATATATATGGCGAGCTAATTCATGAGACACTGCTTTCGAGATGGCAACCAGAATATCACTAACGCTCCGAATATGTTAATTATCCTTACAATAAAGTAAAAAGAAAATAAACGGAAGGGGAGGGAAGGGGGGGCTTTGATAAACCTTCGAGTCTTATTAAGGCGTTGATGAGACGACCTGGTCTTATCAACGACTTAATGAGACAACTTGAGGCTCATAAACCTCATTAGATGCCTCCAGCGGTCGCAGCTTTTCGAGCCCATGTACGCTTTGATGAGGGAGAGAGAGGAGCAATCTGTGCCACATCGACTAAGGCACAGGAACTCTGCCTCCCTTTCATCCACCACTCCGAGGTGGGTGGAGAGAGAGAGAGAGGGAGAGAGAGAGAGAGAGAGAGAGAGAGAGAGAGAGAGAGAGAGAGAGAGAGAGAGAGAGGGAGAGAGAGGAAGATCTGAGCGGCTTATAATCGAACTTGCCCGAAACTTGAACACCACTCAATTACGAGTGGAGGAGTCTGACGCGGCGCGAAAGGGGGGCTTTCGAAGGGCTGGAGGAGGAGGAGGAGGAGGGATTCGAGGGACGACTTTCGCTCATAATACCTCGGGGAGGTCGGCTACGACTTGCACCACGACCAACTGCTTTCCCAGTGGGGTGGGCGGAAGGCTCTTAAATTGCCCGGGGGCCGGGTCGTCCAACACATCGAAGAGGGTCGGGTACGACTTGCATATAACCGCGGGTCGTCCAGCACACCACAGAGGGGTCGGGTACGACGACCACTTGCACCACGACCACTTGCTTTCCAATGGGTCGGTGGAGGGGCCGGGTCGTCCAGCACATCGCAGAGGGTCGGGTACGACTTGCTCATAACAACGGGTCGTCCAGCACACCACAGAGGGTCGGGAACGACGACCACTTGCTTTCACTGCGTCTCGCTCTTTACGTCCCTCGCAAAATCGGGCTCGAAGATGCAACCAACATGAAGCAGGTATAAACCTCCAAAAAGCAGCCACCACCTACAACAGGAGACAGAATATCCCTACAATAACTACAACACTATTCAAACCATATCCTCTTCCTTCATAAACCCAGGGACGTCCTCCTCTTCCTTCAAAAACCCAGGGACGTCCTTCTCTTCCTTCAAAAACCCAGGGACGTCCTCCTCTTCCTTCAAAAACCCAGGGACGTTCTCCTCTTCCTTCAAAAACCCAGGGACGTCCTCCTCTTCCTTCAAAAACCCAGGGACGTTCTCCTCTTCCTTCAAAAACCCAGGGACGTCCTCTTCCTTCAAAAACCCAGGGACGTCCTCCTCTTCCTTCAAAAACCCAGGGACGTCCTCCTCTTCCTTCAAAAACCCAGGGACGTCCTCCTCTTCCTTTAAAAAAACCCAGGGACGTCCTCCTCTTCCTTCAAAAACCCAAGGACGTCCTCTTCCTTCAAAAACCCAGGGACGTCCTCCTCTTCCTTCAAAAACCAAGGGACGTCCTCCTCTTCCTTCAAAAACCCAGGGACGTCCTCCTCTTCCTTCAAAAACCCAGGGACGTCCTTCTCTTCCTTCAAAAACCCAGGGACGTCCTCCTCTTCCTTCAAAAACCCAGGGACGTCCTCCTCTTCCTTCAAAAACCCAGGGACGTCCTCCTCTTCCTTCAAAAACCCAGGGACGTCCAGCCACTCCTGATGAATACAACGCCGAACCACTAAAACCGCATCATAAGCAAAATGAAGCAGGCAAGCAAGCCTCTCACATATCACTATAATGCATATCACTATAATCTCTTTGCAGGCGAAGGCGACGACCATTATGACACATAAAGCGAACACGAACATCATTAAACGACGATGATAATTCATAAAGAAAATAAAGGCCACAAATAACTATAGTTAATACTTTGATATGACCTTATCCATCATCCTGTCACACACACACACACACACACACACACACACACACACACACACACACACCTACCTACCATGCGACAACCTGACCCTACAAGACGATCACTACCTCTCCAAGACAACCTGCCCCTCCAAGACCATCAGAGCATCTCTCCAAGACAACCTGACCCTCCAAGACGACCACTATCTCTCTCCAAGACGATCACTATCTCTCCAAGACAACCTGACCCTCCAAGACCATCAGAGCCTCTCTCCAAGACAGCCTGACCCTCCAAGACGACCACTATCTCTCTCCAAGACGATCACTATCTCTCCAAGACAACCTGACCCTCCAAGACCATCAGAGCCTCTCTCCAAGACAGCCTGACCCTCCAAGACGATCACTATCTCTCCAAGACAACCTGACCCTCCAAGACCACCAGAGCCTCTCTCCAAGACAACCTGACCCTCCAAGACGACCACTATCTCTCCAAGACAACCTGACCTTCCGAGACGATCACTATCTCTCCAAGACAACCTGACCCTCCAAGACAACCATTATCTCTCCAACACAACCTGACCCTCCACGACAACCAGAACCTCCGACCAAGACAATCACCATCTCTCCTCCATAACCCTTGATCCTCCCTCCCTCCCTCAAGGCAACCAGGGCCTCCTCCTCCTCCAGACACACACTCCCCGAGAATCAAATATTCCTCGAGATAGAGAGGAGGTGAGGCACACACATCCTTGCCTGGGCCCCTTCTTACAATACTCCCAGTCAATTAAGCGGCTGCCAAGTGGCCACAAAAAGCCTCGCAGGATATTCTCCTCCCCTCCCCCACACACACAAGAGATAGCCCGCCCTCCATCACGGGGCTGGGTACACAATGGAGAAATGCCGTGTTAATCAGGCATACGCACCTCCTCCCTCCCTCGCCATCCTCCAGTTGTGGGTATTGTCCCGTTCAAGCCACGCCAAGCCACGCCACAGAACCACCAGTCCAACGCAATATTCCCTAAATATTCTACAAAGTCGAATATCACAAGATACGTATACCACAGGGTGACAAATGCAAAGGAGTTTGTTTTTTTTTTCGATCATTCGGTCGTATGTTATATTCTGAAGACACGAGCCAGCATGGCCCTCACAGACAGACACAGATCCAGTGTGGGCAA
>NC_092270.1:10030028-10105028 GCF_036320965.1 Panulirus ornatus
AAACAAGATTGGGATCTGTAGGTCCTCCCTGGCCGGCACGTGCAGACAATTAAGCCAACATGACATATAATACAGTAATCTCGCCGATGACATCACTATAGCGCGCACGTTTCAGGATGGCTCCTTCGGGAGCATATTGAGTTGGGAACGTGGCGCGCCGCTCTCATACTTCAGGCAATGAAGTGGTGTGGAGGAGGAGGAGGAGGGCGGCGCGATCCTCGCCCTCGGGAACTCTCCGTTGAAGCGGGCATGTTCTCTCTCTTCTTCCACCTCCTCTCCCCACCACCTCAGACGCAGCAATACACCACAAAACAGAAGATAGGGGAGAGGAGAGAGAGAGAGAGAGAGAGAGAGAGAGAGAGAGAGAGAGAGAGAGAGAGAGAGAGAGAGAGAGAGAGAGAGAGAGAATATGTGCGTGAGGAACCAGGCGGTGACATCATGACGAGAGAGAGAGAGAGAGAGAGAGAGAGAGAGAGAGAGAGAGAGAGAGAGAGAGAGAGAGAGAGAGAGAGAGAGAGAGAGAGGTACGGGGAGGGAGGTCCATAAAACAACGCGAGGGACTCACGAGCTAAGACCACACTAACAAGGTCTCCGCAACTCTTACCTATATATATATACCTGTGTAGGACGAACAGGAGAGAAGACCTCAATGATAACCACACACAGCTAAAGGCTGGCTATCAAACCCACCCACACACATAACTGTCCCAAGCCCGTTCAACAATCATTATAGAATCAACGACACGATATTGCTCATTAATCAGCGCGCATTAAACCCTGAATATATAAAATACTGGGATATTACTGAAATCCTCTCCTCATACTCCCGCCGAGAGAGCCGAGCCTGGCCTCCCCCACCAATCTATTGCACTTACTGGGGGAATCATGCGAGTCCTTTTGTCCTTGTGACTCAATTTAATAAGCTTTTCCGACTTTGGCTGGTGCAGTGGCAAGCGGAGGAGACAAAAGCCCGCCACAATGGACTTTGCTCGGCCACTTCCAGCCGCCGGAGTATAAGATACAACCTCTCCCTCCCTCCCTCACACAGGGAGGCGGGCAGGTTGCGGGAACGGCGGCTACCTCGCTCCCGCCAGCGGGCCCGGCCAGGCGCTTGCTTGCGCCTCCCTGCCCCGCCAAAACGGTCAGCTGAGCCAGATTTTAGAGACAATGTTACGGCCGCCGACGCTAAGTTCAGCGGCTCACCATCACGTATACCGGAACCCTGAGCGCGGTGCGGGGCGATGTGTTTCTCCACGCACGCATTCCCTCCCTCCCTCCCATTGAGTCCAAGTGATGCGATCGGCAAGGTCTACCCTATGGTGAAGCCGGGCCATTCCCATCTCCCTCCTCCCTCCCCAAGTTTCCAGTGTTGCGAGAGAGTCGTAAATCCTCAGAATCTATTAAACATTTGGCTCTTATATCCCCAGAGGGGGCAAAAAAAAAAAAATATATATATATATATATATATATATATATAATAAAGTCATAATCCTCTCAGGAGTGGGTGAGGGTGGGGTCATCACCCACTTACTACCACCCACCCACCCATCCCACTACCTATGGTCCGTGCTGATCTCCCTCACCCACTTCCCTCCTCCTCCTCTTCCTCCACCGCCACTGCACTTTAATGACCCGGCACAGTTAAACCCGAAAGTGAAAACCTTTGCACAGTTTTGACTAATGATGTTTTGATTTAAATTCAAAAGGCAAATAATTACCCTGGGGGAGGAGAAAAATATATATATTCTTTTTTGAATACATATAACTTCACACAAAGGCTTTCGCTTCTACAGCAAAATGAAAACGTTATAATGACGATAATTTGAACTAGAGTGGTACAAAAGTGTGGCCTTCAGGGCTGATGCTATTGAGAGAGAGAGGGGGGGATGACTGTGTGTGTGTGTGGCATGAAGCGTACAGTGGAAGTGTTCTACATTAATGGCGGGCGCTGGGCTAATTCCATCTGGCCAGGACCTTTAGCAAGCGACGATTATATACGTTAAGGGACCATAAGGGCTGTTAACTACCACGTGCCAGCCATTCAGCGCTGTTAACTACCACACAACTGCCCATCTGTAGTGTTAACTATCACACACACACACACACACACACACACACACACATCTCACCGCTCAGTGATGTTAACTACCACACACCCCACCACTCAGTGCTGTTGACTACCACACACATCTCACCGCTCAGTGATGTTAACTACCACACACTCCCCCACCACTCAGTGCCGTTAACTACCACACTCCCCCATCAACCAGTGCTGTTAGCTACTAGTACATCCCCCCACCACTCAGATAACCGACTGAATACAACAATATCATGAAGTGCCAAGATACTTTTTTTGCCTTGTGTACATAATGTTGTAACATGAAGTGAATTCAGTGATATTTCCAACCAGACACCATAAGACATCCGCAAGCATTTCATCCACAACAATGTCGTGTCCGCAAGCATTTCATCCATAGCGACCTCATACCCGCAAGCAATTCATCCACAGCGATCTCATATCCGCAAGCATTTCATCCATAGCGACCTCATACCCGCAAGCATTTCATCCATAGCGACCTCATACCCGCAAGCAATTCATCCACAGCGATCTCATATCCGCAAGCATTTCATCCACAGCGACCTCATACCCGCAAGCATTTCATCCACAGCGACCTCATACCCGCAAGCATTTCATCCATAGCGACCTCATACCCGCAAGCATTTCATCCACAGCGATCTCATATCCGCAAGCATTTCATCCATAGCGACCTCATACCCGCAAGCATTTCATCCATAGCGACCTCATACCCGCAAGCATTTCATCCACAGCGACCTCATACCCGCAAGCATTTCATCCATAGCGATCTCATATCCGCAAGCAATTCATCCATAGCGATCTCATATCCGCAAGCATTTCATCCACAGCGACCTCATACCCGCAAGCATTTCATCCATAGCGACCTCATACCCGCAAGCATTTCATCCACAGCGACCTCATACCCGCAAGCATTTCATCCACAGCGATCTCATATCCGCAAGCATTTCATCCATAGCGACCTCATACCCGCAAGCATTTCATCCACAGCGATCTCATACCCGCAAGCATTTCATCCATAGCGACCTCATACCCGCAAGCAATTCATCCACCGTAGACGGTTCAGTTATAACGTTAAGTGTAATCATCCATTCTTCATATGTTTCGTAAGCCTCATCCACGCTTGTTTTACGTGCGTGACGTAAGTCACTCACTCAATCACGCCAAGTCCCTAGGACCTTTTGGGGGCTCTGGATTCTCTTGCGGGGGAGAAAAAATAGAAATCAATCAAGACTAAAAGTAAAATCGAAAAACAAACAAACAAAAAAAGGCTAAAGATAGGAATAGAAGAAAAGAAGCTAAAGATGGAATCATTACAGACCGTAAAACTGAATATGGTTTGACAGACATGGGGGAACTGGGTATAAAATTCGTGATATACAATCAATCGCCTCAAAAGAGAGAGAGAGAGAGAGAGAGAGAGAGAGAGAGAGAGAGAGAGAGAGAGAGAGAGAGAGAACGAAAGAAAGAAAATCCCTGAGGACTGTGGCAGAGCGGGAGTAAAGAGAGAATAAAAAAATCTGTGTGGTACAAACTTGGGCGAAGAAAACGGTGGTCGATAGGGACAGGAGATGAGTTGGCTGGGAAAGGCAGATGGGGCTGGCTGGGAAAGGCATATGAGGCTGGCTGGGAAAGGCAGATGAGGCTGGCTGGGAAAGGCAGATGGGGCTGGCTGGGAAAGGCAGATGAGGCTGGCTGGGAAAGGCAGATGGGGCTGGCTGGGAAAGGCAGATGGGCTGGCTGGGAAAGGCATATGAGGCTGGCTGGGAAAGGCAGATGGGGCTGGCTGGGAAAGGCAGATGGGGCTGGCAGGGAAAGGCAGATGGGGCTGGCTGGGAAAGGCAGATGGGGCTGGCTGGGAAAGGCAGATGGGCTGGCTGGGAAAGGCATATGAGGCTGGCTGGGAAAGGCAGATGGGGCTGGCTGGGAAAGGCATATGAGGCTGGCTGGGAAAGGCAGATGGGGCTGGCTGGGAAAGGCAGATGGGGCTGGCTGGGAAAGGCAGATGGGGCTGGCTGGGAAAGGCAGATGGGGCTGGCTGGGAAAGGCCGATGGGATGGCTCAGGATGAAGATATCTTCACAAGAACTGGGAAACTGGTTGGCTGGAAGGTGACGCATGACAGACCAAAATGGGAAAGGAGGCTGGATGGTATGGCTGACAGGCCTGAGGGACAGACGGCATGGGTGTACAGGCCTGAGGGACAGATGGCATGAGTACACAGGCCTGAGGGACATATGGCATGGGAGTACAGGCCTGAGGGACGGATGGTAAGAGTGTACAAGCCTGAGGGACAGATGGCATGGGTACACAGGCCTGAGGGACAGATGGCATGGGAGTACAGGCCTGAGGGACGGATGGTAAGAGTGTACAGGCCTCAGGGACAGATGGCATGGGAGTACAGGCCTGAGGGACGGATGGTAAGAGTGTACAGGCCTGAGGGACAGATGACATGGGTGTACAGGCCTGAGGGACAGATGGCATGTGTTTACAGGCCTGAGGGACGGATGGTATGGGGTCAGAAGACGGAGGAGAGCCAGACGGGGAGGGAGGAGAGGAGGAGGAGGAGGAGGGACACGAGAGCGGCTGGGAAGCGAGGCGAGAAGGCTGAGGGAAAGCGATGCGGCCAATTAACGTCAAGGGTCATGTCGATTCACGGACAGATCGATCACGGACGCCTGAAGACTATCAGACGGCAGCCTAATTTGATTTACTGCGGCCACTCTCCATTTCCCGGAGTGACTGTGAATCATCATCGTCTCGGGTTCCACCCGCATGTCCTCCTCGACCCCAGGTTGGGGGAAAGGGGGAATGTGAGGCGAGCTTCATCTGTCCTACAATCCTTCCCATGTCCGTCCATCCCTCCTCCCCTCGCCCTCTCCCATCACATCCACGCTATTTCCTTCACATTTCCACAACTTCCTATCCATCTGCGCCCTTGAGACACCTTCTCCTCCACCTCCATCCCTTCTGCTTCCACTCCTCCAACTGTCCTCCCTCCTAACTCTCGACTGTCTATAGTTATCACGACCCACCCTCACACAGCCTTCCCTCCCTTCAAATACGACTTTAGTGGTCGCAGTAAAGACGTCGCGGAGCCTAATTTTGAAGATGAGCTCCTTGCGGGTCCCCTGAGCTACAGACGAGCAATTTTCCGTGATGAAGAGCTGAATTGAACCCTAAGGTTATGGGGCGCTTCGCTCTCCCAGGAAAAACGCCGATGATCCTCTTATAACATATCACTGACGACGTAGGAAAAAAAAAAAAGGGAGGAGGTGCGCGGGGGGTACGGGTTAGTCGCAGCTGAGGCACTGCTGGTGGACGACGACTCCCCTGACGAAGGTGGGGCTGAGGCACTGCTGGAAGACGACGACTCCCCCGACGATGGTGGGGCAGCGACAGACGACCACCACCACCACTCCCTTCCTCCGCTCCTTGACCCACGCACACTGCCCCCTTTACAGAGGCTGCTGCCCTGAAGGAGTTCTGCGAGATCCGAATCTGGGAACACGAAGTCCACCTCAGGCACATAGATATACTCAAAGTGGGCTGGCACCACACTGAGAGCATGAAGCTCATCATCCACGCAACACGAAAATATCCGCTCTGGAAACCGCTACCACAGCAGCGAGAAGCCAGATCTGGTCACAGGCCAAGAGGGAGGAATATGAGCGAGTCTCACTCAAGACAAGAGATCCTGGTCCCCTTCACCGCAGGCAGGGCCGCCCCCAGGTCAATATCAACTGCCCCTGGTATTGGAAAGAGCCACACTCGAGTGTCCGCCAAGTGGCAATCACCACCACCACGATTTCATCGCGGTCCGGCATGATGCAAGGGGGAGGGAGGGTCAGTTCAGGTGGGGAGGGCGGCCTGACAGAGGTGTCGGGGTCTGACAGGTGGGTAAGTGATCAAAGGAGTGGACGGGTGGCCGGGCCGTTGGGTGGAAGATCAAAGGGGGTGGATGGGTGTGCGTCGCTCACGGGTAGGAGGGTCGATCAGAGGTGTGGATGCGTGGCTAGGAAGGCAAGCAGGTGGATAGCTGGACAAAAAGGAGAGGGTGGTCAAAGGTGAGGCAGGGAAGCAGGTAGGGGCGGGTGATGAGCGGAGGTGGGCAGTAATGAGAGAACGGATGAGCGAGCGGGTGAAGAGGCGAGAGACTGGCAAAGTGGGCGAGTAGCTGAGCACCAGGTGGGTGAGTAGTGGTGGCGCTGGATGACTGAAGGAAGACGGATGAGTCGGACGGTCCGATGGATGGCTAGCCATGCCGGTGAGTGCACAAACTAATGGATGGATGACCTGGGATGTGGGTGAGGCGGGTGACAGAACAGAGAGTCAATGGACAGATGGGGCGGTAGGAGGGTGGTGGTTGAGGGGTGCGTGTGTGTATGTACAAGGACAGACGAACGGACAGTCACACGTCAGCAAATCATCGAAACATTAGAAACGGTCTTGATCAACTATACCTTCAACTCCCTCGAAGGGAATAAAAAAGAGACACAAAAGGAAAAAAATACATAAACTTTTAATGAAACAAAACTTGTCCTCACACAATAGCAGTGAGAAAACAATCCCTTCCTCCCTTCCAGAAAGAGGAATCCTTCGACCAAACCCTCTGAAAGAAAGCCATTCTCGAGGGAGAAGTACAAGAGTGAGGGGAAAAAAGATCCCGGGAGGCGGTGATCAGGACCCTGGGCCAACCCCTCGGTGAGGGAGAAGTACAAGAGTGAGGGGAAAAAGATCCCGGGAGGCGGTGGTGATCAGGACCCAGGGCCAACCCCTCGGTAATGGAGAGAGAGAGAGAGAGAGAGAGAGAGAGAGAGAGAGAGAGAGAGAGAGAGAGAGAGAGAGAGAGAGAGAGGCAGGATCCCTCCACAACAGCTTGCCACACTCCACCACCTCTGACGCCCGTCGGACCCCAAGTGTCTTCGGGTGTTGGCCAATCGCAGCCAACGGGCAAAGTCTACTCCATCACAGCGTCGCTCACACTGGAGCCAATCATGGCTCGGTGCTACGCAACACGTCATCAATCCCTGCCCCAGCTATTGCCTAGTTCACAGATGGGCCAATCACATCGACGCACCCACAGAGACACCCCCATCTACCCAACGCCTGACCAGGGCGTGGAATGATTCGCTCTCGACTAATCACATCCCCGCCCTCCCTAGTGCAGCAGACACTGCGGCTTACTACTACCACATCTATGCGATCCAGCCAATCCAAGAAGCCACTGACGCCTCCTTCCCCCTTCCCTCTCGTCTGGCCGGTCATTAACGCAAAGTGTAAAACTTGGACGGGCTGGTGAGTGGCGGTGGTGTGGGCTGATGGCATCGTTCAGCCGGGCCATCCTGGCTGGGTCCAAGTCGCCAGTTGGTAACCATCACAAGGTGGATACACGAACCACACCACCCCATCTTTCCCCTCCTCCTCCTCCTCCTCCTCCTCCAGACTGAAGAGTGATAGTCAGTGCAGAGAAACTGAAGCTCAGGATATCCAGCAATGTACCAGATCCTCACGAGAGTGTAAATGCAAAGGCAAGTTACAAAATAAAATGAACAAAGGTGAAAGTGTTTTAATGATGGTGAGCATCGCACTTCAATTCTGGCGACCCACATGAATTTCACACTCCCGCAAAACGGCGGATATGAACTTGATTCCACGAACGACCTTGCCTAACAACACCTACACAGGGTCATTCCATGCTAACGACACGAACTTGATCAAGAACTTACAACATTACGCTAGCGTGAATGAGTTTTTTTTCTTCTTAAGTCTCCCTCCAGTGTCATTAAAAACTGGCCCAGGTTCCTCCTGCATCAGCAGCAGTTCTCATACTAACGAGACATTTCGCCATCAATTTTTTTTTTTCAGCCCCGGAGTCCGGTAAAGGACGTATATCAATATCATTTTGCCAGGTGGGGCCGGTCAGGATCGCAACGTCAAGTGAAGATGAAGAAGAAGTAAGAAACTGCTGTATACAGACAGCATCGTGTTTGTCTTTCATGGCATGGAGGCCACAACGGATGGATCAGAGCAGCTTACTGAAGAAGGCATCTTGTATCAGTGACTCATTCTCTAGTAGAGTCTGTACGTGGAAGTATGTATGGACACTATTTCAAATGTATTTCAAGAGAGATGTTTGTAAGCTGCCAGTGACGGCAGCCGATCGAACCCCACCGCGATGTGGCAGCAGATCGAACCCCCTCCATCGCGATGCGGTTTGATTCCATCAAGCCAGCATTCCCGAGCGCCGACACAGTCTTCTCTCTATACCACGTTCGCTACACTTGCCCGGAAATGAACAACACCTGTCAGGTCGCTTCCCTGGATCGTACAGCATTAAGTTGGATCGACCGAGAGAAACACACAAACGTTCCGTCGCTCGCTCAGCGGAGGAGGGGGGAGGAAAGAAGACACACAGAACCACTTGGGTTGTGAGTTCGAAGCGACAGAAGTACCTCATCCCTCTGCGTCTTCCCGGCAAGTCTGGCCATACTAATGCTAGGAACACCTAGCCGAAACCTTATGATCTTAAGCCCCGACAGTCACCAGCCTCCTCCTCCTCCTCCTACTGCTCCTCCTCCAGGAGAGAGGTCATCGGAGGGCGCCCCTGACAGGTTATTACCGCCAGCAGTTGTCACTAGCCACAAAAGGGATGCAGGGACGACCACCAGCACCACACAAAACACTCCCCTCCTCCTCCTCCTCCTCCTGCCCCATCAGGAGCCTCACGCTCAAATCTCAGTATCGATTTTCGGTTGACAATACGGCTGGGTGTCGTATTGACAACACAATGCTAGGTGGCACGCCGCCTTCAGAGCGACGGCCCCCTCTGCCAACAGGCAAGACCCCGCTGCCACTGATGGCATTTCCTTGTCCCATCTGGGAAGGCGGAGGACTGCTGCCGAGGCTCTCAAGGCGGTGCTACTGACGAGACGAGAGAGAGAGAGAGAGAGAGAGAGAGAGAGAGAGAGAGAGGGGGAGGGGGGAGGCGGCGAAGACGGGGCAGAGGACGGGGAGGGGAAAGGTGTGAAGACTGCAGCTCCTGCAGGAGGTGATGACGACGAAGCGAAGGATGTGTTACGGGCGACGCGGCTGTACTCGAGGGGTGTTCACGGTGACTACCAGAGGCGATGCGACGCCTCGAGAGACGACGGCTGAGGAGGAGGAGGAGGAGGAGATGATGATGATGGTGACGTCGAAGATCAAGACGACAACTGTGACAATATGAATCAACGAAACAATATGGAGATGACGACCCGGTTCTCAAGACTACGATGGAAAGAGAAGGTAGAGGAGGAGGAAGAGGAGGAGGAAGAGGATGAAGAGGAGGAGGAGGAGGATGAGAAGGAGAAGAAAACGATGACGCTTCTCATTGGAATTCGAAGATGTGAAGAGAGAGAGAGGGAGAACTGATGCCCTTCATTGGAATCCGAAGCTGGGAATGGCTGTGAGGGGGGTGTGGAGGGTAGCCATGGGAATGGCGGCGGGAATAGTGAGGACTGTGTGTCTGTGTGTGGGGTGAGGGAGACGGAAGACGACGATTGCTGGTGATAGCTTCAAATTTAAACCTTGAGATCTCTCGGGAGAGGGAGGAGAGGAGGGTGAGGGAGCTGTGGGGGAGAAAGTGAGGGACGATTGTTCCCAACATGGCTAGGTGTGCTTCTTCCATATTTCTTCCTCCCCATCGTCTCTGTGTTTCCTACACGCCCTACGAGTTTCTTCTAAGGTTTCAATGTCTATGGTCTTCTCCGGGCCACCCCCAGCCACTTTAACGAGACCCGGGGTGTGTGCGTGTGCGCCCTATGGAGGCCACGCACACGCCCTACGAGTTTCTTCTAAGGTTTCAATGCCTATGGTCTTCTCCGGGCCACCCCCAGCCACTTTAACGAAACCCGGGGTGTGTGCGTGTGCGCCCTATGGAGGCCACGCACACGCCCTACGAGTTTCTTCTAAGGTTTCAATGCCTATGGTCTTCTCCGGGCCACCCCCAGCCACTTTAACGAAACCCGGGGTGTGTGCGTGTGCGCCCTATGGAGGCCACGCACACGCCCTACGAGTTTCTTCTAAGGTTTCAATGTCTATGGTCTTCTCCGGGCCACCCCCAGCCACTTTAACGAAACCCGGGGTGTGTGCGTGTGCGCCCTATGGAGGCCACGCACACGCCCTACGAGTTTCTTCTAAGGTTTCAATGCCTATGGTCTTCTCCGGGCCACCCCCAGCCACTTTAACGAAACCCGGGGTGTGTGAGCGTGCCCTTTGGAGGCCACGCTACTCCTCCGCTTCTGTAGGTTACCTTCACCACCCGGGCCACCTGAACTGGCACTCGCCATGTACCGCTGAAGTCTACGGCGCCACACTCGGACAACAATCAAAGTACTTCCTAATCACGCGCTCTCGCGCGCGCACTTGCACGTGCTATGAATAGTCAACATCTACGGCGAATCCGACATTGGGAAAAAAAAGAAAAAAATATATATTGGAGTCTTTGTGTGTGTGTGTGTGTGTGTGTGTGTGTGTGTGTGTGTGTGTGTGTGTGAGGGGCAGGGCAGAGGGGAGGGAGCCGCCAGCCAGCAATCCCCCTTCCCCTCCAGCGGAGAAACTGCTAATTCAACCCAAAACTACCAGGTGCGCGACCTTGGGAGGGCGAGCCATCTGGGAGGAGGAGGGAGCTCCACAATACAGACTTGAAACGCCCCCCCCAAAAAATATGAAATACTTGTAAAGAAAACCCCAGAGACAGAATATACATATATATATATATATATATATATATATATATATATATATATATATATATATATATATATATATATATATATATATATTCCTACGAGTCCATGGGGAAATGAAACATGAGAACTTCCCAAGTGCACTTTCGTGTAATAATCACATCATCAGGGGTGATACGAGAGAGAAATACAAGTCAGTTGATAAACAACGAAGAAGAGAAAGATACGTGGCTAGGACGCCATGTGGCAAACAAGTACTGTCTAAATACACACACACACACACACACACACACACACACACACCAGAGCGTGGCAGGAAGCAGAGAGCAAGTGCTAGGAGAAAAGACTGAACGGAGACTAATGAGAACGAGTAAAAAATTTATAAAAAGGGCGGGTGGTAGATGATGGAACCTGGCGGGCGATAAGCGCGAAAAGGATCATGTGAGAGATAAGACATATCAACCATTGAGACACGAGAAGATTGTGATATAAAAGTTCTTCGTTCAGACCCAAAATAAGAAGCCACCTGTCTCATTCCGGACTCATCAAACGACTAGAAGATACGATGGCACAAGTGGTGATTCTCTCTCCCCCTCCCTGTACGTACATCGGCAGGTAAAACCCGCCCAATGGAGAAGTCGTAAACAACTCACCTCCTCCTCCAATTCCACGGGGTGGCTACCCCTCACGAGTGAGGTTTGAGGACACAGACCATCCTACCGATGAGGCCACAGACCATCATGCCGATGAGGCCACAGCCCATCCTACCGATGAGGCCACAGACCATCACACTGAAGCCACATACCATAATGCCGATGAGGCCACAGACCATCCTGCCGATGAAGCCACAGACCATCCTACCGATGAGGCCACAGACCATCCTGCCGATGAAGCCACAGACCATCCTACCGATGAGGCCACAGACCATCCTACCGATGAGGCCACGGCCCATCCTACCGATGACGCCACAGACCATCACACTGATGAAGCCACAGACCATCCTACCGATGAGGCCACAGACCATCCTGCCGATGAGGCCACAGACCATCCATCCTACCGATGAAGCCACAGACCATCCTACCGATGAGGCCACAGACCACCCTACCGATGAGGCCACAGACCATCCATCCTACCGATGAAGCCACAGACCATCCTACCGATGAGGCCACAGACCACCCTATCGATGAGGCCACAGACCATCCATCATGCCGATGAGGCCACAGACCATCCTACCGATGGAGCCACAGACCATCCTACCGATGAGACCACAGACCATCATGCCGATGAGGCCACAGACCATCGTACGAACCTTATTGAAGGCGTTACCGTTGTGCCAAAGGAGAAGAAGGCCAACAGGACAGCTCCAAGACACGCCAGTCACTCAGCGCTGAGTCGGGAGGTGACTCAAGAAAGGCCAGGCAGGGTTCGAGTAAAAAAATCGAACCTCGGGGACAGAACATGGGTTCCCGGTGGTCACCCTAAGCTATAGCCATGAGTTCAGTCTCGTACGACAGCTCAGAGGAGGGGAAACAAAGATAAATAATCTCCAACGGAGGTCGAGGCTGGAGGCGTGGGCAACTGGGGAGGATCCACGTATCCCTTCAAGGCCAAACCTGGGCGAAGGAGCGAGGCATCGACAGCGACGGTGACCGACCATATAGACAGGTACAGGTTGGAGGAGGCAAACATCTCCACACAGCCCCTCACTCTCTCGTGGAGGAACGAGAGAGAGGAGGAACTCCTACTACAATTACTACAACTATTACCACCATTACTAGTAGTACAACTACTACTACCACTACTACCACTATTCCTACCACTACTACTACCACTATTGCTACTGCCACTACTACTACTAGTACTACCACTGTTACCACTATTCCTACTACTACTACTACCACCAACACTATTACTACTACTACCACTATTGCTACAACTTCATACATGGCGCTGCTGTGTTCACCATTGTCGTACCTGCCGATGTTTTTTTGCGGATGCATTTGTTATGACTTTTAACACTTGTTGTTTGCTAACCTTGTCATGTTTACTTCTACTCATATCGTTGTTTTTACTTGTTTTTTGTTTGAAGTGTTGCCCTTGGCGCTCCAACTCTCGCTGTGGAAGCCACTGTCTTCAAGGTCCTTCCGTGTCCACATCGGAAGGCGGATCACAGCGCCTCTGATTCCCTCTACGTCCACATCCACCTTCCTCCTTCCCCACGCACACACACACACACACATGTGAGTCACCATCTCGGAGCACGTCTTGCCTCCGTCAGGAGGGGAGGGTGGCTGATGATCACCACCGAGATACTGCGATCTCGTCCACGAACTCACCGTCGCCACACCAGTCAATAAACATCTTCAATGACATTAATGGCCGGGGTAAGCGATGACACACGGGCCAATGATAACTCTCAGGTCACGGACACCGCCATTTCTTATTGGTCCGTTGGGGGTCACTCGGGATTGGTCTATTCTACGCATCTACCTCTACACCAGTTGGTCTTGATGCCTTACTTCAACCACGAAGCCAAAATCGACATTCTCTCTCTCTCTCTCTCTCTCTCTCTCTCTCTCTCTCTCTCTCTCTCTCTCTCTCTCTCTCTCTCTCTGTTGGAGGACGAACACTCAACTCCTCAGTCTTCGTCTTCCTCTTGGTCAACAAACAGCTTCCCATATACGAGTCACTCTCCCACTCTATTGTTTATATCTTTATCTTCGTCTCATCTCAGTGTCCTCATTAACATTCCCGGCCCGAATTTAACACCACCTCTCAAATCACTGCTGGTGTGTGTGTGTGTGTGTGTGTGTGTGTGTGTGTGTGTGTGTGTGTGTGTGTGTGTGTGTATAGAAATATATATACATTTTTTCCAAGTAGCATCTTGTTAATCCTGATCGTCTCTCTCGCCCCAGTGCTATCTTTCCAGTCGTCTTTCAACGAGATCCCCAGCATCGTTATCCTTCGTTAACCTCATCGTTAACCTCTCTCTATATATATATATCATTAACCCTGTGTTCCTCCCAACACTTTTCAACCCCGGCGTCATACCTCCTCAACCTTATCCTCTTTCAACCCGCATACTCCTCTGTCTGGCCCAGTGGCAACACCACTCCTCGTCCTACCTCACTCCAGGCAGCCCTGGACGTGGCCGGCCACCCAGGGCCGGCCACCCTGTCACCTTTATCAGTCAGAACGTGAGAGGACACCTTCCCTCCCTCCCTCCCTCCACTCGTCTAACGGCTCCGCGCGTTTTTTCCCCAACCTCCCTCACTCAAGTATCAAGACCTGAAGAAATCCGAAGTTCCTTATCTCCTGAAGAGGAGGAGGAGGAACCCTCGACTGCAGACTCCTCCTCCTGTGGGAGGCGGATCTCTCTCTCTCTCTCTCTCTCTCTCTCTCTCTCTCTCTCTCTCTCTCTCTCTCTCTCTCTCTCTCTCTATCTCCTGCTGAGGTAACTCGCACCCGAGCGCCGCCCTGATACCGGATCTGATGACTGACGCCGACGCTACCGTCCGACCCTACTACAGGTACTACTGACGATGCCCCTAGAAGGACTGCTGGTGGTAGTGGTGGTGGTGCCCTCGGGGACTTCATCACAAGTGAACTGGATCTGGCGAGAACGTGAGCCAGAGACGACACGAGCGCCGTACATACCCAAGACTCGATTATCATCTTGAAGTCCTACGAACTTCCACAACACACAAACAAACACACACACACACACACACACACACACACACACAAGGTACATGGCGGTTACGACGCATCCCCGAGGGCTGGCGTCACACTCGATAACTCTGGATCTACAAACACGGCCCCTTCGATATCCCTGGAAAGGACTGCAAACACGGCCCCTTCGATATCCCTGAAAAGGGCTACAAACACGGCCCCTTCGATATCCCTGGAAAGGTCTGCAAACACGGCCCCTTCGATACCCCTGGAAAGGGCTACAAACACGGCCCCTTCGATACCCCTGGAAAGGGCTACAAACACGGCCCCTTCGATACCCCTGGAAAGGGCTACAAACACGGCCCCTTCGATACCCCTGGAAAGGGCTACAAACACGGCCCCTTCGATATCCCCTGGACACCGCTACAAACACGGCCCCTCCGATACCCCTGGAAAGGACTAGTTCAACTCATACATTCCCTTCTGGCACATGCACGTGTACAAAGGACCTCTCTGCATGATTTAGGCAAAGTCTCCCACACCCGTACGTACATTCGGTCCAAGACCGAGCTGTTGCGACAGACGACCTCCGACTCACACGTTATGGTACAACGTCTAGTACGGCGAGGTGCCACACCAAGCGGTGAGAGTAGACCTCAGGAACCATCGCAATGTTTATGGTGTGGCGCCGGAAATGGATGAAGGCAAACAATATGTAAGGAGGAAGGAGAATAAAGTCCCAGATAAAGGTATGGGGGTACTAAAACCTCCGGAATCATCGTGAAGACATACGCATGGAAAGGTATAAATATCTTCTACGCTGCCCGAAGACGAAGGGGTGAAAACGAGCTAGGTGTATATACATACTGACGAAGGGAGACAAGGTACCTAACACAAGATTAGGTTAGGGGCCTTACCGTCCAGCCAAGTTTCGCCGAGTAATAAAAATGGACCGGCAAGGATGACTTACACATCCGTGGTAAGATGAACCACAAATGGAATTTTGTGCTGGACGATGATAGAATTGGAAAAGAGGTCGTCGTCCCATATATATAAATAACGTTTTACG
Source organism: Panulirus ornatus (assembly GCF_036320965.1). NCBI lineage: Eukaryota > Metazoa > Arthropoda > Malacostraca > Decapoda > Palinuridae > Panulirus > Panulirus ornatus. Next base: position 10,045,593 of record NC_092270.1, read on the forward strand.
AGGTGACGCTGCGTCTGGGGTGGGTGGGAAATAAGACATGATACGTCGGTGGAGGAAGAAATGTGTGTCATCAATTCTTTTCATAGTAGCCGACATGGCACGGGCAAAACATACAACCATCACGACCATTACGGGTGAAAGGAAAAACGGAATAAAAAAATGAATTAAGAAAAATTAACCAGAGTTTCTCAGGAATTCGTAGAAACGACTCGAGACAAAATGGTTACAGGAAACGAGGAAAATTTATTAACAAAAAGGAATTCCACAGTTTTCCTCTTCGAGGGAAAGAGGACATACCACAATGGCTAATCCTCGTGCAGTTGGCCATCAGCAAATAACTATGGGAAGCAGCATTAGAAAAAAAGAGAGCCAGACAACATTAAGAAATACATTATAGAACTAATCTACACAAACTTAAGGTATCAGGTCTATATACCCTTTCAGGGTATAGGCACTTCCTGCTCATGTCTGATAAAGGGGAACTTGGCTGGCAGAGAGTGACATCTGTCGTGAGAGAAAGAGAAAGAGAGAGAGATGGACACCGTTCCCATTCGAGAGGCATTGCACTAGAGGACTAGACCAGAGGGTATGGCTGCTAGGAGTAGGACAGACGGAGTGAGGGATAGTGCATGCATGAAGACAGGGGGTAGGAGAGGAATGGAGGCTGAGGAAGAGGACGGAGGAAAAGAAACGGGTTGGGAAAGGGTCAGACCAAATAAAAAAAAAGGCAAATGTACGGAAAGAGAATGGGTATGGCAGAGGAAATGGGAAAGGAGAGGAGAGATGCCACTGGAGCAGCAGGAACAGACTGAACGAAGGGAAAGGACGGGAAAAACCACCTCTGGCATGGACGAGGGGCAGGGCGGGGTGTGGGGACCTCTGGTGCGTCTATACACAGTCGTGTCCACCGAGCCAGGCTGCATGACACACTCCCTTCTGTCTGCAGGAGACGCCAGCTTCAGATGCATACAACAACAACCCCACAACCCTCCACCCCCACACACCACAAAGCAGGAGGAGGGAGGCAAAGGCAATCTTCCACTCCAGGACCACCAGATAATTCTAGGACAAGAAAGGGAGGGAGGGAGAGAGAGAGAGAGAGAGAGAGAGAGAGAGAGAGAGAGAGAGAGAGAGAGAGAGAGAGAGAGAGAGAGAGAGAGAGGCGAGACAGGGGAAGAGGTGGGTGGAGAGGGAAGGGTAATGGAAGCTCTTGCACAGGTGCAGACGCTTGTGGGGAGGGAGAGGGGGGGGGGGAGGACAGGTGTGCGTCGTGCACGTGTACACACACACACACACACACACACACACACACACACACACATATCCTCACGCACCACATCAAGTGATCCTCCACTGCCATATTAACATCAAGTGATCCTCCACTGCCATATTAACATCAAGTGATCCTCCACTGCCATATTAACATCAAGTGATCCTCCACTGCCATATTAACATCAAGTGATCCTCCACTGCCATATTAACACCAAGTGATCCTCCACTGCCATATAACATCAAGTGATCCTCCACTGCCATATTAACATCAAGTGATCCTCCATTGCCATATCAACACCAAGTGATCCTCCACTGCCATATTAACATCAAGTGATCCTCCACTGCCATATTAACATCAAGTGATCCTCCACTGCCATATTAACATCAAGTGATCCTCCACTGCCATATTAACATCAAGTGATCCTCCACTGCCATATTAACACCAAGTGATCCCCCACTGCCATATTAACATCAAGTGATCCTCCACTGCCATATTAACATCAAGTGATCCTCCACTGCCATATTAACACCAAGTGATCCCCCACTGCCATATTAACATCAAGTGATCCTCCACTGCCATATAACATCAAGTGATCCTCCACTGCCATATTAACATCAAGTGATCCTCCACTGCCATATTAACACCAAGTGATCCCCCACTGCCATATTAACATCAAGTGATCCTCCACTGCCATATTAACATCAAGTGATCCTCCACTGCCATATAACATCAAGTGATCCTCCACTGCCATATTAACATCAAGTGATCCTCCACTGCCATATTAACATCAGCTGGTCTTCACGCAACCACTTCAACCCTATTTATCACCAAACACGTCAGGTCACCGGCCAAATAACTAGAAAGACGAAAAAAATAAAAACCTTCATTCATTATCAACCACATTCTTCAACCACATTTTACTACCATTAACCACAGCAACCCATCCTACCACATTAACCCCAGGTCTACACATCTCACGGCACTGACCAGTTTCATCAACCATAAAAAAAATACGGTATAACATTAATGCTTCATCCACGTCAATACCTCACAACTAACACAACAACCATACACACTGTAGTACAACACCGTATGATTGACGCAAACCCACAAACACGTAGTACAACACCGTATGATTGACTCAAACCCACAAACACGTAGTACAACACCGTATGATTGACTCAATCTCACAAACACGTACAGTACAACACCGTATGATTGACTCAAACCCACAAACACGTAGTACAACACCGTATGATTGACTCAATCTCACAAACACGTACAGTACAACACCGTATGATTGACTCAAACCCACAAACACGTAAAGTACAACACCGTATGACTGACTCAAACCCACAAACACGTACAGTACAACACCGTATGACTGACTCAAACCCACAAACACGTACAGTACAACACCGTATGACTGACTCAAACCCACAAACACGTACAGTACAACACCGTATGATTGACTCAAACCCACAAACACGTACAGTGCAACACCGTATGATTGAGATGACAGACTCACTCGGTGGGAGGGGAGGGAGGCGAATCAACGACAATTCGCAAGATGGGAGGGGAACACGACTGACTCAACGACAACCCATTAGATGGGAGGGGAACACGACTCTACGACAACCCATTAGATGGGAGGGGAACACGACTGACTCAACGACAACCCATTAGATGGGAGGGGAACACGACTGACTCAACGACAACCCATTACATGGAAGGGGAACACGACTGACTCAACGACAACCCATCAGATGGAAGGGGGACACGACTCTACGACAACCCATTAGATGGAAGGGGAACACGACTCTACCACAACCCATTAGATGGAAGGGGAACACGACTCTACGACAACCCATCAGATGGAAGGGGAACACGACTCTACGACAACCCATCAGATGGAAGGGGAACACGACTCTACCACAACCCATTAGATGGAAAGGGGACAAGACTCAACGACAACCCATTAGATGGAAAGGGAACACGACTCTACGACGACCCATTAGATGGGAGTGAGGGGGTCAAGACTCAACGACAACCCATTAGATGGAAGGAGAACACGACTCTACGACAACCCATTTGATGGGAGTGAGGGAGACAAGACTCAACGACAACCCATTAGATGGAAGGGGAACACGACTCTACGACAGCCCATTAGATGGAAGGGGAACACGACTCTACGACAACCCATTTGATGGGAGTGAGGGAGACAAGACTCAACGACAACCCACTGATGTTGGTGGTGTTAAGACGACGACAATCCATTCGCCAAGAAGGTAAAGGGGAGCAGGGGGAGGATCAGCAACAACCCACTCTCTGAGCCTGGGAGGGAGAGAGAGAGAGAGAGAGAGAGAGAGAGAGAGAGAGAGAGAGAGAGAGAGAGAGAGAGAGAGAGAGAGAGACGATGTCTCTCTCTCTCTCTCTCTCGACGACAAAATACCAGCAGGGTCGTCCCTCGACGTTAACAAGCAGGAGCCGTAGCTACCTTGGCTCTGTCGTTATTAGTACAGGCGGCGACGACAGGGCCCCCGCCGCCAACAATGGGGAGGAGCGGAAAAGGGCAAATAATAAGACAATGGGGAGGATAAAGTGGGGAGAAGACGCGAGGAGAATGGGGGAGGCGAGGCGTGAACCACCGCATCAACACAGAGGTGGTGTTGAGGGGGCGGCGCGGGGCGGGGCGGGGCGCGGCGGGGCCCCCTTCCCTCTCCCCTGCACCGTCTTCGGCAGGCAAGTTGAAACCCCGGGAGGAGGAGAAGGAGGAGAAGGAGGAGGAGGAGGGGAAAGAGTAAGGGAGAGAAATAAGACAGTGTGAACAATAACTGAGGGAGAAGCAAGCGTAGCAGACACGCCACACGTCCTTAAGACACGGGCGAGGGGGAAGAAGAGAAAAAGGACGAGAAGGAGAGGAGGAAGAGGAGGTGAAAGAGGAGGAGGAGGAGGAGGAGGAGGAGGAGGAGGAGGAAGCAAAGAGAGGAAAAAAAGGGTGGATGGGGAAGAGAGGAAGACGAGGAGGAGGAGGAGGAGGAGGAAGCGGAGGCAAAAAAAAAGGTAGTAGGGGAAGAGAGGAAGAGAAGGAAGAAGAGGAGGAGGAGGAGGAGGAAGCGGAGGGAGAGGGAGAGAGAGAGAGAGAGAGAGAGAGAGAGAGAGAGAGAGAGAGAGAGAGAGAGAGAAGATAACGTAAGAGGGAGAGGCCGAGCGTAGGGCGACAGACAGAGACACACACGGGGGAGAGAAAATCTCCCATGGAGGTAAAACACAACAAAACGCAAAAAAAAAGGGAGTTGAAAAAAAAATAATATTGTCAACCCCACACTGACAAAAAAAAGAAAAGACGAAACAGATGCGCAACAGAAACAGACACTCCAACAGACCAGACCCCACAGATGCGCAACAGAAACAGGCACTCCCACAGACCAGACCCCACAGATGGGCATCAGAAACAGACACTCCAACAGACCAGACCCCACAGATGCGCAACAGAAACAGACACTCCAACAGACCAGACCCCACAGATGCGCAACAGAAACAGACACTCCCACAGACCAGACCCCAAAGATGCGCAACAGAAACAGACACGGCAGCAGACCACACCTCACACCCTCCACCCCTTACGTCAAAGACACATCATCAGGTATAGGAGCACCATCATGAAAACCACTGGCGGTGGCAACAACAACAACAACAACACACACGGGACGACTACAGATGCCAGCGAACGCACACGCACGCACGGGAAGCTAGCAAACTGTACGAGCGAACGCCAGAGTGAACGCCAGCCAGCCCAACAACCTTTAGGGGAGAAAATCTATCACCAAAGCCACGACAGGAGAGGGACAAAAGGACAGATAACAGTAAAGTAAATCACACACACACACACACACACAAACAGAGGCACCAGAAGAGGACGAAAAGAATATGGCCCCCGACCCCCTCAGACACAGTACAACTCTAACAAATTTCTATTTTTTTCTTCTTCTTCTTAACCCCTTAACTCGCTGTAAAGAGACGAAATGACCGACTTCCTGCTGTTGTATGGGGCCCCGTCTGATGGCTGTGTCACACTCCACTTGTCCCTCTGTGTGTAGAGAGAGAGAGAGAGAGAGAGAGAGAGAGAGAGAGAGAGAGAGAGAGAGAGAGAGAGAGAGGTGGACGTCCCCGGGCGGGCAAGTCAGTCTTGAGCACGGTGGTGCTGAGCCCCCACCATCGTATTCAAAGGGCGTTCCCCCAGCCCTCTCAAAAAAAACACACACGAAACAGTCAAACCCTCTTTGTGGACACGAGGCGTGCGAATACTCATATCTGTCAATATATGCATGGTGTCTATGAATACATTCATAATCTCACGGGAAGGGGACGCGGGGAAGGAAAATGGAAGAGGGGAAGTAATCAAGGGGTCCCAAGGTTCTCCAGAAGTAATTTGTACGTCCACGTTTCCCTCTCTCTCTCTCTCTCTCTCTCTCTCTCTCTCTCTCTCTCTCTCTCTCTCTCTCTCTCTCTCTCTCTCTTGCCTGCATCTAACCAGCAATAAATCATGGTCTACAGAGACGGAGCTTTCGCCAACCACACTATTTTGTCTCGTCTGTTTTGCGACCGGTCAGTAAGTCTGGTCTGTTTTGCGACCGGTCAGTAAGTCTGGTCTGTTTTGCGACCGGTCAGTAAGTCTGGTCTGTTTTGGGGACCGTCATAAGTCTTCTGTTTTTGCACCCAGTCGGTAGTCTTGGGATCCCATGGCTCTGGCACCCAGCGAAAGGTGACTTGGGCACCACACACACTAGGGAAGGTCTGGACGCCCCCCAAAACTCCGCTCGTACCTGCCCTGCTATGACTTAAGTCATACTGTCCATCCTCTGATCCGCTCTCCCTTCCCAAAACTATGCCCCATTTTACTCAGGATTTGTTAAAAATTTCCCACCTCTGATCCCTCTCGCTTCCTCATGACCTAAGTATATGTCCATCCTGATCCCTCTCCCCTTCCTCAGCCCTAAAAGCATCTGATCATTCCTCTGATCCCCCCCTTTTACCCCCCCTGCTATGCCCAAAGTCATACTGTCATCCCGATCCCCTCGCCCCCCCACAGACCAAAGTCAATTTTCCCCCAAAAAATTTTTTTCCCCGTGTAGGGGTTTTTAAAAGTAATTTTTTAGTTTTGAGTCATTTTTTATGCCAATCAATTTTTGTAAACCCTTGACCCTTTCCTCCCCTACATAAACCTAAGGGGGGTTTAATATGTTCATTTCTTTACCTTTTTTATCCGGCTCTTACCAAAACCGGCCCCCTTTATGCCCTAAGTATTCCCCTGCCAAAAAAGGGGGTTTCTCCCCCCCCCCTTTTTTATGCCCAAGTCAATAGTTCCATCCTCTGAACGCTCTTCTTGCCGGGTTCTCATGACACAAAGCAATATTCCTTATCCACTTGATCTCCTTGCCCCAAAACAATACTAAGACAATCTGTATCGCCGTGTGGGCAACAGAGACCAGGTAAAGCGTTACGTGCGGTTGGTTACGAAAATGACGGTGGGAGTCGGGTGGAGGTCGGCGAGGAAATGGGAGGTAATTGTGACCCTGACTGAGGCTTGTGGGTAATGGTGGGCGTTGTGAGGGGGGTGAGGTGGGAGGCGGCCTGAGGGGTGGTTGCGGGCGTGAGGGTGATGGCGGGTATGGGGCGGGCGTAGGGAGATGGCGGGTATGGGGCAGGCGTGGGGTGATGGTGGGTATGGGGCGGGCGTAGGGTGATGGTGGGTATGGGGCAGGCGTGGGGTGATGGTGGGTATGGGGCGGGCGTAGGGTGATGGCGGGTATGGGGCGGGCGTAGGGTGATGGTGGGTATGGGGCAGGCGTGGGGTGATGGTGGGTATGGGGCAGGCGTAGGGTGATGGTGGGCATGGGGCGGGCGTAGGGTGATGGTGGGTATGGGGCAGGCTGGGTGATGGTGGGTATGGGGCGGGCGTAGGGTGATGGTGGGTATGGGGCGGGCGTAGGGTGATGGTGGGTATGGGGCGGGCGTAGGGTGATGGCGGGCATGGGGCGGGCGTAGGGTGATGGTGGGTATGGGGCGGGCGTGGGGTGATGGTGGGTATGGGAAGGGCGTAGGGAGATGGCGGGTATGGGGCGGGCGTAGGGTGATGGCGGGTATGGGGCAGGCTAGGTGATGGTGGGTATGGGGCGGGCGTAGGGTAATGGCGGGCATGGGGTGGGCGTGGGGTGATGGTGGGTATGGGAAGGGCGTAGGGAGATGGCGGGTATGGGGCAGGCGTAGGGTGATGGTGGGTATGGGGCGGGCGTAGGGTGATGGTGGGTATGGGGCAGGCGTGGGGTGATGGTGGGTATGGGACGGGCGTAGGGAGATGGCGGGTATGGGGCCGATGTACGGTGATGGTGGGTATGGGGCGGGGGTGGGGTGATGGTGGGTATGGGGCGGGCGTGGGGTGATGGCGGGTATGGGGCGGGCGTAGGGTGATGGCGGGTATGGGGCAGGCGTAGGGTGATGGTGGGTATGGGGCAGGCTGGGTGATGGTGGGTATGGGGCAGATGTACGGTGATGGTGGGTATGGGGCGGGCGTGGGGTGATGGCGGGTATGGGGCAGGCTGGGGTAAGAGGAGAGGCTCAGGAGGGGATGAGAGAGGGAGTTAAGATGGGGTGGTGTGGTTATGGGCGTGAGGGGGTGGTGTGGTTATGGGCGTGAGGGGTGGTGGTTATGGGCGTGAGGGGTGGTGTGGTTATGGGCGTGAGGGGTGGTGTGGTTATGGGCGTGAGGAGGGGGAGGTGGTTATGGGCGTGAGGGGTGGTGTGGTCATGGGCGTGAGGGGTGGTGTGGTCATGGGCGTGAGGGGTGGTGGTGGTCATGGGCGTGAGGGGTGGTGGTTGTTATGGGCGTGAGAGGGGGGGTGGTTATGGGCGTGAGGAGGGGGGTGGTTATGGGCGTGAGGAGGGGGTGGTTATGGGCGTGAGGAGGGGGGTGGTCATGGGCGTGAGGAGTGGTGGTGGTTATGGGCGTGAGGAGGGGAGTGGTCATGGGCGTGAGGGGGGGGAGGTGGTCATGGGCGTGAGGGGTAGTGTGGTTATGGGCGTGAGGGGTGGTGATGGTCATGGGCGTGAGGGAGAGGGGGCGGGTCGTGATTGTAACCTCACAGTAAAAGGCTGCGGGGATGATGTAATGGAACGTCCGGTGGGCGGGGTTGGAAGAGAGCGTAAGGCGGGCGTGCAAGACGACGCCGCCCACAGTCGGCGTGAGGGCGTGAGGGGCGACGATGATCGGGCATGGAAGCGCCATGAGCAGGTGGGGAGGGAGAGACAGCGAGGGAGGGTGTGGGAGGGAGACAAGACAGTCGGGGTTGGAGGAGGAGGAGGGAAATATGAAAGCAATCTCCACTGAAAATCCCCCACGAAGCTGTTTTACGGGTCACTAAAGGGCGCCAAAGAGAGAGAGAGAGAGAGAGAGAGAGAGAGAGAGAGAGAGAGAGAGAGAGAGAGAGAGAGAGAGAGAGAGAGAGGAACCAATTCGCCAGGAGATAAAAAGGAAAAGAAACAAAAAAGCGGCTCGAACGAACATTGTGTGTGTGTGTGTGTGTGTGTGTGTGTGTGTGTGTGTGTGTGTGTGTGTGTGTGTGTGTGTGTCATCACTGACTCCCTCCTGTCTTCAAGCCCAATAATGCTAAACTAATTTTTTTTTTTTTAAAGAAAACCCAAGAAGTAAATATCCTCGTTGACAGAGGGGGGGAAATGGGTGTAGTGTGGGTGATTCCTCCCCCCCAAGCAACTGACTAACCCACCTCTCTCTCTCTCTCTCTCTCTCTCTCTCTCTCTCTCTCTCTCTCTCTCTCTCTCTCTCTCTCTCTCTCCCCGCCCCAAGCGAACCTCGAGCAACGGTCGGCCAACGGGGATGCCAGATACCTCTTTATCAATTTGCCAGAGCCAGCGTGTGTTTTTTTTTTTTATATTTATTTATTCCGGCATGTGAATTCTAGTAATTCAAAAAAAAGTTAGCTTTTAATGTGAATATACATACGTCGCTCTGCCTATGTTTCACGCACCTTCAACTTTAGTAATCAATGATGTATGTATATATATGTATATCATCAATGAGTACATGGATTCGGTGGTTTGTTATTTATATATATATATATATATATATATATATATATATATATATATATATATATATATATATATATATATATATATCTTTCTTTTTTCTTTCAAACTATTCGCTATTTCCCGCGTTAGCGAGGTAGCGTTAAGAAGAGGACTGGGCCTTTGAGGGAATATATATATATATATATATATATATATATATATATATATATATATATATATATATATATATATATATATGACCTGACTCCCACTTGCATATAAGGTCGCACCTGAGGTGCAAAATTCACCTCTGATGAGGCTTTATCGTCCCAGAACGTCTCATTTTCAAAGGACTCCACCTGCCCATGCTACTGAGTGCAGCGCAGACCCTTGAGCGCTGCGTTGTAAGTTGTCGAAACGAGCCTGTTACCAAAAAAAAAAAGGAAAATACGCGTCCGAAACGTAGCCAAAAAACCGTTTTCGTATCCGAAGGGGGGGAAAAAAAATTAAAAATTCGTCTGACTTTAGATATGCAACGGGGAATGTCAAATTCATAGCGTATGTGGAAATGTCCATTTTACAAGCTTTGATATCTCCCTCCATCACTGAACTCCCTTCTTTTTTGTTTCTTTTTTTTTTTATCTCTTCTTGCACTGGCCAAACGCAAAGCACTGCTATTTGACAAGCGACAAGAATCCTTTCACAACCTTTCACAACCATCTATCGCAAGTAGACGGTCATACCAACACTACGATTCCCTTCGCGTCATTCACCTCACGATGCACCAGGAGGAGGAGGAAGAGGAGGGAGGAGGGATATATGGCATACGTCCAACGTGTGCTCGTCGTACCAGTCGAACACCTTGGTAGCATTGGACCCGAAGGGGACCGCCGCAGCATTGCCATGCATCCCAGAAGGGGGCCCGCCGCAGCATTGCCATGCACCCCAGAAGGGGACCGCAGCAGCATTGCCATGCACCCCAGAAGGGGACCGCCGCAGCACTGCCATGCACCCCAGAAGGGGGACCGCCGCAGCATTGCCATGCACCCCAGAAGGGGACCGCAGCACTGCCATGCACCCCCTTCGCCCAAGCCAGGTTTTTTAAGAGGCACAACACCATCTCCCGAGAGCACTGTCTACGAGCAATCTGGTTCAACGAGACAGGCAGGCGCTCCGCCATCCGCTGGGGTTCGCTTCATCCCTAAAAGCCCTCGTTGATGAGTTAATATTGATCACTGCCGCTCATGAACTCTGGTGAGGTACAAGGCTAAACCATACGAGCAGCTACAGGCAAGGGAGCGACCACAAGCCTCTCCACTCTATTCTTGTAGATTAGCACCCGCACATTTCTGTGGTAATATCTTTTTTTTGTGCAGCCGACCACATCTCGTAGTCCAGCAATGATGGGTGGGTAGGTGAGTGTGTGGGTGGGTGGGTTAGTTGGTGGGTGGGTGAGTGTGTGGGTGGGTTAGTTAAGTTTGGGCTCTAAGGGGAATGGGGCCTTTATGACCTATGCCAGGGGGTCACACTGGCACTCAGGATCAACTTGTATAACCACTACTACTACTACTACTACTACTAATACTACTACTACTACCTACCCCACCAAAGAATAAATCTTCAACGCCTCTTACAGGAGCTGAGGCTACTTCTACGACCACACCACACACACACACACACACACACTCACACACATTCTCTCCCTATGTCTCTGGTCTATATGCCAGCGAGGGATCACCCATGTATCCTACCCGTTGTCCCCGACCTGCGGTCGACAGCGGCTCAGATCTCTTGTGTGTCACTGAAGCAGACTCGTGGCTCTCCTCCGCTCCAGAGAGAACCCTCCCAACGAACTGTGTGATACGATTTCGCTCGGCATGCCTCAGTATATTCTTGTACCTCCTCCTCCTCCTCCTCCTCCTTCGTCGTCTTCACATCCCTCGTCCAGCGTCGTCTATATATATCGACGTCATATAAAAAACAAAATAAGGCTTCGGTCAGTCCTGACTTCCACAATATTGCTGTTCACAGGGACCAGAGTTCTTTGCAACCTGGCCCTGTCGCACGCAGTACCACAACCTACAACACTTGTACCCACTGTGTAAACGTCCACAACACTTGTACCCACTGTGTAAACGTCCACAACAGTTGTACCCATTGTGTAAACGTCCACAACACTTGTATCCATTGTGTAAACGTCCACAACACTTGTACCCATTGTGTAAACGTCCACAACACTTGTACCCATTGTGCAAACGTCCACAACACTTGTACCCATTGTGTAAACGTCCACAACACTTGTACCCATTGTGTAAACGTCCACAACACTTGTACCCATTGTGTAAACGTCCACAACACTTGTACCCATTGTGTAAACGTCCACAACACTTGTACCCACTGTATAAACGTCCATAACACTTGTACCCATTGTGTAAACGTCCACAACAGTTGTACCCACTGTGTAAACGTGTGAGTGACCAAACACGCCAGTCTTTTTTGGAAAACTGGGCGTAAAAGTTATTTATTTTTTTTCTCTCTCTCCTTCCCTTGCGCTATCTCAAACCATCTACGATGAAAAGAAGGGGGTTTATCGAAGTCGTTGCAACAAACCTGGTCAATCCAGCTCTCCTCAGAAGATCAAAAAAAGCGAGGATGGGGCTGCCTGTATGGCGAAAGAGAGAGAGAGAGAGAGAGAGAGAGAGAGAGAGAGAGAGAGAGAGAGAGAGAGAGAGAGAGACTCAGGCACTCTCCTCCTAAGCAGAGACTTGGGGGGGGGAATCCAACACTACCATCACCACACAGGATCAACACCACCACGTCAAGGCGAGTCCAACACCACTACCATCACCGCCACTAGAATCGAGTACCACTCACCCTGGTACCTTACCCTCTCTCCCTCCAAGCCACTCGCATCATAAGCCTTCCCACACACGAAATAATTCATGAAGGCTCAAATTCCCTCTACTAACACTGCTCTACATTTTCCTCCGTCCTTCTTTTTTTTTATATATATAATCTTACTGACAAGATAATGCCCCTGGAGGGTATCCAGAGGCATAAGTGGTTACTAATAAATAAGGTATTCCCTTCTGCAGCTTCGCCTGCTGTATCCCACACACACACACACACACACACACACACACACACACACACACACACACACACATTGAAACAATGCTAGAAAATTACCTTCTACCAAATCCACTCACAGGTCTTAAAACTTCATACATGACGTATTCTTCTCTCATTTCATTCACCCGATGTTCTTCAATTTCACTCACCAGATGTTCTTCAATTTCATCCGACCAAAATTTTAAAAACTTGGGAGATAACTTTGCCATGAACAAGTTCGCTGCTAAGGGAAAGTGAGTCAGTTGTTCGCTGATGATACAGCGCTGGTGGCTGATTCATGTGAGAAACTGCAGAAGCTGTGTTCTAGTTCGTGTTCTAGTCATGGCCTCAGAAATCTGAGCAAGGTTTCACAAGTTTCTCAATTTTACTTTTCGATCAGTTAAAATAAGAAGTCCTCTATTCCCTCCAGCTATTCTTGGGGTAAATCCTTTTGAAAGATTGAACGAGAAGCTTTACCCAAGTGTGCTTCGGGTGATGTAACGTCGTTACTAAGTTATTCAGACGCGATAACATTCCAAAATTCATACGTCTTGCCTCGCTTCCAATATGACAGGTGGCCCCAAGCACCAGCAGCTCTCACACTCATACATCCATCACCAGCAGCACTCACACACACACACACACATCACCAGCAGCACTCACACACACACACAGCCATCACCAGCAGCTCTCACACACACACAGCCATCACCAGCAGCTCTCACACATACACAACACCAGCAGTACTCACTCACACAGCCATCACCAGCAGCACTCACACACACACAGCCATCACCAGCAACACTCTCACACACACACAGCCATCACCAGCAGCACTCACACACACACACACACAGCCATCATCAGCAGCTCTCACACATACACAGCCATCACCAGCAATACTCACTCACACAGCCATCACCAGCAGGCAAGCTAGGCTAGCGAGGCAGCACCAACAGCCAGCCAGACTGGTAGCACCAAGCAGAGACCCGGACAGCTAGCACCAAGCAGAGACCCGGACACCTAGCACCAGCAGAGACCCGGACAGCTACCAACAGTAGAGACCTGGACAGCTAGCACCAAGCAGAGACCCGGACAGGTAGCACTAGCACTAAGGGGCTAGTGATCAGCACCACGAGCCAGCCAGACACCACGCTCGGCAACAGCCAAAACACATCAGTGTGGCTTGAGAGGGTCGGGTTGGGTTGGCACCTCCTGTTGTGTTTACCTTCTTGCCTCGTCCGGCAGCACATTGATCACAGAGACGACCTTCCTGAGCCCCTTAAACGACCGTGGTAATGACCTACGATATACCACGCCCTCCCCAGCCGCCGCGCCTCCTCCCCCGCCGCCCTAAACCACCAACGCCTACTATCCCCCAACCACACCCTTACCCCTTCCCACATCCTTCCCTTCCCACCGAGCATTTTCGTCCTTTCCTATGTATTCTCCCCTTACAGCCCCCTGTCGTCTGATGGTTCTACGTATATAACTCTGTTCTTACCGATCATGTTTCGTGGTTTGCTTACAACGAGAAGACAATGATTGATCGATTCCTCTGTTAATCTTATTTTGCGCTTATCCTGCCTCTCCCGCTTTAGCGAGATGGCGTCAGGAACTAACGAAGAATGGCTTCATTTGCACACATCCACAATGTATCTGTAGTGTATAAGTGAAGTGTATAAGTGTGCCTGTAGTGTATAAGTGTACCTGTAGTGTATAAGTGAAGTGTATAAGTGTACCTGTAGTGTATAAGTGTACCTGTAGTGTATAAGAGAAGCGTTTAAGTGTACCTGTGGTGTATAAGTGAAGTGTATAAGTGTACCTGTAGTGTATAAGTGAAGTGTGTAAGTGTACCTGTAGTCTATCAGTGAAGTGTGTAAGTGCACCTGTAGTCTATCAGTGAAGTGTGTAAGTGCACCTGTAGTGTATAAACGTACCTGTAGTGCATAAGTGAAACGTATAAGTGTGCCTGTAGTGTATAAGTGAAAGATTGGATCGACTCCGAGCGTCTGGAGAATGTGGAGGCGAGAAGGCCTACTTAATGAGACCAGTTCGCTCTCCTCTGTACCAATAAGCCACTTGGGTAAGCTGGATTTTCAACACCTGTGTGGTACAGTCCCGAACATGCACACTCAGTGCTTATGTCTACCTACCTGCTCCTCCCACACGTCGCACACTCTCCACCTAAAACCCTCTATAACCATTGCCCTCCCTCCCTCTCTCTCTCTCTCTCTCTCTCTCTGCTTCCCTCACCACCCACACCCCTCCATAACCACAGCCACCTGCTTCCCTCCCTTCACCCACACCCCTCCATAACCACAGCCACCTTATTCCCTCCCTTCACCCACACCCCTCCATAAACACAGCCACCTGCTTCCCTCCCTTCACCCACACCCCTCCATAACCACAGCCACCTTATTCCCTCCCCTCACCCACACCCCACCATAACCACAGCCACCTTATTCCCTCCCCTCACCCACACCCCTCCATAACCAGCTGCCCGATCTTCCCTCCATCAACACCACACCCACTACCCACTACCCAAGCAATAAAAAATAAAGGAAAACATGTTCCATGTTCCTGCACTTCGCAGGGAAGTGAACAGGCGAAGCCCTATGGAGGCTGCGACACTCCACGCTCAAGGCACCATCCCTCCCCCACAGCTTACAGCAAAGGTATTAACACGAACGCTACCCTATTTCAGGAGGGCGCAGTCGCCTTCAGGAGGCGAGAAAATGCAAAACCGAATCAGACGTGCATACAAAGGCGCATCACATCACACAGCACCAGGAACCGGGCTCGGGTATCACATCCGATTAATATAGATCAATCAGGAAGCTGCAACCGATTACACACTTATGATGATCATTTTCGATTACTCACCCGCTATGATCATCGTTCCGATTACTCACCGACTATGATAATCATTTTCGATTACTCACCCGCTATGATCATTCCGATTACTCACCGACTATGATAATAATTTTCGATTACTCACCGGCTATGATCATCGTTCCGATTATTCACCCGCTATGATGGTCATTTTCGATTGGTCACCGGCTATGATGATCATTTTCGATTACTCACCCACTATGATGATCATTTTCGATTACTCACCCACTATGATGATCATTTTCGATTACTCACCCACTATGATGGTCATTTTCGATTACTCACCCACTATGATGATCATTTTCGATTACTCACCAGCTATGATGATCATTTTCGATTACTCACCCGCTATGATCATCATCTTCGATTGCTCACCCGCTATGATGATCATTTCGATTACTCACCCACTATGATGATCATCTCCGATTACTCGAAGATGATTATTTTCTTTGTAGAGGAGGAGGAGGAGGAGGAGGAGGAGGAGGAGGAGGAGGAGGAGGAGGAGGAGGTTGGGGAGGTTGCTGGAGGGAGGTAGAATAGTCTAACGCACCTACCTACTTTGCTATCTAACCTAAGACCGTCACAACTATGTTGTAAACAAAGAGGACTAACTCTCTCTCTCTCTCTCTCTCTCTCTCTCTCTCTCTCTCACCTATCTAACCTAGGCCAGTCACAACTATGTTGTAAACAAAGAGGACTAACTCTCTCTCTCTCTCTCTCTCTCTCTCTCTCTCTCTCTCTCTCTCTCTCTCTCTCTCACCCACAACCCACGATGGCATAACCACAAACACTCACTCACACACCTTCGGGGGAGCCACAGTCTGTACATCCCTCCCTTTAGCATCAATTGTAATATCCACATTTTTCCTCCCACCCCTCCACTACTTCAGTCTTTCAGCTTCATCATCAGTGAAAGCCAGTGTGTGTGTGTGTGTGTGTGTGTGTGTGTGTGTGTGTGTGTGTGTGTGTGTGTGTGTGTGTGTGTGTGTGAGAGAGAGAGAGAGAGAGAGAGAGAAAGAGAGAGAGAGAGAGAGAGAGAGAGAGAGAGAGAGAGAGAGAGAGAGAGAGGCATCCTGCGGTGTAATCATGTGGAAATGGGCTGGGCAAGAGAAGAGGAGGTTGGGGTTCGTGGGTCTGGATGGAAGGAAGGAAGGAAGGAAGGAAGGATGGAAGGAAGGAAGGAAGGAAGGAAGGAAGGTAGGTAGGTTCCCGTCATGATGGGAGAAGGTTCAACAATTTCAGGATGTGTCTCAACCACGCTATTATAAAACGAGTCTGGCTGCCTGGATGGCTTGATGGGGCCCTGGGTGTATATGTGTGTGTGGGGCTGCCTGGAGGAGGAGGAGGAGGAGGAGGAGGAGGAGGAAGAGGAGGAGGAGGAGGAGGAGGAGGAGGAGGAGGAGAGTAGCGTCAGCAGACGCAGCACCACCACTACTAGCAGCAGGGGGAGGATAAAAGAAGAAGAGAAAGAAGGAAAATGAGAGACGGGGGTTAAAGAAGACATAAATTAAAATGATGTCTTTCATCAGTGGAATGGGAAAGTCGGTTCATATTTCTAATAATTTTCCTCTCTTAAGAAGAAGACGAGGAGGAGGAGGAGGAGGAGGAGGAGAGGAGTGACTCCAGACACCGGGTCTGTGACAGCTCACCTCCACCTCCGCGTGGTGGAGCAACGCCACGCACCGCTGCACTCTCGATTTGTGTCGATTCATCCCCAAGCATCAGTGTGTGGGGGTGTGTGTAGCTAGGCTTGCTAGCTTGCCTGCCTCTACACCCGCTCACTCTCTCAACCGCCCGCCCGCCCGCTCGCTCACCCATCATCATCGCGCGCCCCTTGTCTCTCTCTCTCAAGCTTCCTGATCATACAGCGAACACCATTTACGCCTCCTGATGACACATTACCTTCCCGTCTTTCCCCTTCCTATCTCCACCGACTCCCCCCAATCCCTCCCGCCAGCGAGGACAGCGAAGCCATCGCCTGGGATGGTCGGTGAGAGGGGCGGCGGCGCGCCATCATGCGCTAACAACGCGATAGATGAACCTAGTTAATTATTGATGGCTCTCTCTCTCGTTCTCTGAAGCGGCCATTGTGTCTGCAACAGGTGCTGCCGCCTACTTCCACCCCTCACTCACCCCAGCCACCCACCCTAGATAAGCCAGAAAGGGACGCACCACACACGTTACCTGACGCGGAGGAAACCATAAGTAATAAAATACGAGCGCCAAGGGGACGGGAATCAACTGGCTTTCCTCGCCACTAGAGGTCTCTGACACGACCTCGCCACCACTTGATGTGCAACGTCGTCTTATTATCATTTTCTGTTTTTCTTTACTCGTCGGTGATCTCCGCGGGAGAAAGCAAGGACGAGCGTTACCGAAGGAGGGGAGGGGGAAGGGAGGGTAGGTCGGTCGGTCAGTCACGCCCGACCTGTGACCTTACACGACCTGGGAGAGAAAGGTCACACCCAGACGACGGAACCCCAAGCAATAATTGTAAGCCGAGATGGTGAGTGTGGTGACTGAGGGAAGGGAAGGAGGGAGAGTGGGAGGGAGCAGCCTTTGACAGGTGCGTCCACTTAGACTTGTAACAGCAATTAGTTGCTCATAACAACACCATGACGAAAACGCGTTCATATTTTATAGGTCGTTCATATTTTATAGGTCGAAGCCAAGTGAGTGACGACCCTTGCATACGTAAGACCCTTGTGAGAGACTAAGGTTGGCGTCTGACCTGACCTCAAGGGTCGTGCTCTCGTGCCCCAAGGGTCGTCCAGAGATGCCCTGATGTAATTAGACCTTAGGTCGCCCATAAAGCGATACTAAAGTGTAGAAAAAAAAACAACAACAAAATGAGGAGACATTCCTCACGTAAATGTTGCTCGGCTTCTTGACCAAAGGTGCTTCCCCCCTCCTCACCCAGGGTCTGTGACTCGTCGCCTGTCGGAGGACGAGGACGAGGAGGGGGACGACCACCACACACACATACCAGTGGCACGAAACACACCCTGTGGGGGACATCCCACACCCCATCTATCCCCAGCGTAAAACGTACAAGGACTGGTATACCCTTGGCAGGTCACACACACACACAGCTGGCTCGCCTATCAACATGCCTACTTACCTCTCTCTAACTGACGCACAACTGGTCTACTTACACCTCTCTCTAACTGACGCACAACTGGCCTACTTACTCTCTCTCTAACTGACGCACAACTGGCCTACTTACACCTCTCTCTATAACTGACGCACAACTGGTCTACTTACCTCTCTCTATAACTGACGCACAACTGGCCTACTTACCCTCTCTCTATAACTGACGCACAACTGGCCTACTTACCTCTCTCTATAACTGACGCACAACTGGCCTACTTACCTCTCTCTATAACTGACGCACAACCTGGCCTACTTACCTCTCTCTATAACTGAAGCCAACCTTGTCTACTTACCTCTCTATAACTGACGCACAACTTGTCTACTTACCTCTCTATAATTGAGGCACAATTTGCCTACTTACCTCTATAACTGACGCACAACTGGCCTACTTACCTCTCTATAACTGACACACAGCCTGTCTACTTACCTCTCTATAACTAACGCACTCATCAACGCCGACAGACTAACTGAACGCCACAATGCCCTTCAAAAAGAGACAAAAAAAAAAAAATGACTATCCATCTTACCAACCAACAAGCTGGAGTCACCTTGGCGGTAATCCGCCTGCAGCTGGCGACTGCACGTCCCCTGCTGCAGCTGGTTCATCCCACCACACCACCGCTACTGCTGCTGTTGTGAGCAGTGGTGAGTATGAGGAGGAGGAGGAGGATCGGACACAAGATTCTGAGACGCTGTGAGTATGAGGAGGATCGGATACAGATTCTGAGACGCTGGGAGTGTGAGGAGAAGGAGGATCGGATGCGGATTCTGAGACATTGTGGGTATGAGGAGGAGGATCGGATACTGATTCTGAGACGTTGTGAGTTTGAGGAGGAGGATCGGACACTGATTCTGAGACGTTGTGAGTATGAGCAGGAGGATCGGACACTGATTCTGAGACGCTGTGAGTATGAGGAGGAGGATCGGACACTGATTCTGAGACGCTGGGAGTATGAGGAAGAGGAGGATCGGACACTGATTCTGAGACGCTGTAAGTATGAGGAGGAGGATCTAACACTTATTCTAAGACGCTGTGAGTATGAAGAGGAGGAGGATCGGATACGGATTCTGAGACGCTGTGAGTATGAGGAGGAGGAAGAGGAGGATCGGACACGGATTCTGAGACCTCGCCAAATGAGACACACACAGAGCGTCAGCAGTGTTAGTGAGGCTGCTGGCCTCCCGCGCGCCCCTCACCCCCGTAAAAAAAAACTTTGCTCGCGACTCCGATGGCTGGTCAATTATACCAGTACGGCTTCGCCTGCAAATTCAATTTACCCATCCAGATCCACCTGTGATGCTCTGTGCCTCCGTCTCTTCCGCCCAACGACTGTCAACCTCGGTCGAGTGGAGGAGAACCACCAGCGAACGATAGACGAGTCAACGAAAGATGAGATGCTACTGAAGAAACTATATATTCCTCCGAGCCGAGCGAGGATGTGGACTTTTGATTCGTCCTTGCGACCATATGTTTACGATCCCTCGAGAGTATGGTGATACACCTCTCTTCCACCTGATGATGATGATGATGATGATGAAGGGTAATATTTCTTCTTCTTTTCCTGAGTGGTATAAACCAGTCCTCTCTGATGGCTCTGAGTTTCCCCCGATGGCTTAGGATGGTCTAAACCAGTCTTGGTTGATGGGCTCTTGAGTGGTAAACCCCCTTCTCCCCCTCCGTCTTTCCGGACGGCTCTTGAGTGGTAAACCCCCTTCTCCCCCTCCGTCTTTCCGGACGGTTCTGAGTGGTAAACTCGTCTCGTCTGATGGCTCTGAGTGGTAAACCTATCTTCCCTTATATACCGTTCTGAGCGGTAATCCTGTCTTGCCTAAAAGTTCTGAGTGGTAAACCTGTCTCTTCCGATGGCACTAAGTGGTAAACTCGTCCTCCTCGATGGCTCTAAGTGGTAAACCCATTTTCTACGATGGCTCTAAAGTGGTAAACTACCAGGCATGCATTACGACTGCATGGTGGGGTCTGCGCCCCTCTCCTCCTTCATCGTATCCCTCAAATGTGCGTCGGTGCGACTCCCACTCTCCTCCGTCGTCCCCTCCCCATACGAGTCGGAGCCATCGCCCTCCACACACACACACACACACACACACACACACACACACACACACACACACACACACACTACCTCTGGGTATTCGACATCCTCCGAGGTCCGCGCGCGCGCGCGTGTGTGTGTGTGTGTGTGTGTGTGTGTGTGTGTTTCAACCCCCCACCTCCACCACCTCAGCGGGCGATGGTGTGAGGACGAGAGAGAGAGACATCATGGACAAACAATGGCGAGGTGGAGGACTGACGTGGTCCCGCCAACAGAAGTATAGCATTACGTTTCCCCCTCCTCCCTTCCTTCTAGTTGAAGGCTTATACATTTACACTATAATCTACATTGTAAATTTACAACTCTTTCTTCAGTCTTGGACCGTAAATTCACAACTCTTTCCTTCGGTCTTGGACTGCAAATCGACAACATTCTTCAATCTTGATTATAAACCTATAATTCCCTTTCCTGTCTTGGAAAAAAACTACATCTATGTCTGACAATCCCTCAGTGAGGTAAGGAGCCATCGACCAACAAGGCGGGGTCAAACATGACTGGTATTAACCCCGTCCAGGTGCTTGGAGAGAGAGAGAGGGGGAGGAGGTGGTGGTCAATGACAGCTATGTAGCGACCCACTACTTCTACTGTGGCTCTCAAAAGTTCCATTCCCTTGATCTAAGTTGGAGTCTCTTTTTTTTTTCCTATCTCTCCCTCTTTTTCGCCCTCGTCCCCACGTGGGTTATAAAGACTTTCCTTGAAAACACGTTAACTCACACAGCCTTCGTTCTACCAAACTCGTAACTTTTTCCCTGCGGTGAACGCTACGTTTTAACCCTGGCTCCTTCGTTTTCAGGGCCACAATCCCGTCCTTAATTACTATCTGAGAGATTCTATATCAACTACAATCCCATTCTAACTCATCTGAGACAACGAAAAAATTTTTTTTTTTGACTCCTTACACACTTTACGCCAGCACCCGCTGGCGTTGCACTGCACAGCCCTACCACAACACACTTCCCTCCCCCCACAAGGCCAAAGCAGGCGGATGTGCGACAGACGACGGCGTCTTGTGGTGCCCGTGGCTCATGAATACACACACACACACACACACACAGGCTAACACCAAATCATAACAGTACACTTGTTGATGCAGGTCCCGACACCTGCCAGCCAGCCAGCCAGCAAGTGCACACACACAAGCAGCGATATTACTACTTTGCTCTGAACATATCCACCCGTTCCATGGATGCCTCTCTCTCTCTCTCTCTCTCTCTCTCTCTCTCTCTCTCTCTCTCTCTCTCTCTCTCTATCTATCTATCTATCTATCTCTCTCTCTCTCTCTTTACGTGCGTATGGTTTTCGGGAAGGGGGTGAGGGTGGTGTAGGCGTGTAGGTCGTAAAACACCTACTTCCTTCTAGGAGTTACGTTCTAAGCCCTCTGAGTGTCTTTACTTTTCAAGTCAAATCAAAAAAGGGAAGGGAAGGGAGTGTAATGGGGGGTTTCAAAGATGACGGATCCACTGTAGGCACCGGGTCATCACGGATCCCCGACGCAAATCATGATGCCACATCTCAAAGACACCATCTGTAGGGGCGAGGTCGTCCGGACGCTTAAAGAAAAAGAAAAAAGAAGCGCGCGCGCGATGACGGTTGCCAAGCGTCATCCCGTCGACGCCGCTCACACACCGGTCGGTCAAACGGATGGATTCCTGTTGTCCTGTGCAAAGCCACACCGTTCAGGTCCATCCTCTTACTCCCGTAGAGTTAGTTTTACACGGCGAAGCCTCTAAAGTCGTCTAGCGGCTTTGAAATCGAGCTGATCCGTAGCATCTCGCGTGTCTCCAGCTGCCCAAGAGAGAAGCTTGGTGGCAGTTTAAGAGCTGCAGTGAGGGTGAGGGAGAGGGAGGGAAAAGGTAAGTTTCCAGAACCCTCAAGGCTCCTCTGGGGTCTGTGCGGATGAGGGAGAGGGGGAAAAGGTAAGTTTCCAGAACCCTCAAGGCCTCCTCTGGGGTCTGTGCGGATGAGGGAGAGGGAGGGAAAAGGTAAGTTTCCAGAACCCTCAAGGCTTCCTCTGGGGTCTGTGCCGATGAGGGAGAGGGGGAAAAGGTAAGTTTCCAGAACCCTCAAGGCCTCCTCTGGGGTCTGTGCGGATGAGGGAGAGGGGGGAAAAGGTAAGTTTCCAGAACCCTCAAGGCCTCCTCTGGGGTCTGTGCCGATGAGGGAGAGGGGGAAAAGGTAAGTTTCCAGAACCCTCAAGGCCTCCTCTGGGGTCTGTGCGGATGAGAGAGAGGGGGGAAAAGGTAAGTTTCCAGAACCCTCAAGGCCTCCTCTGGGGTCTGTGCGATTGCCTAAGCCGTCGTCATCGCAAGAACTCCGGACTTCGTAACCGACTTTAGAGAAAAAGATGACTCAGTCCCGAATGAAATAAGTCATCCCATACGTCTACTCAAGAGCTGCAGACACGGCAAGAACACACGGCAACATTCGGCACACGTAGCAGCAACGCCACTACCACCACCACCACCTTCGAGCTGAGGGCACAAAACGGAAGGCGAGCGGCAATGACTGAACAACGGAGCAGCGGCAGAAACAAAGCCCGCAAGAACGGCCCCACTTAGTATTCCAGGGGCGTCCCTGAGTTAGTGTTTATATCCGGACACACGCCACCACCACCACCACCACCCATTGCTGCTCCGTGTTGCTAATCTTGCCCCCTCCCCACTCCAAACCCACTTCAACATACAACAACACCCGCCTCACCCCTTTGTCTTTGTCGTTCCTACGTGTGTGTGTGTGTGTGTGTGTGTGTGTGTGTGTGTGTGTGTGTGTGTGGCTTCAGAGGTACACAAACTGTTGCTAACAGGAAAAACACAGAGGACCTTGTCGTAGGCCATCAGGTCTCGTATCCTCTTGGCTTACTAAGGCCCCCTATGGTCGGCGATGGCCTCACGTGAACATCTGTACAGGGCGCACCCATCAGTATACACCTCCCGTGGTAAGTCTTCTGTGAGGAGAGGAGGAGGAGGAGGAGGTCGTCAGTGCAGTTCACACAAGGCCGGACCGTCTGCCTGGGCCAAACACTGACTTTGGAACGTTGATTTCCAGATGACAGTGTGTGATTACCTGGGCGTTGCGGGAGGAGAGTTGGACACTCGTGTTACATCGTCCCATACCATTGGACATCTACCATGGCTTTACTCCTGAGTGCGTGAGTACACACACACACACACACACACACACACACACAGCCTAAGCCAAGCGATCTCGTGTCGAGCTAAGCGCAATATGATGGTCATCTTGGGGGGGAGATTAGGGTTAAAGATTGTATATATATATACATATGGGCTGCCTGGAAGAGGTTAGGCTTCGAGGGGGGAAAGCGAGCCGCGCGGCGCGAGGTGAAATTACTAACTAGTTTCTAGCATGTCTTCCGGCCTTTAAGAGGTCAGGAAAACGAATGATAACGAAGCTGGAAATAACGCGTTAGTCAGTGCCTTCATCAAGTCCACTCTCCACCCTCCCCCACAGCTTATACAGTTTCTCCATTCTTCGTGGACACACACACACACACACACACACACACACACACACACACACACACACACACGAAACTTAGGGACTCCCAGCAGCTGCGTGGCTTCAGTTTAAAAAAATATCGACACAACTTTGGAGTTTTCTGAATCTTCTCACTCACGCCTCGTCTCCCTCCCTCTCTCTCTTTTCCCACCAGGCAAATGTGGATACTACCATGATCAGGTGGAGAATAGACCACACAAGACCATCCTTGGTCTTCACGGCCACAATCAAGAGGCCCTCAACTTACAGAGACCCTCCTAACTCCTGACCATAACAGCCTGGCCCTCATCCGACACTCGGGGCACGAAGCTAGTGAACCACTGAACCAAGCGACACTCGGGGACGAAGCTAGTGAACCAGTGGTCCATCCGACACTCGGGGACGAAGCTAGTGAACCAGTGAACTATCCGACACTCGGGGACGAAGCTAGTCAACCAGTGGTCCATCCGACACTCGGAGACGAAGCTAGTGAACCAGTGGTCCATCCGACACTCGGGGACGAAGCTAGTCAACCAGTGGTCCATCCGACATTCGGGGATGAAGCTAGTGAACCAGTGAACCATCCGACACTCGGGGACGAAGCTAGTGAACCAATGAACCAACTTCGCCAGTGTCATCACCTGCACCTTGAGATCAGTCGTCCCTAATTTCAGCGACACAACCTCGTCGAACCCACACCAGCTTGTACAGACCGCCCTAACAACTCCACCAACCTTACCACTGTGGACGTTTCCATCTATCAATAGACTGTACAATAACCTCTTCCTCAGGTATTGTGGAAAGACTTTCATCATCATCATCATCTCTTCTGTAGCCTAACTGTTCTTGTGTAGCCTAACTGTTCTTCTGTAGCCTAATTGTTCTTCTGTACCCTAACAAACTGTTCTTCTGTAGCCTAACTAAATGTTCTTCTGTAGCCTAAATTTTCTTCTGTAGCCTAACTGTTCTTCTGTACCCTAACTGTTCTTCTGTAGCCTAACTAACTGTTCTTCTGTAGCCTAACTGTTCTTCTGTACCCTAACTAACTGTTCTTCTGTAGTCTAACTAGTAACTGTTCTTCTGTAGCCTAACTAACTGCTCTTCTGTAGCCTAACTAACTGTTCTTCTGTAGCCTAACTGTTCTTATGTAGCTTAACTAACTGTTCTTCTGTAACCTAACTGTTCTTCTGTAGCCTAACTGTTCTTCTGCAGCCCTAACCGTTCTTCTGTAGCCTACCTAACTGTTCTTCTGTAACCTAACTGTTTATGACGCATGCATTTACATCCTCTGGCTACAGTTAACCAAGAAAACTCTCCGTGTCATCACCAAGACCTTACCTCAGCTATTTCTCATCCATAGGGACACATTTACGACTAACACACACACACAGAACAACACAAGAAGAACGCACACACAAGCACACCCTGAAGTCCATTCGAAGTCGCTGATGATAAAAGATACTACTTTTTGCACACACCTCTCGGTGTTCGTCATCCAGAAACAGTAATGACTAGGCTGACTGAGATCCTGTAACCTCAGCCTAACCCCCGTCGTTACCCGTCTCACCTTAAAGCAATTCACGTACCCAGCATTCATGCCTAAACTACCTCCGTGATCACCCATTCAATGGTCAGGCCTCTCCCAACCACCCTTCTCCTCACGTCACCCTACCCACGGCTCGGACGATCTGACCTACATCTAATACTCAGGATTCTCTGTTGGTTCTTAGTTCTCGTCCACCCACCAGACGACCAGCTAGCTACATTTCCCGCCCACAAAAGGACGCGCTCTGGCCAGAGCTCCTCCCCTCCCACAACCCGGTCCCAGGTCCGGCCGGGCAAGGCTGAAGGCAATACGTGGATATGAGTGACTCAGTCTGGCTGTGTGGCAGCGGCGGTGAAGCTCGGTCCCGTTATTATGGTTCCAAGGAGAGGTATAACCCACTCCCTCTCCACCGCGCTGCCACAACCCCCCCACCAGAGCCACGGGCGGTCCGCTGCCGCCCCAACACACTCATGACACACGGCTACGCGACTATCTCGGCTGTCGCGGTGTATAAGCTGGAGGAGGAACAATGGCTGGACGGTGACGTGGTTGGATGATGAGGCAACGAGATGACTACAAGCCTCAAATAGGCCACATACATAAGGTGCATTAGTCGTCCCCTTCGGATCCACGACAGGGATAACGAATAATAAGACTCATCGCAGATGGCAGTGAGGTCGTGGGAGGCCGCATGAAGGCTGGGAAGGGCCAGGTAATCGAGCGGCGGTGCCAAGGCGAGGCTTCATCCACTAACCAATTACAGCTCAAGCGGAGGAACCCTTGATCTCGCCTAATTGCAAGACTGGTGCGACGGAGAGCAATATGGCACGGCTTTGCACAATATTACCTATTTACCCGACGGTGATTTCACTTAGTACATCTCCCCCTTCCTTCCACCGGATATAAAGATAACGGTGATTAACAAATGACTAACTCATTTTGCGTATCAGACGGACTATCTCAGATGCGCGCGTGAGACGGCCCCTTATGAGGCATCAACAAAGGGAAGGTTAACATCCACACGTCTCACAAAATAGCTCATAAAAGTTCGTCTCGACTGGGAACTGCGACGTCAAAAACACTTCTAGGAGGATCCTCAAAGAGAAACTCAGGCCTTCGTCAGATCTTCCAGAGGTTTCCCTCAAGGACACCACTGAGATCCTTCAAGTCCTTTATGGGAGTTTTCGAGAAAACACCTCAAACTCCTTCTCCAAGTGTGTATATCATGGAGAATTTTAAGCGAATCTCCTGCAATCACAACGAGACACTTCGAAAGAATCCCGCGCCATTTGATGAACGTCTCAAGCACCTTTCCCCTTCCTCGAGATCGACGGAGCTTCCTGGAAAACTGGAATGCTCAGCTTCGGCGGAACTTATCCAGACCAGACGAGAGGCCAATGAGAAACTTTCCCCCAAAGAACCTGGTGGTCGGGAGGAGAGATGGGATCTCCTCAAGCGATCTCCTGCAAAGCACCTAGAAGCGCACCCAATGAGAGAGACTCCGACGGGACTTCGTCGGAATATCTTCAGGCAAAGGCTTCCCTCGCGACAAGCGTGGGAGGGAGGAAGAGGAAGAAGAAGGCTCACACCACACACACACACACACACACACACACACACACACACACACACACACATAACGCCTCAGAGCAGGAGGATCATCTCCGTTAGCAAAGCCTAGTTCGTGATCTGGGCACAGACCCCCTCCGCCAGCACCAACGCTCCATTTCCTGTGAAGCCACGTCGGCAGGAACTCTCTCTCTCTCTCTCTCTCTCTCTCTCTCTCTCTCTCTCTCTCTCTCTCTCTCTCTCTCTCTCCTTTTACGTCGTAGAACCACGGCCAATTTACCGCGGTGTCCGACACGCATCGAGCACGGCGCACTTTGCTACTGCTGCAAGTTATGTAGCAGCCCCCCCAACCCATAATCATGGCTAATAACCAGGTAATTCTAAATGCACGTTTCCTGCGCAGTGTGTTCCGTGCGGGGGGGTAAAACATCCCCCTCCCTCATCTTCGTCGTCGAGAGCTGCATTGGATGGACGTCGACAAAAGGTGAGTCTCCCTTCTAAGCCAGCGGTGCCTAAACTTTGGAACATGACGCCTCCTTTCTTAGATCTTCAAGGAATCCTCACACGCTCCCCCTTCCTTCCTATTTTCTTATTCTAATAATTTCACATCTTCTATTACTCTTTCGTATTGC
The DNA here is from genome assembly GCF_036320965.1 of Panulirus ornatus. Classification (NCBI taxonomy): domain Eukaryota; kingdom Metazoa; phylum Arthropoda; class Malacostraca; order Decapoda; family Palinuridae; genus Panulirus; species Panulirus ornatus. The sequence goes on from NC_092270.1 coordinate 10,073,466, forward strand.
TGAGGATCAGCAAGTTACCTGGTAAATTACCCTTGTGTCTGGTAACATCCTTTGTCATTAGGTAACCTACCAGAGGGTGAGGGACGGACGTACCATACCTGAAGGTGAGGGAAGATGGATGGGTGGATGGTAGGTGTTGTGAGGGACGAGCTGTGAGTGAGGAGAGATGTGATGCACAGAGAACGACGGGTATGGTAGCCTCCTATATATCTCCTGGTGTGTGGACAGATTACTCCCACTTGACATATACTCAAAGTTTCCTTATTCCCCATTTGGGGAAACAGTGATCCAAGCAACGCTATGGTGGAAACGGCGACGCTGACGAAGGCTTACTAAAGCAGAGACTTACCACTCCGACGGGAGTGACTGCCAGGCGGTGGTCCATGACTGACACACACACACACACGCCCCGCTACAACCCCCGTCCAATGTGCGACACTCAATTACCTTGTGCTTTGGTGAGGTCGTCGCCCGCACATCCAGGTCCTGACGTCTTCCCCCGCTACTCCCTCAGGCCTCCTCCTCCTCACACTCGAGGCACCGCTAAACTCGTCCCCCCACCCCTTTGCCATGCCAACCGTCTCAATTTCCTCCCTCCTCCCATGCCAACCGTCTCAATTTCCTCCCTCCTCCCATGCCAACCGTCTCAATTTCCTCCCTCCTCCTCAAGTGGGGAAAAAAAGGTAGTCACCGTCTCCCTACCACCTTTTCTTGTGGGTCAAGTTCCAAGTCACAGGTCTGGCCTCGCTTTTACCTGGTCATCATCGGTCGGTGTCCCGCTCCTCCCGCTCCTCCTCCCGCTATCTCACTCGAGCCAACTACTTGAGGAAATCACCACTTTTTTTTGACCAAGGGAGAGACGAAAGTTTCACAAAATATCTGGCACATTAGGTATCAAATCCTGGCGGGATGGGTTCACGGTGGCAACAACCTCCTCCTCCTCCTCCTTCTCCTCCTCGCCTTGCCCCGCCCCCCTACCACCGCCGCAAGTGCTCTGCGGTGTGAGGGGGGCGCGGGCCTCCCCATCTGCACAGATAAGTGGCAGGATGACTCGCTTCTTAGCACACTCTGTGTGTGTGTGTGTGTGTGTGTGTGTGTGTGTGTGTGTGTGTGTGTGTGTGTGTGACACGATCGGCATAAGAGAATTTCCCTCGCGTCGCATTTCACGGGAGGCAACCACCCACCCCATCCCTGCATCACACACACACACACAAGTAACGAGAGTAATGCGTGTTGAACGGACGAGGTGGGCAGGGAACGAAGGATGAAAGAAGAAAAGAATGAAAGAAGGAAGGAAGGGAGAGGAGAGGGCGAGTGTCGTTAGTGTGAGGGACGTGGATGTGGTTACACGAGAAGTGGGTGTTGGCTCTCGGAGGCACGGGGAAGGCAAGGCAAGAGACGGGCTGCAATGCATGAGGGTTTGCAAGTGTAGACACAACTGACGACGGGCGGGGGTTAGCTGACGATTGGCGAGGGTTACCTGACGATTGGCGAGGGGGTTAGCTGACGACTGGAGAGGGGGTTACCTGACGATTGGCGAGGGGGTTAGCTGACAACTGGCGAGGGGGTTAGGTGACGACTGGCGAGGGGGGTTACCTGACGATTGGCGAGGGGGTTAGCTGACGATTGGCGAGGGGGTTAGCTGACGATTGGCGAGGGTTACCTGACGATTGGCGAGGGGGTTAGCTGACGATTGGCGAGGGTTACCTGATGATTGGCGAGGGGGTTAGCTGACAACTGGCGAGGGGGTTAGCTGACGATTGGCGAGGGTTACCTGACGATTGGCGAGGGGGTTAGCTGACGACTGGAGAGGGGGTTACCTGACGATTGGCGAGGGGGTTACCTGACGATTGGCGAGGGGGTTAGCTGACGATTGGCGAGGGGGTTTGGTGACGACTGGCGAGGGTTACCTGATGATTGGCGAGGGGGTTAGCTGACGACTGGCGAGGGGGTTAGCTGGCGATTGGCGAGGGTTACCTGACGATTGGCGAGGGGGTTAGCTGACGACTGGCGAGGGGGGGATAGCGAAATAGGTGAGGGAAGTGTTGATATGCTGTGAGGTGTAGGGAACGAAGACAAGTGAGGGGGGGAAACATATGGGAGACATCATATGATGGCGAGCACTGCACGAAGAATGGTAAACGAAGGACCTGAAGGAGACGGCGAGGGGAGGCTGAACGAACGGAAGGTAAACAAGACGCGAAGTAGCGAGGATGGCGGCGAGGAAGATCGGGGTGGTGTCTCTAACCCTCCTCCTCCTTGGGGTTCACACGGCCCTCCAGGTGTTCAACCAGTTGGGTTGACGTCGACGGCTACCGGTCCTATACCGACCTCAAGCCATCCATCCTCCCTCCCTTTCCCTACCTGCCAGCCACTACCACCACCACCACCACGACGCCAAAAAGTGAGGAGACCTTCTAAGGCTATCATAGTTATCTCTACTATCTCCTACACACACACACACACACACACACACACACACACACACACACACCAGCGCCTCTTCATCATCCTGTGCCAGACCTCTGAGAGCATCCAATCAGCGGCATCGTCGCGTAGGTCGAAGTTTATCGACCTGCGTAGCAAAAACCTGGTCGACTGGAGTATGGCAGGGAAAATCTGCCCAAAATTGCAGTACAGTTATGATCATCGCTTCGCCAACAGAGCCGCAGCGCTTCTCGTACACAACCATGGGGGATCGACCAACCCTCTCTGATCACACACACACACACACACACACACACAACACACACACACACACACACGTAGCGCGAATGAAAATCCAGCCCACATATGTGTGTCAGTCAAGCCAGCTCGGCGGTCGGTCGGTCGGCCGGCCGCCAATCTCTCTCTCTCTCTCTCTCTCTCTCTCTCTCTCTCTCTCTCTCTCTCTCTCTCTCTCTCTCTCTCTCTCTCTCTCGGTTCAGGGACGCAATAAATGGAGTAAGGTACGATTTGGAGGGAGGGGGAATTGGGTGAGAGGAGGAGGAGAAGGGGCAAGAGAGAAAAGCAGGGCGATAGCTCATTTATTACCACGAGTTTTTAATCTTTTTATTTTATTCATTCATTTCTTATTTCTTTCTTTATTTATTTTTTTTGGGGGGCCAGACTTTTTATCAACTGCGAGGACAAAGACTTGACCAGAGGGAACCCGACCATATGGTATGTGTGTGTGTGTGTGTGTATGTGTGTGTGTGTGTTCTTACCTGAGTTCACAACCCCCCACTACCGACATGCTGGTCGCCAGCCTGGGGTATGGGTCCTCACCCACACCGTAACACCGTCCCAGGGTCGCACACCACACCACCAGATCAACACCAGCCCATCCCATCAGTACGTCCCACACACACACACACACACACACACACACACCTGGTTACAATGCTCTACGGAGAGCACTTAACATCCTCCACAGCTCGGCCACCGTCAACAAGGGCGCCTCCTACTGTCTCACAATAGACTCCACCCTCCTCCAGGAGGAGCAGTCCCCACCGAAGCTTCAAGACATAGGTCGACTTAGGAGGAACACGTCAGTACCACCATAGACTCGAGTACCACCGCAGACTCAAGACCTTCGCCGGCCAGGTCTTCCTGTCCACTACACAAGAGGGGACGACCTTAGAAAAGGTAGAGAGAGGAGCATGCAAGACCATCGTCATGTCCCTGTTCCCTACACGAATCATCACTTTGCACCTCATCCGTTATCGTGGGTTGAAGTCACTACACCACCTCGCCACCCTCATCAACTGCCGCCTGAGATCCCTCTCCCCCTCGTTGCAGTTCGGAACCAGAACTCTACAAAAAGAAAAAAAAAAAAAAAAAACACGAGAGATCGTGCATACCGTTCATACGACGGGCCACGCCTACACCACTGTGACCATCACTTCGACTCTCACCCTCAGTGTTGGTGTGTTTAGAGCAACCGTCTTTTACTGCCCCCTAGTTCATGTACGAACGTATGAATGTACGAGTATATGTACGTATGTATTTACTCACGTATAAACCCCAGTTTCGTACCAAAGCCGTCCTTACGACCCAACACACTGACGCAACACAGAGCCGCATCGCACACCGATCTCTTACGACCGAGGCAACACGACGCCCTCCCTGGTGGAGCGGAGTGCCCACACCCCACCCCAGCGATCATGAAGACCCGAATGACGAGGTAAATCTATCTATCCTGAACGCAGCGTAACTCCGCCATAACCAAAGATACGTATCGAGATGGAGGAAGAGGAAATCAATGTCGCGAGTTTACCAACCAAGGCAGCGCTGATGCCCTGGGTAAAAGTGAAGGCCCAACTTTATACTGCCGTTGGAAGGCGATGGTTTTCCAAAGGGAAAGTGCGGAGGGAGGAGCCGACGTGAAGGCTGTGTGTGTGTGCGCGCGCGAGCGAGAGAGGCGGGAGGAATCAGAAATGCGCGGGGCGGGAAAGTCGAGGGGATGAGAGCTATCTGGAGGCAACGCATGGGGAAACCTGCAAGACCGTCGCGTCGCGTCGTCGCCGTCGGTCGCAAAACTTTGCAAAAGGCGATCATCACTCGCCCAAGACAGATGCTCCTGTGCACCAAAAAGGTGGCAGACGAACCAACCCACTACCCTTCTGGAGGCCTCATATCTAAGTCTAAGACTTAAGTCTCAGCTTCGAGGTCCATGTTTCCACTGATGTCAGCCAAGCGCCTAAGCTTTTCAGTTTTAAGGCTTATGCTTTTCCAGCTTTAGTCTTAAGCTCTTGCGAAAGGAGGTAAGGTCATTTGCCTCCTTCTAAGACCTCGGCTCTGGTAAGCTTTAATAAGCTGAGCTCCACTGGGAATCCTCGCCCACAAAGCCTCAACTTTAACAACCTGAGTTTGACTGGGAAGCCTCGCCAGCGAAGCGAGGCTTCGGCTCCAGTGAGCTGGAGTTTTTCACGTAAAAGCTCTAGCAATAAAAGGATTGACCTCTCAGGAGAACGATAAGCTTAAATGTCGGGCCCGCCCCAGCTTTAACTGCACGGTGTCAGCTTTAACTGTAAAGCTCCAGTACGAACCTCCAACACGACCAATGGCTAGCCTCGGAGACCCCTGGTGTGGGAGACGCCCAAGGGAGGGTGAACCGGATAGCCAGGCATAGTGAACAGGTGGGTGACCCAGGGTGAAAGAGCCTGATCGGATGAGGAGGTGGGGTGGCGGAGGGCGGAAGAAGGAAGTGGATGATGGATGACTCAGGGAGGGTGAAGCAGGAGAGAGAGGGGCCTAGACGGGGTGAAGCAGGAGAGAGAGGGGCCTAGACGGGGTGAAGCAGGAGAGGGTCCTTGAGAGGGTGAAGCAAGAGAGGGTGCTAGAGAGGGTGAAGCAGGAGAGGGTCCTAAGCAGGGTGAAGCAGAAGAGGGTCCTAGGGAGGGTGAAGCAAGTGGGTGATCCCCAAGCAGGGTGAAGCAGACGGGTGACCCAGACAAGGTGAAGCAGCCAGAGAGAGGGAAGCGACAGGGTCGTCCATGAACCTTGAAAAGGAACGTATCCACGACGGGGACCTATTGTGGGAGGAGGATTTGGTGCCGGGGGAGGAGGTGGGTGTGATGGTGATGAAGGGCTGGAGGGAGGGAGGGAGGGAGGGAGGGAGGAGGGAGGGAGGGAGGGAGGGAGGGAGAGAGAGAGAGAGAGAGAGAGAGAGAGAGAGAGAGAGAGAGAGAGAGAGAGAGAGAGAGAGAGTCGTAATGAGGGAGGGAAGGATTACAGGAGGTGGAGGAAGAGGAGGAGAGGAAGGAGGAGAGGAACCTGTGGGAGGGCCTACAGGACGGGGGAGAAGTAGCGACGTAGGGCGATGATACGGGAAAACAAGGGGGCGGGCGGGCGACAGGACGAGATGCAGCGACGGGGAGACGGGCCGGGAGTGAAAGACGGGGAGAGCTAATGATGGGCGAGGGGGTGATTAGAGAGGAGGGCGGGGGAGCGAGGTGGTCGGGGGAGAGAGAGAGAGGGAGTTAGTTCCCGCTGACGACCGTGAGGAGGCCTCCTCCTCCTCCTCCTGGAATGAAGTGATCTGACACATGTGTTCTGCCTTACCTCACCATATATACTCGCCCCGACTCTCCCTTCTCCGACTTTTATCCTCACTTTTCCCTCCCTCTCCTCTCCTCTCCTCATCAACCTCTCTTTTTAACACATTATCATCTCTTCCTCCTCCTCCTTCTTCCCTTGCCACCTCACCTTTTCCCCACTATCTATCTCGCCAGGTCCTCCCTTCGCCGAACCCCTTCCTTAAACCTCTCTCTCTCTCTCTCTCTCTCTCTCTCTCTCTCTCTCTCTCTCTCTCTCTCTCTCTCGGCCACGAATAAGTGTCACACCACACACACACACCCCACACACCACTCCATTAAGTATAGACTTCAGTAACCCATCAGACATAATAAGTGCGAAGTAAAAGTCTCGGCCCCCAAAGAGAGAGAGAGAGAGAGAGAGAGAGAGAGAGAGAGAGAGAGAGAGAGAGAGAGAGAGAGAGTCAATCTCGATTGACAGTGAAGAGACGACTGCCAAGGCATCCCTATGGATGATGGTGAACTACTGAACCAAAATGGTTTCGCCGAGCTCTTAAATTAGGGAAAGTGAAGGGGGAAGGAATGGCATTAGAATCTTAGGATGACAAAAGATAAAAGAAGGAAGAAAAAAAAAAGGGGAGGGGGAAAAAAAAAGGAAAATAGTCATTAGAAAACGGTGACAGTAAAGGGGTGAAAAAGGGGGAAGCAATTAAAACTTGTGGTAACTTGGGGGTGGTGGACGAGGAAGAGGGGTGGGTCAGGTGGGTGCCTGGCTCATTGGGAACTATAAAACTAAAACTTGTTCACACTCTTTTTTCTTTTTTTCCAGCCGACCCCACCCACCTCACCCATCCCTACACCCACCCACACACACACACACACTTCCGAGAGAGAGAGAGAGAGAGAGAGAGAGAGAGAGAGAGAGAGAGAGAGAGAGAGAGAGAGAGAGAGAGGCGCTCAGGCAAAAGGGCGGCCCTGGAAAAACTCTTGTCTCCCTCCTCTGGCAAATCCTGGGGGGGGGGGGGGGGGGGGGAATGTCCGACTGAATAATTCCCAGCGCTCGTGCTCAAACTCCACCTCCTTCTCCTCCCCACCTCCCATTCCCCTCCCCCATTCCTCCCCTTCCCGCCACCCTCACCCCCTACTCCCTTTAGAGGATTAAGGTGGTAGTGACGTAGAGGCCAGGTTCGGTAGGTGGAGGGAAGGGGGATATGGGGAAAGGTTAAGCCCCCGCCCACCCCCCACACCTTCCTGCCCCCTTCCTTAACTCGCGACCTCTCGACAAGGTTTCGACCCTTCTGTCTATCTATCTATCTATCTATCTATCTATCTATATATATATATATATATATATATATATATATATATATATATATATATATATATATATTTCTTTTTTTCTATTCGATAATACTTTGTCGCTGTCTCCCGCGTTAGCGAGGTAGGGCAAGGAAACAGACGAAAGAATGGGCCCAACCCACCCACATACACATGTATATACATACACGCCCACGTTAGCAAGGTAGCGCAAGGAAACAGACGAAAGAATGGCCCAACCCATCTACATACACATGTATATACATACACGCCCACACATGCATATATACATACCTATAAATTTCAACGTATACATAAATATACATACACAGACATATACATATATACACATGCACATATTCATACATGCTGCCTTCATCCATTCCCGTCGCCACCCCGCCACACATGAAATGACACCCCCCTCCCCCCGCGTGCGCGCGAGGTAGCGCTAGGAAAGGACAAAAGGGCAACAAAGGACCACATTCGTCCACACTCAGACTCGAGCTGTCATATATATATACCCTAAGCCAGGTTCCCAATTCATCGACTAGCCCCCATAGGAACTACCGCGACCACCAGGATTCCAAACCAATGCGGGTTTGACCCCTGAGGCGCCATGAACGAAGCAACCATCCCTGCTGAGCCTGACCCACTCCCTTACCTTAGGGCACATCGGTTCTACACTCATATAATCAAACCAGTCTTCCCAGCCATCTCTTCCCCATGTAATTTCTTCGGCAGTATACTTTTGCCTCGCACCGTGTTCCCTCCTCAGTCATTTCCCTCTTGGCTGATGTGCCGAAGGGTGTGTGTGTGTGTGTGTGTGTGTGTGTGTGTGTGTGTGTGTGTGTGTGTGTGGTGGGGGAAGTAGCATTCTGATCTACTCTACTCCCCCCCACCCCTCAAATAGATCTACTATCTACGAACTGATAAACCCACAGTCATTTTAGGGTTTATCTGGCTTATCAGTTTATACTCCTAAAGTACACTTAAGTACCATCTATGTTGTTATATGTGCGGTAGACACTAGATACAGTGATGCCTGGCAGTCGACCGTAAGACCCCGAGAAGACCTTTCTCCCCCCCCCCCGTCATCCAGACTTGGTCTTAGGGCCTGTATGGTCGCTCCACGGACCATCCACGCATGGGGACCATCCACGTACACCAGTGAACTGCTCCTGCCTTCTGAAGGACAGGTCTTCTACTTCCTCCTCCCCACCTCTCTCTCTCTCTCTCTCTCTCTCTCTCTCTCTCTCTCTCTCTCTCTCTCTCTCTCTCTCGGGATATAATTTTCACGATAAAGAAGAAAGTACGGGGAAAAAAAAACCCAGGAGTTGAAATTCCATTATCCCTTCCTTCTCCAATCAGCTGCCTCGTCTAGTGTTACCCTCATCGACTCGCCCCGGCACCACCACCCCCCCTCACTCGCCACACACACACCCACCCACCGACCCTTCCCTCCCAAGGAAACCCCTCCCCCTCCTCCTCTTCCTCCATCCTCCCGGAGCCCCGAGACCTCCCTCTAACCCACCCTACTCACTCCTCCTCCTCTACCAGGGTTTATCCTCGACAATCTCATCACGACGCACAAAAGTCCAGAATCAAAGTTATTCCTCCGGCTCGCGCACACTACCGAGGCCGACGAGGCCGAGTTCTCGCTGCTGCTCCATCTGTCCTCGAGCCTCCTTGCCCGGAGAGGGGACGCACACTACCGAGGCCGACGAGGACGAGTTCTCGCTGCTGCTCCATCTGTCCTCGAGCCTCCTTGCCCGGAGAGGGGACGCACACTACCGAGGCCGACGAGGACGAGTTCTCGCTGCTTCTCCATCTGTCCTCGAGCCTCCTTGCCCGGAGAGGGGACGCACACTACCGAGCCCGACCAGGACGAGTCCTCGCTGCTGCTCCATCTGTCCTCGAGTCTCCTTGCCCTGAGAGGGGACAATCTCCCGGCCCGGTAAATGTCCTTAATAGCTCGTCCCGGGGGACTTTTCCATTTCGTCTCCCGTCATAGCACCACTCCCAGTCATCATGTCTTTTTCGCCTTCTCCAAGGGGTCAACTCTTGTGGTCAATTCACTTCATCCACATCTTAATCCCAGCCATGTCGAGTATCACCCAAGTCATCCTACCAGATCACCTCACTGCAATCTCACTAATTCCTTTAATTCGACCAGATCACCTCACTGCAATCGTCCCACCTGGCTCCTATAATTCGACCAGATCACCTCACTGCAATCGTCCCACCTAACTCATCTCCTATAATTCGACCAGATCACCCCACTACAATCATCCCACCTAACTCATCTCCAATAATTCGACCAGATCGCCCCACTACAATCATCCCACCTAACTCATCTCCTATAATTCGACCAGATCACCTCACTGCAACAATCCCAGACAACTCGCCTCGCCTCCTACAATTCGACCAGACTGCTCGCCTTACCCACGTCATACGACCAGTTCATCCCATTGCAATCGTCCCAACCAGTTCCCTCACCCGTTCCATCCCAATCCCCCTACCATCCCCATTCCCCTACCATCCCCATCCCCCTTACTACGCATCCAAGCCACGGTACCTCCTCCCTTCCTTCCCCCTAATCAACGACAAAGGTCGCCCCTACGGCAATCATCCCCAACCAAGGCATCGCCTCCCAATCACCAATCCCAATCATCCCTATCAAGGCATCGCCTCCCAATCAATCACCAATCCCAATCATCAAGCTAGTTCCCTTAGGTCACATCCCCCCCAACTCTACTGGGTCTACCCCACTCCTCTACCCCTCCTAGGTCAAAACCAAATGGGTCAGTCAGCCTCACAACCCACCCCTCCAACTCTACTGGGTCTACCCCACCTCCTCTACCCCTTTCCTAGGTCACATTCGCCAATCACGCAGGTGGTAATTAACAGCAGAGACTCATCAAAATTACGACACACATACAACACAGTCGACTCCTATTATATTTTTTTCTTCATCTCTTTCTCATATTTTTCGGGACATTAAAAAAAAATCTCTGGGTTGTTAGTCAAGGGTTATTATTGTCCGCGGTCGTTAATATCCCCGGGTCGTTAAAAAGGTCCTTTTAAAGTCGTGGGGGGGGGTCTACAAGCCTGGGAGGGGGAGGGGGGGCTGGGCAGGTCATTAAGGCGGGTTTAGGGGGGGGGGGGGAGGGGGAGGGTCGTTAAAGCGGGGAGAGCCCTTACGGTGGTATGTCACTCCGGGAGGAGGAGGAGGAGAGAGGGAGGAGATGGTTTTATTGCCTCAGTAAGGATGTATGATGTGATCTCCCTCCCTCTCTTCCTCCCTGACTCTCTCTCTCTCTCTCTCTCTCTCTCTCTCTCTCTCTCTCTCTCTCTGACACACACACACACACACACACACACATACGGCGTTTGTCATGAAACCATCCTAACGACCGCACTGTTAATACCCTTCCGCTCGTTAGTGGGGGTCGTGGAGGATCACATGCGTCGTTAAAAGCCATCATCAGCCTTCATAATGAAGGTCTTTCGGGGGGTCAGTGTGGGTCGTCTGGTCGTTACGGTGGAGGCTGGGCCCTGAGGGGTCGTTATGGTGGAGGCTGGGTCGTGAGGGGTCGTTACGGCGGAGGCTGGGTCGTGAGGGGTCGTTACGGTGGAGGATGGGTCGTGAGGGGTCGTTACGGTGGAGGCTGGGTCGTGAGGGGTCGTTACGGTGGAGGCTGGGTCGTGAGGGGTCGTTACGGTGGAGGCTGGGTCGTGAGGAGTCGTTACGGTGGAGGCTGGGTCGTGAGGGGTCGTTACGGTGGAGGCTGGGTCGTGAGGGGTCGTTACGGCGGAGGCTGGGTCGTGAGGAGTCGTTACGGTGGAGGCTGGGTCGTGAGGGGTCGTTACGGTGGAGGCTGGGTCGTGAGGGGTCGTTACGGCGGAGGCTGTGTCGTGAGGGGTCGTTACGGCGGAGGCTGGGTCGTGAGGGGTCGTTACGGTGGAGGATGGGTCGTGAGGGGTCGTTACGGTGGAGGCTGGGTCGTGAGGGGTCGTTACGGCGGAGGCTGGGTCGTGAGGAGTCGTTACGGTGGAGGCTGGGTCGTGAGGGGTCGTTACGGTGGAGGCTGGGTCGTGAGGGGTCGTTACGGTGGAGGCTGGGTTGTGAGGGGTCGTTACGGCCTGGCGTATCGCCACTTCAACAACGACCCGTGAAAAAAAACCCTCTTTTCCTTGACCCCTCTCGAGGACGAGGGTACGACCCCACACCGCCCTCACCCTCGAGGACGCCCCAAGTCATACTCGAGGGTCATGGCTTCGTTTTGAGAAAACACCCCTCTTTTCCTTGACCCCTCTCGAGGACGAGGGTACGACCCCACCCCGCCCTCACACTCGAGGGTGCCCCAAGTCATACTCGAGGATCATGTTCAATCTGGTAGGGTCACCAACAAGACGTCTACCACAGTCTTCCTGTCCTCCCTCTGCGCCAGTCACTCACAAGTGGACGTGCCTGTGTTCTTCTTCTGCCTTCTCCCCAAAGGCAGAAGAAGAAGAAGCAACAAGCAAGCAGGAAGCAGAAACCAACAGCAGGAAGCAGCAGAAGCCAACAGCAGGAAGCAGCAGAAGCCAGCAGCCAGCAGCAGTTGGAGGGAGAAGGCAACAGCAGGAGGAGGAGGAGGCAGCAGCATCAAACAAGCAGGAGCAGCAAGCAGGAGGAGGGAGGAGGCAGCAGCAGCAGCAGCAAGAACAATGTTGGGAAAGATAACTTAAATTGGATTCAATACAATCTTCCTCCCAGTCTGTTGTACCTCCACCTCGTCTCTCTCTCTCTCTCTCTCTCTCTCTCTCTCTCTCTCTCTCTCTCTCTCTCTCTCTCTCTCTCTCTCAGATTCCCGCCCTATCTTCTCCTCCTCTTCCTCCCTCACTCATCATCATGTCATCTATGCCTCCTCCTCCCTCACTCATCATCATGTCATCTACGCCTCCTCCTCCTAATACCTACCTTCGATACAGTTTTCCCTCACATTCCCCTATTCCTTCTTCTCTTCCTTCCTCTCCCATTCCCCCCAGCCACAATTTTCCCTCCCATTCTCCTCTTCCTTCCTCTCCCACTCCCCTCCGATACATTTTTTCCCTCCCATTCTCCTCTTCCTTCCTTCCTCCCATTCCCCTCCGATACAATTTTCCCTCCCATTCCCCTCTTCCTTCTTCTCCCACTCCCCTCCGATACATTTTTCCCTCTCATTCCCCTCTTCCTTCTTCTCCCACTCCTCCTCTCCGACTCCATCATTTCTTTATACTTCCATCTTCGCTTCTATTTTCCACCCCGTATCCTTCGTTGTCTCTTCTACTGTCCCCATATCTTCCTCCATCAGTGTGTGTGTGTCTCTCTCATCTATCTTCATCTTCCTCCCCCTCTTCTCCTCCCTCCTATCTTCCGCCGCACTGTCTTATCGCCTCCGCCGTCGTCGGCGTCCCCCACTTCGCCAGCAGGTGCGAGCACACTCATTATATCTCCGGGCGTCTCCCTCAGACTCCTGGCCTCGCGGGGCAGAAATGAGCTAATCAAATGTCGGAGCTGACAAGACGTTCTCCCTCCCTCCTCTCCCGAGAGTAGGCCGCCCGCCCCAACGACCTCCATCTCAAAACAACACGCGCTCCCGCTCCACAACACCACGACCTGACCTGCGTAAGGACAAGGCGTCGTCACACAAAGATAACGCAACCTGTAGCAAGAGTATGGCCACCGGCTGTAATCAGACGACCTGCAGGAGGGGCACGAGAGAGCCTGCTGAAGAAAACGATGGCCACCTGCTGTAATCAGACGACCTGCAGGAGGGCCACGAGAGAGCCTACTGAAGAAAAAGATGGCCACCTGCTGTAACCAGACGACCTGCAGGAGGGGCACGAGTGAGCCTGCTGAAGAAATGGATGGCCATCTTTCGTAACCAGACAACCTGCAGGAGGGGCACGAGTGAGCCTGCTGAAGAAAAAGATGGCCATCTCCCGTAACCAGACGACCTGCAGGAGGGGCAAGCCAGCTTGCACTACATTTTAGCCTCTTAATCACGACGGTACGATCCATGAGATCGACGGTACGGCCCTTGAGGACGACGGTACGGCCCTTGAGCACGACAGTTACGATCCTCGAGCACGACAGTTACGATCACCCATAGCACGATGGTACGATCATCCCGGAGCGCGGCATTTACGACACTCCGTGTCCTTGATGACCGACGGTCCGGCCTCTGGCGACGACCTGTGTGATCCTTCGGGGCACAACGGTACGACCCGTGAACACAACGGGATACAATCCCTGACAGCGACGATATACAACCCTTAGATATGATGGCCTGACCACTGACTGACCTGTACCCTTACGGGGTCAAGTCACAGAGAGTTGGCGATCGCGCCCAAAGGTCGACTGGCCTCCCTCACTCCCCTTGACGCTCAAGGGGAGGTTGTTCGTCCGCAAGCAGCAGCGCAGGCGCAAGCAGAGCAAAGAAGTCCTCACGCACGATACCAGCCCCGCCGATATATCATGTTATCTCTCATTACTGTTTTAGAAAACGCCACCAGACAGCGGGTCCTTCATTACTTACTCGATCAAACCACCTCGCATCACATACTGGCCTCAAACAGTTCATTTCCAACACATCCGCCCTCCTCCGTACAACCCTATCTATATAGACCACGTCTCGCAACTTCCTTTACAGAGGTCAGGCCTTAAAGGCGAGCTAAATAATAATAAATGGAGGACAATTGAGGATACCTAGTCAATATCTACCTACTGGGTCAAGTCGAGGGCCAAGGTCGTCACGTCCACAGGTCGTACCGTCGTCGTGTCTCAAGATGTGGTCGACGGTGGAGCGCCCCTCCGCTGGCTGAGGCGAGGGGAGGGCAAGCTACGGGTGCTGGACGGTGAAACGCCCCTCCGCTGGCTGAGGCGAGGGGAGGGCAAGCCATGGGTGCTGGACGGTGAAACGCCCCTCCGCTGGCTGAGGCGAGGGGAGGGCAAGCCACGAGTGCTGAACGGTGGAACGCCCCTCCGCTGGCTGAGGCGAGGGGAGGGCAAGCCATGAATGCTGGACAGTTGCTTCTCTTATCTTTTTTTTTTTTTTGTCAAGTAGAAGGTCAACACCAGTATCAGGATGACGTCGAGAGACTGTCCACTGCAAGGCGCTTGCTGGAGACAGAGGAAGAGGAGGAGGAGCCGAGGACCCCAAGGAGAACGACTTGGGTTTATTGCTACATGCCAGTTCCTGCTTCCCTCCTCCTCCTCCTCCTCCTCCTCTCCCCGGCGCGTCGGACACAACCAACGCTCATGTACCCTGGTAAACCTTTACTCCTGCCTCTCTCTCTCTCTCTTTGCCCCCTAGCCTCCGCCTGCCTCACTGCTCTAAGTGATTCTTCCCTCATTATCTCACACCTTGGTGAACCCTTCCCCTTGCTATACCTACCTCTCCCTTCCCACCCACCCACTCAGCCATCCATCCTGCCCTCAACACCCAGTATGCCAGGCCACCCTCCTCCTCCTCTTCGTCCTCCTCCTCCTCCTACTTACACCACGGCAGCTCCAACAGCTCAAGGAAAGACTCTGGCTCCTTCTTTCCCCTCCCCCCTTCACACACACACACACACACACACACACACACACACACCGGGGTAAGGAGGGAGACACGCGCGCAAGTCCTTCACGCAAGGTGAAAAAAAAAAAGGGGGACAATACTTTAATTACGACCAGGGTCAACAGGGGAGTTGATTTCTCAACACGCTGAACACCATCTTCCACCACATTTCGACGCCCCGTTCCACAACGAAATATAAGAAACATTAAACTGTTGAAAAACATTTCGACGAAGATCAGTGAGAAATAATACTAATATTAAAAGAAAAATCCCTAGTGATTTTACCCCTGGGGATAGGGGAGAAAGAATACTTCCCACGTATTCCCTGCGTGTCGTAGAAGGCGACTAAAAGGGAAGGGAGCAGGGGGCTGGAAATCCTCCCCTCTCATTATTCTTTTCTTTAAATTTTCCAAAAGAAGGAACAGAGAAGGGGGGCCAGGTGAGGATATTCCCTCAAAGGCCCTGTCCTCTGTTCTTAACGCTACCTCGCTAATACGGGAAATAGCGAATAGTATGAAAAAAAAATCTAAAAGACCTAACAACAAGGTTCCAAGCTCCAAAAGAGGACATCTCTCCCTCCCTCCCTCCCGCTGGTGCAGCCAACAAACACGAACGAACGATAAGAAAAAAAAAATGAAATTTCTTCTTCTAACCTTTACAACTTCATGACCTTGTCCACACTATCAATAATAAGACTACAAGGTTGCGCAATGGTGCTTAATCAAGCCATGATCATACTAAGACGTTACCAGAATGGGTAATTATTATTATCGTTGTTGTTGTCTCCACGAAGAAAGGCAGCGCCATCTCTATCCCATGTGGTGTACTCTTATCATACATGGGTTACCGTGGTAAAGTGGTTAGCGTTGTTGCTGACTATGAATTCGTGTATGGGTTCACCCAAGTTCGATTGCTGGGCTGGGCTGGGCGGTCCGACCCAGCTGTTCAGCCTTCCCTCGGGGGTGGTGCAATAAAGGGGTACCTGGCTTAGGCCGGGGTGTGTGTGTGTGTGTGTATACACACACTAGCATGCAGGTTTCCGTGCCCTCACTGCAACCATAAAACATCACTTGTCTGGTTCATCTAACAGACACATTCAACCACAACCAACTTTCTTCAACTCGTTCTTCATCCCACATTCCCTCCCACCTCCCTCCGCCATCCCCAAACTGTCATTCAGCCCACAAGTCCAAAACTCCTCGTCGATTTCCTCTCTTCACCTAATCATTCCTCACCAAATCTCTGGTCTAATGTGTGTGTGTGTGTGTGTGTTGTGTGTGTGTGTGTGTGTGTGTGTGTGTGCTCCCTCCTCCATATCGATCTCTCAAATCAGTTCCTTCACGCTTCTACTTCTGCTTGGCTGCATGGGCAGGAGGGCACACGCCACCTCCCTCACTCCCTACCTACCCACACCGCTCCCGTCTCCCACCTCCCTCTGGCCAGCTCATTTACTCTCGCCTGCCGTCACACACAAACACACCACAGCGTCACGCCTCCAAGACTCACTGTACGGCGACGAAGTCCAAATAGATTTCCTCCCAAATGCACTCTCTCTCTCTCTCTCTCTCTCTCTCTCTCTCTCTCTCTCTCTCTCTCTGTGGCGACTACCTCCCTCGTTTACCCAAGGTGGGGGGTGGGTGGGTGCAGGAGAGGGGAAAGAACTTTTACCCAAATTACCATATCCACTCGGCCCATTTCTCCCGTTAGAGAGAGAGAGAAAAAAAAAGAAGGGAAAAAGAAAAAGGTTTATCCTCCTCAAAACCTGAAATTATTTTCCCAGCCGATTTCTTTTTTTTTTCTATTTTTTTTCCTCCGTATTCCATATTTCATCCCAGTTTGCGTAATGATACTTTTATCACGTCTCCTCTTCTCTTACCACATTAACCTCCTCCCCTGGTTTTCTCTTTTACCTCCTCCCCCTTCTCTCCTCCTCCTCCTCTTCCTCGCTGACGACGCATTATGGTAATCAGCTCGGCACTTCGTGGTATTAATCGACTCGAAATCAGAATGTAATCTGGGACCCCCATTACCCTCTCTCCACAGCCGGGGCCCCAGCGACGCACCGGACCAGCGATGGGCAGGACCTCCCCTTCTCTCTCTCTCTCTCTCTCTCTCTCTCTCTCTCTCTCTCTCTCTCTCTCTCTCTCTCCGGCGATGGTCTCTCCTCGCACGTGACAGGACGAAGAAGACGAACCCCACGACGGATGGCCTCTTCCTTGCACGTGACCGGACGAAGAAGACCAACCCTCTGACGATGGCCTCCTCCCTCTCGCATGTGACCGGACGAAGAAGACCAACCCCCCTGACGATGGCCTCCTCCCTCCCGCACGTGACCGGACGAAGAAGACCAACCCCCCTGACAATGGCCTCCTCCCTCTCGCATGTGACCGGACGAAGAAGACCAACCCCCCTGACGATGGCCTCCCTCCCTCGTGACCGGACGAAGAAGACCAACCCCCTGACGATGGCCTCCTCCCTCTCCCACGTGACAGGACGAAGAAGACCAACCCCCTGACGAGGGCCTCCTCCCTCCCGCACGTGACCGGACGAAGACGACCAACCCCCTGACGATGGCCTCCTCCCTCCCGCACGTGACCGGACGAAGACCACCGCTGAAAGTTCAGCCATGTTTGACCTGACGTTTTCAAAAGGCCAGGCCATTAACCCCGAGAGGTTCGTGATGGAGCGATTATGACCACATCGCCGCTACTCATGAACACCTCCCTCATTATCGCCTTCCCGTGAACACCAGAACCCAACCCAATCCCGATTTCCTTTATATCAAGAAACAGTGTCTTGAAGAACGTTTTCTTTCATCTTGTATCCTTTTGAAGAACGTTTTCTGTCATCTTGTATCCTTTTGAAGAACGTTTTCTGTCATCTTGTATCCTTTTGAAGAACGTTTTCTGTCATCTTGTATCCTTTTCAAGAACGTTTTCTGTCATCTTGTATCCTTCATCTACCTCATTGTCATCCCTTATCTTTTCCTTTATCTCTTAGCTCTTGAAGTTTTCCTTTTTTCCCTCCTTGCCTGATTCCCCGCCCAGGAGCGAGTCGCTCTTCCCCTCCTCCTCAAACGCCAGCGGAGGCAGACTACCTTCCTGAGGGAGGCCTGCCTCTACCTCTCTGCAAAGCCCCGCCGATACAGCCACGAGCAGGAGGAGGTCGTCCAGGTCCCTCCTCCTCCTCTTCCCTCCTCCTGCTCTTGCCGCCGCCTGCAAGAGTTTCCCCACACCATCCTTCACCCCCTCCTTGACCCCGGTGCCGCCGAGGCCTCCCTCCTCCTCCTCCTCCTCCCTTGCCCGACGAAGGAGTCGTGACTGTGACGGCCTCCCTACCCACCTCCGAGCGTGACGCTCAGAAACCCACCCATCCACCCACCCTCCGCTTTCATCAACAACCGTTTCGCGCATGATCTTCGCCACTTGTGTCTTCACCACCACCATCTCTGCCACCGATCAATCACCATCATTAATAACTTTAACACCATCATTCCTTCGCCTTCTTCCTCCTCCTCTTCCTCTTGTTCTTCACTCCGCCGTCAATACTCATTCTATCTCACCCTCTTCCTTCCACCATCACCTCACCACCACCACCACTATCACCATCGCTCGTTCTCACCACCAACACGAAGACCATCCCCTCCATCACCATCGCCATCGCTCGTTCTCACCACCAACACGAAGACCATCCCCTCCATCACCATCGCTCGTTCTCACCACCAACACGAAGACCATCCCCTCCATCACCATCGCTCGTTCTCACCACCAACACGAAGACCATCCCCTCCATCACCATCGCTCGTTCTCACCACCAACACGAAGACCATCCCCTCCATCACCATCGCTCGTTCTCACCACCAACACGAAGACCATCCCCTCCATCACCATCGCTCGTTCTCACCACCAACACGAAGACCATCCCCTCCATCACCATCACTCGTTCTCACCACCAACACGAAGACCATCCCCTCCATCACCATCGCTCGTTCTCACCACCAACACGAAGACCATCCCCTCCATCACCATCGCTCGTTCTCACCACCAACACGAAGACCATCCCCTCCATCACCATCGCTCGTTCTCACCACCAACACGAAGACCATCCCCTCCATCACCATCGCTCGTTCTCACCACCAACACGAAGACCATCCCCTCCATCACCATCGCTCGTTCTCACCACCAACACGAAGACCATCCCCTCCATCACCATCGCTCGTTCTCACCACCAACACGAAGACCATCCCCTCCATCACCATCGCCAAAACCAACAGCACATTTCCCGTGTGTCGGGAGGTTGGTATAAGCTACCAAACACTATCACCACACACACATTTCCAGGTTCTGAGATATGACAGCTTACGCGAGCGTACAGGTGTTGCTACCGGCATCCAATACCTTACACGACTACAGGGAGGGAGGGAGAGAAGGCTGCACCGCGAGTCGAACCCTGGACTCCCAGCACAGGTTCGCTGGGGGGGGGGGGGGGGGGAAACCAACGAAGTGTGTCAAGAGGCACTTCGTATAGCCAACGTCGAAGAAAACATGTACAATAATGGCGGGAAGTTTAAATGGATGCCTCGTGTGGAGTCTTCATGAGGTCGGGGGGAGGTGTCATCACCCCAACAGCCCAGGCTGGGCCCAGGCTGCTGGATTGGGACGTTGGTCGACCAAGCTGTTGGAAGTGGTAGCCCTGAGTCAGGACCACATAGCCACCCCACACAGCCAGGCTTGGGACGTTGGTCGACCAAGCTGTTGGAAGCGGCAGGCCCACATAGCCACCCCACACAGCCTGGCTGGTCTGATATATACACACTTTGTTGGTACGTGTCCAGTGCACTCTTGGACACTTCCCGTCCGGGAGGATATTCGTACACTCCCAGCCCCCTTTCACTGCGCCGTGTCACTACAGGGGCATTACCACAAGCATCTGACACACGTATAACAAGGACTTGCTTCGCTACCTCGGCTTGGGCCCTGGCAGTGCAACACACTCCCGCACCAATATGGGGAAAACTATACCTATTTTTGGGGTGAGTAGTTTCTTCACTAATATTGGATATACTGATATTCTAAAAGTAGGAGACGGAGGGGTGTGGAATGCTCTTGCATATATGAGAAGTACCTTGATGGAGAGCACGCCTAATACAACGGGAGTGAAGGGGAACACATGAAGAAGAGCTTGGAAAGGAGGCAAATGTACGCAAAACGTGTACTCTAGAATGTACATACGACTGGGAGAATACATGACAAAAGGAGCGTACTAAGCCTCAGAGCACACGTAGGTGAGCGCAACACGCGGAAGTAGCGAGTGTGAGAAAGGCAAAAAGTAGAGAGGAGGAGAGAGGACGAGGAAGATGTAGAGAGGCAGAGGGAGAGTGGCATGCGGGGAGTGAGGAAACAGGGAATACATGACTGTAGCAGAAACTGTAACAATACTATATACATTCGCTTCATCTCTCTCCTCTCCCAACGCCTTCAACTCATCACGAGCCTTGTACAATAAGGGTACTACCCTTGGGAACAGTGACCTGCCTGCCCTTGGGTCTTGCCCTTAAAGAAAAAGGGGGAGATCGTGCCCCGTCGTGCTTGTCAAGGGCAATATGCTTTCCAAAACACTGGCAACTCTGGAATCCCTCCCTCCTTCCCTCTCTCTCTCTCTCCTGCTGGGGGAACTATCCTCCGGGTCACACCGAGAGTCTCGGAGTTAACGCCCTAAAATTCGAAATACATCACCATTGCGGGATGAATAAAATTTCCCCTGGCGCGTCTCTCTCTCTCTCTCTCTCTCTCTCTCTCTCTCTCTCTCTCTCTCTCTCTCTCTACCCACTCCACCAATACTCCCCGACTCAGCGACTCACCCCCATGACCAACCCACACCCACACACACACACTCACAGAGCAACGGTACTCGAGTTGCGTCAACACAACCCCTCGATCCCCTCCCCACAACATCATTTCCTCTCTTCATTCTACTCTATCAAAAAAAAAAAGGGGGACTCTCCTTACGTATGACCTATGCGTAGGTGCCGACGCCTGTCTCTTCGCGCCCCATTGGACGCACTTCACGCCGACGGCGACCACACCACGACAGTCCCTCTGGCATGTCACACACGCCTGAGCGAAGGAGGCACGTACGAGGAACATGCATACACACGAACGACACACCACACACACAGACACAGACACACACACACATACCGTCGCTTTGATAATCTCGCGTCAGCAACACTCAAAACGACGCCGCTACAACGCCTTTCCACCCATCTAGCAACTTGCCTTTAACACCTTAGAGATACAGGAAGCCGCCCTTAGAACACGAGAACTCTGCCCTTTTACGCGCTCGTCGGCCACTTGGTTGGTAGCAGCGATACACACCTTTTGTTTTTTTTTTGTTTTCTTTTTTGGTCTTCGTACTTGACTGGGGGGGGGGGGGGGGGAAGGAGGGGTTTAACGGATTCGTATGCAAATCATGCGTGATCAGGGAGGGTCTAATGATGGCCACGCTAACGTCCCGACCCCTCCTGCGATACAACGGTACGATCCTTGAGCGCGAGGGCACGACTCTCGCCCAGAGACAACCACAACCCACGACCCACGAACCACGACCCACGACCTTCCTCTCCCTCCCTTGGACACGACAGCCTAAAACCTTCGACCCTCAGAGGCCCGGGTCAACGGATGGGTCAACACGATACGCAACGGGTCGTACCGTTGTGCTCAACAGGTCGTACCGTCGTGCTCAAGGGGTCGTACCGTCGTGCTCAAGGGGTCATACCGTTGTGTTCAACGGGTCGTACCGCTGTGCTCAAGGGGTCGTACCGGTGTGCTCATGGGGTCGTACCGTTGTGCTTAAGGGGTCGTACCGTTGTGTTCAAGGTGTCGTACCGTCGTGCTCAAGGGGTCGTACCGTTGTGCTCAAGGGGTCGTACCGTTGTCTGGAGGATCACATAGGGTTACGCTCGAGGACCTTGCCACAGTGGGTCATGTGGCTATGGGGTACCTGCTCCCCGAACTTAGTCCGTCATGACTCTGGGATGTGTATATATACATACATATGTTTTTCTTCGTCTGGAGGCGTCGTCCGCCCCCACGAGACCTCCGCATGCTCTCCAAGCAGCTAGTTTTTAGGCACTTAATGGGCACGCGATTCCCTCTCTTCCTGCACCGTTATCGGGAGACGAATTTCGCTCATTCCAGGGTATAAAATGACATTCGAATTCGATATTGAAGTTATCGTATAGATATGACGCACATCTGTGTGGCCAGTTTCTCTCTACCTGACCATGTCACACCCTTACGAAACACATCTGTGGCCAGGTCCTCTCTACCTGACTATCTCACACCCTTACAAAACACATCTGTGGCCAGGTCCTCTCTACCTGACCACCTCACACCCTTACAAAACACATCTGTGGCCAATTCCTCTCTACCTGACCAACTCACACCCTTACAGAACACATCTGTGGCCAGGTCCGCTCTACCTGACCACCTCACACCCTTACAAAACACATCTGTGGCCAGGTCCTCTCTACCTGACCACCTCACACCCTTACAAAACACATCTGTGGCCAGGTCCTCTCTACCTGACTATCTCACACCCTTACAAAACACATATGTGGCCAGGTCCTCTCTACCTGACCACCTCACACCCTTACAAAACACATCTGTGGCCAGTTCCTCTCTACCTGACCAGCTCACACCCTTACAAAACACATCTGTGGCCAGGTCCTCTCTACCTGACTATCTCACACCCTTACAAAACACATCTGTGGCCAGTTCCTCTCTACCTGACTATCTCACACCCTTACAAAACACATCTGTGGACAGATCCTCTCTACCTGACCAGCTCACACCCTTACAAAACACATCTGTGGACAGATCCTCTCTACCTGACCAGCTCACACCCTTACAAAACAGTCATACAGTGGCTAAAAGTGCAACGCTCGTTGATTCGTCCCCTCACTCCAATCATCCACTGCAGTTAGGGCCAGATGGCTGATACTACGTTCGTCACACACACACACACACACACACACACACACACACAAACTCAGCAAAGGCAAGAGCGGATGTCCCCGTTGGAAATATATATACTCATGTGGTCGAGCGAGGGTGATAATGGAGCGTGGTGAAACCGCGCGTCACATGAATGTGTGACGCACATATCTCGGGAGATACCACCGGAAACATACACACACACACACACACACACACACACACACACACACACACACACACAAACAAAGACACAGACATATACACACAAACACACAGACAGACAGACACTCAAACAGAGACAGACAGAAAGACACATACACACACACACAAACACCACAGACAGACAGTCAAATAGACAGACACACACAAACAGACAGAAAGACAGACAGACACATATTGACAGAGATCACAGTGTTTGTTGTTGACCACGTCGCCAGGCACCTGCCTGCCTTGCAATTCCAGACGGAACAGCGCCTCCAACAACCCCGCTCTCGATCAGTCATAACAAAGCCGTAGCCAAATGAGTCCTAGCACAGCAAGACGTACACCAGCACGGTCCCTCAGCCGCTCCCTGGTACAACATAGCGGGCTCCAACGTTCAGCCACAACAGAGCAATGTATTCCGTAAAAAGAACAACATAGCGATACTGAAAACCAACACAGCATGTAACACATAACAGATATATGGTATAACAACACGGTATCGTTCGGGTCTAACACAGCAACACCCAAAAAGGGCATAACACAGCACTGTCATTCAGCGCCACTATAGCACTCACACACACCACCTCCCCTTTTACACATTAACACAGCGGGGTCACACAGCCCAACCCAGCAGCACAGGTGTGTGTACTGTACCGTCATAACACAGCAATTCCCTCGCTGAACGACCACCACCACCACACAAGTGGCGAGGTAAAGCTCACACAGCTATATAGCACCACAGCACTATAGGCTTCCTCAGCTACAAAACTCACGAACTTCGTAGCTTTCGAAGCTACAGAACCATGGCTAGGTGGCACACCACACTGCTGGAGGAAGGGAGGAGAACCATGGCTAGGTGGCACACCACACTGCTGGAGGGAGGGAGGAGAACCATGGCTAGGTGGCACACCACACTGCTGGAGGGAGGAGGGAGGAGAACCATGGCTAGGTGGCACACCACACTGCTGGAGGGAGGGAGGAGAGGAAGGAGGAGAACCATGGCTAGGTGGCACACCACACTGCTGGAGGGAGGAGAGGAGGGATGAGAACCATGGCTAGGTGGCACACCACACTGCTGGAGGAAGGGAGGGGAGAGGAGGGAGGAGAACCATGGCTAGGTGGCACACCACACTGCTGGAGGGAGGGAGGAGGGAGGAGAACCATGGCTAGGTGGCACACCACACTGCTGGAGGGAGGAGAGGAGGGATGAGAACCATGGCTACGTGGCACACCACACTGCTGGAGGGAGGGAGGAGAACCATGGCTACGTGGCACACCACACTGCTGGAGGGAGGGAGGAGAGGAGGGATGAGAACCATGGCTAGGTGGCACACCACACTGCTGGAGGGAGGGAGGGAGAGGAGGGAGGAGAACCATGGCTAGGTGGCACACCACACTGCTGGAGGGAGGGAGGGGAGAGGAGGGAGGAGAACCATGGCTAGGTGGCACACCACACTGCTGGAGGGAGGGAGGGGAGAGGAGGGAGGAGAACCATGGCTAGGTGGCACACCACACTGCTGGAGGGAGAGGAGAGGAGGGAGGAGAACCATATGGCTGGGTGGCACACCACACTGCTGGAGGGAGGGAGGGGAGAGGAGGGAGGAGAACCATGGCTAGGTGGCACACTACACTGCTGGAGGGAGAGGAGAGGAGGGAGGAGAACCATATGGCTGGGTGGCACACCACACTGCTGGAGGGAGGGAGGGGAGAGGAGGGAGGAGAACCATGGCTAGGTGGCACACCACACTGCTGGAGGGAGGGAGGAGAGGAGGGAGGAGAACCATGGCTAGGTGGCACACCACACTGCTGGAGGAAGGACGGAGAGGAGGGAGGAGAACCATGGCTAGGTGGCACACCACACTGCTGGAGGAAGGAGGAGTGGCACACACACTGCTGGAGGAAGGAGGAGAGGAGGGAGGAGAACCATATGGCTGGGTGGCACACCACACTGCTGGAGGAAGGACGGAGAGGAGGGAGAGGGATAATACGTATGTCATGACACCTACTCTGGCAATGATAATGGGGACCGGGTGGCGCATGGCGCTGGTCTGAATGGAAAAAACTCCAACACAAAACACAACATTCCTATAACCTTAAAAAAGGATGGTGAATCATCGCCAGCTTGCTTACAACACCTGCTGAGACCTCCAAGAGCACACATGTCAATATACTACAACGTTATAAGACTACAACACCTGTGACCTCCAACCGCACTTTTACAACAGATGACAACATAACGCTGCTGCGATACAACACCACTTGTGGCCTCACTCAACTTCCTGCAACGGATGGCAAAGTGTAGAACAGCACCACGAACACCTGTGATCTACCAAAAACTCTTAAAACAGATACCAATACACACCAGCCCTTCAAACACCTGGGACCTACAACCTCACTTTCACAGCGGATGCCAAAGCATATCGGCACTACAACACTTGTGAAGACACTACAACACTTGTGAAGACACTACGACACTTGTGAAGACACTACAACACTTGTGAAGACACTACAACACTTGTGAAGACACTACAACAATTGTGAAGACACTACGACACTTGTGAAGAAACTACGACACTTGTGAAGACACTACGACACTTGTGAAGACACTACGACAATTGTGAAGACACTACGACAATTGTGAAGACACTACGACACTTGTGAAGACACTACAACACTTGTGAAGACACTACAACAATTGTGAAGACACTACGACACTTGTGAAGACGCTACAACACTTGTGAAGACGTTACAACACTTGTGAAGACACTACAACACTTGTGAAGACACTACAACACTTGTGAAGACACTACAACACTTGTGAAGACACTACGACAATTGTGAAGACGCTACAACACTTGTGAAGACACTACAACACTTGTGAAGACACTACAACGCTTGTGAAGACACTACAACACTTGTGAAGACACTACAACGCTTGTGAAGACACTACAACACTTGTGAAGACACTACAACACTTGTGAAGACACTACAACGCTTGTGAAGACGCTACAACACTTGTGTGAAAAAAATCAAAACTCTTCTATATCAAATACGAAGGCAGAGGATACGTCACTTTAAGGGCCATAGTCCATGTACTCCATCCGACTCTGTGCTTCATAATTCCTTTAATCTCCCTTAATATCCCAGGGCCAATAACTCGTGTGGCCGGTGCTAATATCTGGGACCCAATAAGTCCCAGGACCGACCGGCTGCCTCCCGTCAATATATATCGCCCTTGACAAGCACCTTAAGTTGACCTGGGGAAGAGAAGAGGAGGTGGAGAAGGAGGAGGAAGAGGGAGGAGGAGTAAGAAGAAGAGGAGGAGGATGAGAAGGAAGAGGGAGGAGGAGGAAGAAGAGAAGGAAGAGGTGGAGGAGAAAGAAGAGAAGGATGAGGTAGAGGAGGAAGAGGAGAAAGAGGTAGAGGAGGAGGAGGAGGAAGAAGTGGAGGAAGAGGAAGAAGAAGAAGGAGGGAGAGGTGGTTCTTGGGTGGAGAGCTTCTCAGGAAGGGTAGGTTATTGAAGGGGGCCAGGTTCTGCAAGGGAGGGGGGGGTGGGGGGTGCCAGGTCATGCGGAGAGGGTCGAGTTCTGCAGGACAGGGTCAGGTTCTGGGAGAGGGGCCTGTACTTCTGGCAGAGGGGCCTGTACTTCTGGCAGAGGGGCCTGTAGTTCTGGG
The DNA here is from genome assembly GCF_036320965.1 of Panulirus ornatus. Taxonomy (NCBI): domain Eukaryota; kingdom Metazoa; phylum Arthropoda; class Malacostraca; order Decapoda; family Palinuridae; genus Panulirus; species Panulirus ornatus. The sequence continues at coordinate 10,100,268 of NC_092270.1, forward strand.
GGAGGGGCCTGTAGTTCTGGAAGAGGGACCTGGTTGCGAGGAAGGACCTAGGTTCTGGGGGAAGGGCTCAAGTACTGAGAGAGAGAGAGAGAGAGAGAGAGAGAGAGAGAGAGAGAGAGAGAGAGAGAGAGAGAGAGAGAGAGAGAGAGAGAGAGAGAGAGAGAGAGAGCTCAGGTTGATGACGTGTCAGGAGAGGAAGGAGGCCGGGCACTCACCTCAAGATAATCCCAGGATGGCACCTCCTCTTCGACCTTGTGACGTCTCCCCCTTACCTCCAACGTAGGTAAGAGTGTTCACCTTAAAATGCGTTCACCTGAGCCCTCCACTCCTCACCTTCATACCACCCACACACACCTTCGGCAGGCGAACAGACTCACCTGGGACACCTGGCGTCAGGACTTGCCTGCGTGACGCACCTTTAATCACCACTCTCTCTCTTGCGTCACCTCACGCCCGACTTGGCCTCACCTGGAAGCAGCAGCAGCAGCAGCACCACCTCCTCCTCCTCCAGCCGGCACACCTTACCCGTGCCGCCAGGGCTCCAAGTCACTCACCTGCGAAGAGAGAAATAGCAACATGAACAAGGAGCCAATGTCATGTCTTTCAGCCTACCTTGTACCTACCACTCCCTACAGAATATCAAACACCTTGTTTACAAATGCTGAGTCTTTCCCTAAACAGAGTCTGTGACATAAATACAAAACATAAAAGATAAATCATAGAAATACCCCGTAATCTTCTCCCTCCTCACGGTCGCACGGAAATCGAAATGGTTCTGGAGCAAATTTCCCCACCCTCGTTTCAGTCTCGGCCACACAAGGAAACGACCCAGTCACACACGCTGTCTTGCCCACACTCTCCCTCCCTCCCTCCCTTCACGGAGCGTAGCGCTGCAACTCCACAAACCTCAGCAACCATTTTCCAGTCCGGACGTTCTCTCGGTCACTTAAGATCCAAGTCCACGTCGAAGTTCAGCTTTCCTTGCAGAGAGTGACAATAAACCAGGAGAACAATGCGGCATTGATCACACACACACACACACACACACACACACACACACACACACACACACACACCAGCACTGGACTTCGAGGTGACACTCCCGCAGGAGTACGCCGCCAATACAAAGCCAAAAACCACCAGACGTTACGGTCCTTCGGTCATGTATGCTTCTAACACTCCCTAGTGAAGGGTGTGGGGTTCTGTACACCTGCAGCAGACGTCGACACCTCCCCAACCCGGCCGACGTATACACAGACATACTCCTTGTAATCGACAGCAAGGGAAGAAGCCCTTGAGCTCCCACATACGTCCAGTACTCGACAATGAGGTCGACTGGGTCCCGTGCGCGCCGTACATGACGACCTGCGTCTCTCACCTCAGCTGCAGCAACCTGAGGGAGGAGGTCTGGCTGGTCTGGTGAAAGTCGTACCCCCGGGCAAAGTCTTAATGTACGACCCCCATGGAGGATGTGATCCCATTTTGGTGCCCCCAACGGTGATATGATCCCATTTTAGTGCCCCCAACGGTGATATGATCCCATTTTAGTGCTCCCACGGTGGATGTGATCCCATTTTAGTGCCCCCCATGGTTTATGTGATCCCATTTTAGCGCCCCCATGATGGATGTGATCCCATATTAGTAACCCATGATGGATGTGATCCCATTTTAGTGCTCCCACGGTGGATGTGATCCCTATTCTATTGCCCCCCCATGGTGATGTAATTCCATCTTAGTGCCCTCATGGTGGATGGGATCCCATCTTAGTGCCCCCATGGTGGATGGGATCCCATCTTAGTGCCTCCCATGGTTTATGTGATCCTATTTTAGTGCCCCCCCATGATGGACATGATCCCATTTTAGAGCCCCGACGGTGATATGATCCCCCATTATAGTGCCCCCATGATGGGATGTGATCCAAGGCGTTCCCTATCATGCAGACGCGACCTTTATGGTGAACGTAACATTACCCTACAGCGGACGTGTGTCCCCCCCAGCAGGTGCGTTCTACCGCGGTGACGTGGTGTTCCCTAGTGATGGTGAGGTGTTCCCTCACGTTAGCGGTGTCTCCCCCGCTCCCCTTAGTCGAGGCTCGGGAGTGAACCTTCTATGGTGATGAAGGAGGCATGGTTCTCCATACGGGAGACATGACCTACCAACAGGAGGACGGGTATATGCCCGTAGTGGTAGGGCGCGTCCGTCCTGCATCCTCTTTTTTTTCTTCTTTTTTGACAGGTAAACAGTCTCCCAAGATGTGTGCCCCATGGTGAAGACTTCTTCCCCAAGGTGGTGGTAGTCCGCCCCTGGTGCCAAAACGGGAGAGTCATGGTGGAGAAGGAGGGAGAAGGAGGGAGGTTTACGTGGGAGGGAGAGTAACTGGTCGAATCCCCCCCCCCCCCCCCCAATCTCCTCCAGCAGCGGTCAGTGACCCGCCTCCTTCCTTCGCTTCGCTTCCTTTCTGTCGGTCGGCGGCTCGCCCTTGTGCTCGCTCGGTTAAACTTAATGACACTACGTCTTCTCTAACAATATATATATATATATATATATATATATATATATATATATATATATATATATATATATATATATATAAGCAGTGGCTGCTGGATGCCACTATATCTGATCGTGCCTCTGCTTCCGCCATGGGTTCTACGAGTTGTTTACTGCTTATATATGGCTGAGGTATGTCGTCATAACCTTGGTACTTCTACGCTCTACAACGGCCCCACTCCCTGCCCCTCAAGCCTGTCCTGTGCTTCACTGGTCTAATGAGACAAAGGCTAGAGTTAAAGCTTCTACGGTTGACTGTATGGCTCTGGTGAGGTCCCTCCTTCCTCCTCCTCCTCCTGCTTCAAGGGCGAATGGAAGGGCGCCCCCTTGGATAGGGCCCTACAGCACCCACCGACGACCACCTGTGATGCTCGCCTGGCGAGGTACCGGCTGCGTTGGCCTTATCATGCACCCCCCCCCCCCCCCCCCGCCGTCTTCAACAAGTGTTCTCGCCATCTTCGCCAGAATATCATTTAGCGTTCCTTGAAAAGGAGGAGGAAGGAGGGGGTGGGGGGGGGGGGCAACAACGAAGGACGACGCCTGGCAAAACAAGGGGGGGGGGGGAAATAATGATGCACACTTGCGTCTCTGAAATGGCTCCACTCCGGCCGCAGGCGTCCCAAGTGCCTCCCGCAGGCAGCAACACCCTGATAAAGGTGCGTGTGTGTCTGTGTGTGTGTGCTGTCGGGGCCTCCTAGGGCGTGGACGAAGCCGTTATCGGAGCCACTGAGAGCCACAATAAACCCTAAGGAAGCCTCCAGAACGACGAGATCACAAGCATCAAAGCAGGGAACGAAGTATGACTGACTTCTTTTACCAGCGTTACAAACCGCCACACGATCATGGACGCGACTTTTTAAATCTCAAGGGGAAATTTAAAGGGGAAAGGAGGGGGGGGCGGGGGCCGGGGCGTTAAAAATGCAACATTTTTTCCCGGCGCAACAACCCCCGCCACATGACCCACTAAGACACAGGGGGAGACGACCACCACCACCGCCGTCATCCACCACGGCTTCAGTAAAAAGAAACCCCAAAAACCTGAGCCAACGACTGGTCTGCAGGCGACCCAGAGTGGGTGGGGAAAGAGAAGAGTAGGAGAAGGAATAGGAGGTTGGCGAGGGACATAAAGAAGGGTGGGTTATACAGGGAGAAGGAGGAGAGTGTGGGAGGGAGTTGGGGAAGGTCTGACCACGGACAGACACAGGCGCTGCAGCCCTGGTAACTGAACACCACCACCTCCCCCCCCTCACAGGTAAACCCCCAAAAAAAAAAGGGGTTTACCCCAGCCAGCTCACAACTTGGAAGGGAAAAAAAACCCCCCCCCCGCGGGAAAAAAAAAAAAAAGGGGGAAAAAAAAAAAAAAAAAAAGGGGCCCCGGGGGAAAAAAAATTTTTAAAAAAAAAAAAACCCCCCAAAAATTTTTTTAAAAAAAACAACAAAAAATTTTGGGGGGAAAAAAAAAAAACCCCCCCCCAAAAAAACCGGGTTTTCCCCAAAAAAAAAAAAGGGGGGGGGGGGCCCCCCCTTTTAAAAAAAAACCCCCCCCTTTTTTTTGGGAAAAATTAAAAGGGGGGGGTTTAAAAGGGGAAAAAAAGGGGGGGGGGAAACAAAATTTTTTTAAAAAAAAAGGGGGGGGGGGGGTTTAAAAATTTAAACCCGGGTTTTTTTTTCCCCCAAAAAAAAAAAAAAAATTTTAACCGGGGAAAAAAAATTTTTTTTCCTAAAAATTTTTTTTTTTTTAAAACCCGGGAACCTTTTTTTTGGGGGTTTTTTTTTAAAATTTTTTTTCCCCTTTTTAAAAGGGGGTTTTAAAAAAAAAATTTTTTGGGGGGCCCTTTTAAAAAACCAAAAAAAAAAAGTTGGGAAAAAAAAACCCCCCTTTTGTCGTAAGCATTCGTAATATCATGTCGTAACTATTCATAATGTGTCGTAACCATTCATAATATCGTGTCGTAACTATTCATAATATCGTGTCGTAACTATTCATAACATTGTGTCGTAACTATTCATAATATCGTGTCGTAACTATTCATAATATCGTGTCGTAACTATTCATAATATCGTGTCGTAACTATTCATGACATTGTGTCGTAACTATTCATAACATTGTGTCGTAACTATTCATAATATCGTGTCGTAACTATTCATAACACTGTGTCGTAACTATTCATAACATTGTGTCGTAACTATTCATAATATCGTGTCGTAACT
>NC_092270.1:10110028-10172528 GCF_036320965.1 Panulirus ornatus
AGCCTAGTCTCGTCTCCCACTGCTGAAACGGAGGTGGTGCATCCCTTGGCAACACGGCTTCATCACACAAGCCTAGTCTCGTCTCCCACTGCCAAAACAGAGAGCGACTCATCCAGCAATTATGTTCCAGCGATGCTACAGACAGGTTATTTCTCGCCATTACTCACCCACCCACCCAACCAAACCCCCAATCCTCTCCCTTTTTCTTTACTGCCACCTCTTCCCTCCAGGGGGACTGATAATTGTGGCCTCTACACAAGGGAGGATTACTACAGACGGACCTACCCTTCACCACCTACAGGCAAGGGCACGGAACATGCCATTCCCGCCAGCTAGCCTCCTCCTCCTCCTCCTCCTCCTAAATCTCTTGCAACCTAATGACCACCTCCAGCCACCACTCTCCAACGACACCACATGTAAAAGGCCATCACCATTCCCCTAACATAACCTGAAGTCTTTATACTCTGCTTGTCTTGTCTGGCGATCCCATACGCGTACTTCGTGCGAATCGCCCGTAATTCACACCCTCTAAACCGAATCGTAACGCAAGCATCGAGTTCTGCACAGACCGTCCACAAGGATCTTGAAGACTGACTGTACGCTTGGTTCTGTGCTTCGAAGTCTCTTGAAGACTGAGTGTAACGCTTGGTTCTGTGCTTCGAAGTCTCTTGAAGACTGACTGTACGCTTGGTTCTGCGCTTCGAAGTCTCTTGAAGACTGACTGTACGCTTGGTTCTGTGCTTCGTAGTCTCTTGAAGACTGAGTGTAACGCTTGGTTCTGTGCTTCGAAGTCTCTTGAAGACTGACTGTACGCTTGGTTCTGTGCTTCGAAGTCTCTTGAAGACTGACTGTACGCTTGGTTCTGTGCTTCGTAGTCTCTTGAAGACTGAGTGTAACGCTTGGTTCTGTGCTTCGTAGTCTCTTGAAGACTGACTGTAGGCTTGGTTCTGTGCTTCGAAGTCTCTTGAAGACTGACTGTACGTTTGGTTCTGTGCTTCGAAGTCTCTTGAAGACTGAGTGTAGGCTTGGTTCTGTGCTTCGAAGTCTCTTGAAGACTGAGTGTAGGCTTGGTTCTGTGCTTCGAAGTCTCTTGAAGACTGAGTGTAGGCTTGGTTCTGTGCTTCGAAGTCTCTTGAAGACTGAGTGTAGGCTTGGTTCTGTGCTTCGAAGTCTCTTGAAGACTGACTGTACGCTTGGTTCTGTGCTTCGAAGTCGTGGCCTTTTACTATTCTTTGCCTCCCGAGTTCATCACCTTCGTCTACCGCTCCGTCGGTCTTCGGTCGTCGCTTACCACTCGGCTGCCCAGAGCTTCCAACAAACGTTTGGCCGCGTTCACGCTAAGTCCAATTATGATGAGTTCCGGCAGATTAAAGCCAAATATCAAAGAGTTAATAGAAAACGGTTTTTCAACTAAGCTGGGGTGAGCGAGCAAGGCTTCTCTACCGTCAAACTTTAGCCACGTATCAACTGTAATATATATATATATATATATATATATATATATATATATATATATATATATATATATATATATATATATACATCTTGCGTCAGCCGACGAAACGGACTTAAGACGTGATTGCGATAGCGATGAGACGCTTGTGGTTTTCCTGCGGGACTTACGCCCTCGTCGTCGTCATAAAGAAGAGTGACACAGCTGACATTTACACCATTCAAACCGAAGGTCAAACTTGATCTAATACGATACGAAGAAATAATACACACACACACACACACACACACACACACACACACACACACACACACACACACATATATATATATATATATATATATATATATATATATATATATATATATATATATATATATATATATATTCCTATAAGTCCACGGGGAAAATGAAACACGAAAAGTTCCCAAGTGCACTTTCGTGTAATAATCACATCATCAGGGGAGACACAAGAGAGAAATAAAAGTCAGTTGATATACATCGAAGAGACGAAGCTAGGACGCCATTTGATGATGTGACTATTACACGAAACTGCACTTGGAAACTTATCGTGTTTCATTTTCCACGTGGACTCATAGGAATATCTTGATCACGCGCAAGACTGTGATCCTTTCCAATATATATATATATATATATATATATATATATATATATATATATATATATATATTGGAAATGGCGTCCTAGCTTCGTCTCTTCGATGTATATCAACTGACTGTTATATTTCTCTCTTGCGTCTCCCCTGATGATGTGATTATTACACGAAAGTGCACTTGGGAACTTTTCGTGTTTCATTTTCCCCGTGGACTCAAGGAATATATATATATATATATATATATATATATATATATATATATATATATATATATATATATATACATAAACTGATATTTACTATAATGTGGCAATATCACAACAAACTGCACAACCCGGAGTTTTTATCCGACACACACACAAAAAAAAACCCCTCCATTCATTAATTACCACAGGAAGTCCAATGTCCTCAGCGGCAGTTGCCACCGGAAATCAAAACTGTACAACAAAGAGGCTCACGATGGGGGGGGGGGGGGGGGGAAATCCACCCTCATCCTCGAGCTGGCCACTGTAGTAATCACGCCGACCCACAACACACTAAGGAATCCACATAAAGAAATCCTCTAGACAGGAAATCGTATACCTTTTAATTATTATCCAAGGCTCTCGATGTCATACAAAAGACTTCCGGAGGAGCATTAATAAATGTCTCTTGTTTATACATTTTTTTTTTTTCTGTATCAAAGCCTTTTGCTTGTGTTTACAGATGGTTGGAGCGAATATTATCTACAAGAAGAAGAAGGAGTGAATAGATGGCTGTCTCATCTACAAGAGCAAGGAACGAGTTGTAGCGGCTACGTCAGGTCATGTCAGGTCAGGTCCAATAATTACATTTGCAGGAGGATCCTAGGCTAGGCTCGGCAAGGCAAGCCCTCCAGCCCGCCCTCCGCTCATCAGCTTGTCCTCCAACCGACCCTCTCCCTCTCCAGCAGCTCCAAATTGGATTTTAATTAAATCAATGAAAGTTTAAAGATTTCCCTTGCCGGATATTAGCCAACTTGATAAAATAATTTCAAAGTCGCCATTTCATCGTCATATGAAGAGAGAGAGAGAGAGAGAGAGAGAGAAAGATTAAAAAAAATGTCCTTCTCACTGCTTTCCGGTTTAGGGGCACCATGTTTCTCTTTCACTGTTTTTTTCAACATGTTTTGAAGTATTTGCCCTCCAGCCGGCGGTATGACAATGGCGGCAGCTCATTTCCAAGCTATGCAAGTACTGGGGGAGCAATAACGAGGGACGTCGGGCAATTACAAGTCCCTGAGAGATGATCCTACAGCCGTGGGACGTCCCAGCATTTCTCGCTGGTTCGTAATTCTAGAAAGCGCAGCGGCGACACCACCATCGCTGCCCGCCCGCCGGCCTCCGTCCCTCCCTCCCACTCACTCACTCACTCTTTTCCTCCTCCCAGTACCACAGAGGCACCTCACTGAACCACGCGACGATGACACCGCGATCCATTGTACAGCCAGCTAGAGAGAGAGAGAGAGAGAGAGAGAGAGAGAGAGAGAGAGAGAGAGAGAGAGAGAGAGAGAGAGAGAGATTTTCAACCCCATATTTCTATTTCTGTCTTTCCCTCCCTCTCAATATCTATTTCTTTAAAAAAACAACTAAGACTCAGCCACGCACAGCGTCCACAGTCGAACCGGCACTTAAAACACCGCCTCGTAAAAGCAATACGAAGACGGCATTCTCTGGATGTCTTGAGGAATAAGATGTACAGCAATGATGATGATGATGATGGCGATGATGATGTGCTCCTCTCCCCCCCCTGGACATACACACACTGCCGAGAGAGTTGCCACAACCATGTCTTTGTCTAGCCGAGCATCATGAACTGGACCCCCCCGACGTAAACATGGGTGAGAGGTTGTTCAACCTGCTGGATACGCCGTCATTCAAAGACCGACGATTCTTGGTCCGAAAGCAGAGTAAATTTGTTCAATTGCCTCACCAGCAGCAAAGGCCGGATATATATCACGTACTCCGTCTGCCACGGGAAGCTCCTGTGAGACAGACAGGGTGATCTTGGCTGTCCCCACACACACACACAGGACCCCCAGACCGCAAAGTAACCAGTGGATGAACCTGGTCGACGAGCGAGCTCCCCCACTCCCCCAACCTCACCCACCCACCCTACCACCACCACAACCAACCACACCGGTCCTGTGGACTCGACCAGAGAGAGATGGAGGGGGGGGGGGGGACGCGGCTCTTCGTTCCCAAAACCCACGGTAAAAATATCTTCGTTCGTAAACTTCTTCGTTATCTACAACCACCTACGCTTGGAGGTTCAGTCCCTTCATCCGCACTAGTTGCACACGAAGTACAACGCTTTCTTATTACCCCATCAGGCCTTAAAAAGACACTGGTCCCTCCCCCACCAGAAAAAAAAAAAAACCTGGCCAGTAACTTCATGAGGTGTGCCTGGCTTGGCCTGGCCTAGCCTAGTCAGCGAAGAGAGAGAGAGAGAGTCGACAGTAGCCAAGAAACCCCGTTAAAAAAGCCTTGCAGCTGCAGCCACCTCCTCCTCCTCCTCCTCCGTCCACATCCATCAACCTCACTCCCATTCTGGACACGGCTGAGAAGAGCCTAGAGAGATTAAGTAGTGTAGTGGAGGGCATTATCAGGGAGGGAGGGAAGGTGGGCGGAGGAGGACGGGAGGAAGGGAGGGGGAGTTAAGAGATCGAAGAGTGTGGGTAGTAGTGACGGTTGGGGAGACCAGAAGCGGGGAGATACCGCCGCGAGGAGGGCTGGACTTCCACCACTCCCCCAAGAGTCAAGTTCATTGTCAAGGTTGAGAGGCCGTAGACCTGCTGGTGCTGGCAGCGCCCTCCGTACCACGGTGTACCATGGGGCCCCGAGACCCGCTGCTGCTGCGTGGTGGGCTTGCAGTCCGCATATTGTCGTCTCGGGTCTCCAGATGGATTTGATTTGTGCCGGTGTCTTCCCCCCCCCCCCCCCCGGCAAATGTATTTGCGCTGCACCCCCATGCTCCTCGTGTGAGCGGTGGCGCAAAAAGGAGTGATACGACACACACCACATGGTTCGAGATGAAACGCGGGCGGGTCTCACTCGGGCGTTTCCGGATTAAAACAAGATTAATTTAGATCGGGTGATCCATGACGAGCGAATCCTTCTTTTGGTGGGATGCGATTAGATGCTGTTAATGCAAGAGGTTATATTTCTTTCTTGTGTCTCCCCTGACGATGTGATTATTACACGAAAGTGCACTTGGGAACTTATCGTGTTTCATTTCTCTTTGGACTCATAGGAACATATATATATATATATATATATATATATATATATATATATATATATATATATATATATATATATATATATATATATATTATATTAGAAAGGATCATAATTTTGCGCGTGATCAAGTATATTCCTATGAGTCCACGGGGAAAATGAAACTTATCGTGTTTCATTTTCCCCGTGGACTCATAGGAATATATATATATATATATATATATATATATATATATATATATATATATATATATATATATATATATATATATATCACAGGTATATACTGCATATAAATATCTTAAATGGTCTTTAAACACAATACAAATATATTTTCTGAAAAGAATCTACAATCATAATAGTCCATTGCGTATCTTACAATTCGCACCGTTTTTCATCCGCAAAGTATTGGAAGGTATTCCCGCGTTCCTTTAGCAAATACGGTTATAAATTCCCCCCTCTCTCTCAGTCCCGCTGTAGTCGCGATTTCCTGGTCCATTCCCAAGATTTCCTGGTTCAGGAGAGCGTAGAGCCTACTTTCTCTTCCGCTGTATGAGTACATGTAATCACACGTGCACCTGTGTGTGTGTGTATGTGTGTGTGTGTGTGTGTGTGTGTGTGTGTGTGTGTGTGTGTGTGAGTGATTACTATTAGAAGTATCTGTACAGTTACGCATACACCACAAGTTTAAAACTACTATATACGCACACACATATACAAACCCTACCTAATTACGTAGCCAGGTGCCCATTCATCGGCCAGCCGCCCTTTAAGGTGAGGGAGGGTGTACAGTTGAACTGCCTGCGAGCCAGATGCCCCGTTCAAGCCGACTGGACTGTACAGAGGATCGCAGCGCTAACCCATTACACGACTCAGTATCGTATATGTATATAAACGTACGATTAAATCATAGTATCAAATACCACACCCAAAAAAAAACATATACAGATAAGCCCTTAACACCAACCGAACACACCCTATACCCACCCAACAGATGTGGTATAACCACACACACCCTTGAGGATTACCATGTCAAATCCTCACCACGAAGAATGAAAACATCGCGCCTACCACCCGACCACCGACCGATCCCCAACCCACCGCCCTTCGCCAGCAACGCTCCCTCACACCCTCTACACCACCTCCTAATAGAAGCGTCACACAGAATTTCACGATCAATTCCGAAAAATGAGGGGGGGAAAAATCGGTTGAAGTTTGGACACTGAGGGGGGACACACACGGCAACAACGCATCATGACCGATGGAAGAAATAAAAAGTTTCGAAAAAGAGAGTCGGTTCATATCTCCTCCCCCCCCAAAGTACGTTGTCCGCATTCCATAATGCTCAGAAAGTCTGTCTAGACGAGTTTTCTCCCAAGTTTTCCCCCCCTCCCTCCCTCAGACGAGCCAACCCCTCCATCCAAAAACCACTAGGAGCTACATTACGCGTAAATCAAGAGGCAGCACTCGACTCTACTACAAGCCTTGCGCAGCGTAGCACTATACACACCACGGCGAACTTCCCTCCTCCTTCCTCCTCCTCCTCTCTTCATCCCGCCCCTCCAGCCATCACTTTTATTATACTTTTTTCTCTTCTCTCTCTCTTGCTCTAAAACTGCTCCCCTGGAGTCTTAAAAGCGTAGCTAACAACGCGGAATGAAGTAGGTATTGAGGTAATATCTCTGGGCCGAGGATGAGACTTGGAGCAGCTCTTCGGGGGGGGAGTGAGGTGGAGGTAATGCAGGGGGACGGAAACACGGAGACAAGATGAGGGAAAGTATAATAATTAGTCGGAGAGCACGTACGATGTCGTTCTACCGTGACGGTAAGGCTTAGCGCGTAGCGCTCAACGTTTTGAGCGTTGTATAACGCTGTTTCGACCGTCTCTCCTCGCTTCTCTTGCTTTTTATTTTTTCTTTATTCGTTGCGAAAGAGATATTTGATGGCAGGTGTCTTATTCATACCTTATAAAATATTACAAGCATGTTATGGACGCCAAATGTGAAGGCGATGCCATAGTTAGCCAAGCGTTGGAGTGGTGGACGCTGTGATAATGTTTGCTGCTCAGACCCCAAGCGTTGGAGTGGTGGACGCTGATAATGTTTGCTACTCAGGTCATGCCAAATTTTTGGTCGCTGGAGTGAAGGATCGCTAGGTTAAAAAACAAACATTTCCGAAATATGACACTTGGAGACGCGCCTAGATAAAGAATACAATGATGATAAATACAATGAGAATACTTTAAGTAAAGGTTCATTAAGAGCAAATTACATCGATTTAAATATGGGATGAAGAGTATTTCCGTATGAGAAGGCGCCAAGAAAAACTATATTTAAAATCAAGACGCCATCCGACCAGGAGGTCATGCCCTTTACCATGGCCACCACTAAGACATAACAAGACGCCGTGATACAGACCAAATCAGGGCGATCCAATGAGGGAAGTCTGGTCAGATGACCCAATTAGCCAGCAGGGTAAGATCATTATGTGCACTGTCCAGTCTGGGTGTAAGAGTCTATATATATATATATATATATATATATATATATATATATATATATATATATATATATATATATATATATCCCCACCGAAATGTTAATGGCAGAGGTTATCTTCATCATACCGCCACATTTATTAAGAGTAAGAACAAGATATCTATTTATATCTCTATCAATACCCAAACTGTCTAATGGCGAACCGAAAAAATGCTGGATGAATTCTCCTAGATTACCCAACAGGTTTAATGATGAACCGAAAAATGCTGGATATTTTCTTAAATAATGCTGGTCATTTTCAGGTCAAATATGAATGAAGAACTCGGAGCAGTCTTCCTCCCCCACACAAACCTCCCGTATACCCCGACCCTCCCACGAGCCGTTCCGTCCAGCTCGCACCCTCCCTCCTCCCAACCGCTGTACAAGAGACGTGTGTCAACATAAATACTTATTCCTTGCCGCCACAACTCATCAGAACGCATCTTCACCGCATGAGAATCTCATTAACCGTGGCGTCTTTAATTAACAAACTCAATTACACATTTTCCTCGGGCCAATTCGGCCGAACGTCAATTCAAATGAAATGTCACGCCTCTCTCTCTCTCTCTCTCTCTCTCTCTCTCTCTCTCTCTCTCTCTCTCTCTCTCTCTCCGCGCGCGCGCGCCAGAGAGTGAGGAGGAGGAGGAGGGGGTCGGGTCTCCTCTGGTAATCGAAATTTCCCGAGCGCCAAAACGAGTTCTAATAATTCACCCGCAATACCCCCTTTTAACATTTTACAAACCCGAATCGCGGCGTTATTTTCCCCCCATGACAACAGTATGATACGTTCGCCGTGATTGAAAAAAAAAAGATATATATATATAAATAAATATGAAAATAATTCGGCGTTTATATACACTGCCGCGCCTGAACGAGAACATTCTGCCATAAAGACACAATGGCATTTGACCGCAGTATGAGTGTGTGTGTGTATATATATATACACATTTTTTTTTTTTTTTAATTTTCCAAAAGAGGGAACAGAGAAGGAGGCCAGGTGAGGATATTCCCTCAAAGGCCCAGTCCTCTGTTCTCAACGCTATCTCGCTAATGCGGGAAATGGCGAATAGTATGAAAGATATACATAACCAGCAGCCATGTGTTGGTTTCAATTCCATCTGAAAGTTAATCTCTTGCTGTTTTGACGAACCCAATCAATGACCTCAATGTCCCGTAGCACGATGGTAGTACGACCCAAGAGCACGATTTTTTTGTTTCTAAAAGGCTTTGCGAACACGTCACGACTCAAAAGGCCATTGGGGGTGTCTATTATGTAGTACTACCCAAGAGCACGATTTTTTGTTTCTATAAGGCTTTGCGAACACGTCACGACTCAAAAGGCCATTGGGGGGTCTATTATGTAGTACTACCCAAGAGCACGATTTTTTTTCTAAAAGGCTTTCCGAACACGACTCAAAAGGCCATTGGGATGGTCTCTCATAAGCCCTCATACGCCTCACTAACTCCAGTACTGTACTTAGTTAAAAATGTCTTTTAGTGAGAAACACGTAAAACTATCCATAGAGAAATGTACTCACACGGACATGCTGGGGAAATAAACTTAAAGTGTACAGTGAGTACAACCTGTAACGTATTTGTACTACAGGAAACATTAAGATCTGGATATCCAGCAGATATATGTTTACATTAAGTGCTGTTAATTACATGCTAATGGAGTCTTTGAGATCAATTTTACGTTTTATAAAGAATACTTTTCCGATGTTGCTCCCATGTACAACACATTTTTTGAATGCCATCTCCAATGTCAAAATTCATAATTAGAACCATAAGGTGGCTTATCGTATAGGGTATGATTTCAAAGGCTCAAAAAAAATATGACGAAGAAAAGAGATTAAGACATCCGCTATCAAGGTACATGGCCCAGTATACATATACAAGAACCCCTTAAAATGTCTCCGTTTTCTTCAGTTTTGTGATGTTAACGTCAGCTGTCCCTCAACAATTATTTTATCGTATGACGCACCACGCAGAGAGAACTGGTAAACAAGTTAAATTTTGTGGGTCTGTCCCCCGCATACGTATGCGTGTGAGTGCGTGTGTGCGTGCGTGTGTGTGTGTGTGTGTAATATAAAGGGAAGATGTCGGTCCCATATCTAGAACTTTACATTCATATACCTTTTTTTTTGAAGATCTCCAAGCTGCCCCTAAAGATCTCTATGCTGCCCCCTTTTTTTTTTTTTTTTAATTTTCCAAAAGAAGGAACAGAGAAGAGGGCCAGGTGAGGATATTCCCTCAAAGGCCCAGTCCTCTGTTCTTAACATTACCTCGCTAACGCGGGAAATGGCGAATAGTTTAAAAGATATATATATATATATATATATATATATATATATATATATATATATATATATATATATATATATATATATCCCACTGTTCCCTGTCCTACTATATCTCTCTCCATGAAGGCCAACCAACACACCTTGTCACGAAAATAGATGAAAAAAAAAAGAAGAGAAAACGGGATTACAAATATATAAAAAACGGCGGAGTTAATCTCAAAGACTCGTTGATCCCGGAATTTTACGAGTTTGTAATTAAACTTGGCGGAACTATAACAGGAGGGGAGTATCATCCCACACCACAAACACTGACAGAGTTCTTCATTTTCCTCTGACCACGTTCCCTGTATATATATATATATATATATATATATATATATATATATATATATATATATATATATATATATATATATATATTCTTTCATACTATTCGCCATTTCCCGCATTAGCGAGGTAGCGTTAAGAACAGAGGACTGGGCCTTAGAGGGAATATCCTCACCTGGCCCCCTTCTCTGTTCCTTCTTTTGGAAAATTGAAAAAAAAAAAAAAACGAGAGGGGAGGATTTCCAGCCGCCCGCTCCCTCCCCTATTAGTCGCCTTCTACGACACGCAGGGAATACGTGGGAAGTATTCTTTCTTCCCTATCCCCAGGGATAATATATATATAAACTCCCTAACCACACGAGTACGAGCTGACCTTCTGCAGAAGACCATCTAACCTCCTGGATCACGGGTCATGTGCCCTACTGCGAGGGCATACGTAGCCTGCGTACGTGGCCTTAGAATTATGTTTAATACCTGAAGGAGGCGTTAAAAGATCCTTTCGCGCTGGTGTACGGGCTTAATGACCCCTGGCAGTTGACAGTTAACGACCCCTGGCAGTTGACAGGCCTGAAGAACCAAACAACCGAAAGACCCAACTATCCAATGCGAAAACTTAAAAACCAGGTTCGATAACTTAACCCTTGAGCACGACGACTTGGGGCCCCCCCTAGCGTTCGAGAGAGAGAGGGAGGGTGGGGGAAGGTGTTGTTTTCAAAGTCATCGTTCTCAGGGTGTTTACCCGCGGTCCTGAGAGCGTTAAGTGGCAGTTAAGAGCGACGAGCACACGAGGGGGAGAGAACAAGTCATTGAAAATCTTGCAGACATAAGATAAAAAATGGCTTGTATGCTGTGAGAGGGTTTTATCTTTGAAGATGGTGCTCCCTTGCCAGACCATATGGGGATAAAAGGCCTTGAGGGTTGACCTTCGACACCTGCGATGATCTATACACCCTTAAGGGCCACCACATCTTGCCCGTATGCACAAAAGGGCCTCAGCGAGCCTCGTCAGGTCACCCCTCAAGGGGCGACACTAAGAGCCCCAACCGTCTAACACATTCTCGAGGGAACGCAAGGAAGATCTTTTACCACAGCGACAACAAGAACATTTAAGCAGTGCATCCCTGAGCAGTGGTATGTATCCCTCACTCCTCCTCCTCCTCTAACGTAGCCCTTTCCCTCCCATCGCATCATCCCTTCACCCTCTTTCTTCCCTTAGTTATCCCACCTCATTTACTCCCAATGCAATTTTTCCCCCCCAGTTAATCCTACCACTTCGATGTTCCCCTCGTCACCCACTGCTCTCAAACCTTCCCTTTCCCTTCAGCATCATCTCCTCCTCCTCCTCCTGAGGATCCCCTCCCACCCAGCCTTGTTCCACTCGTCACCCCCATCAATGCTGGTTCCTCTCCACATGGCCTGGAGTCACGCACGCCAGTCCTCCGCCTCTCGTGTCCTCGTCTTTTTGCTCCTTCTCCCCAGGCCTGGGACCTCCTCACCCCTCACATGTATTTTCTTTCCTTCTCCCATCCTCTCGTATATCCTCTACTCTCTCATATATCCCTCTCTTTCACCCTCTTAAATCTCTTTTTCTCTAATCTTTACCTCAAGTCCCCACTCCTATCTCACATCCTTTGCCTCTCACACGCCACCGAGCAGGAGCCGGTCGAGGGAAACTTGCCACAACAGGCAGCCAGCCCCCCCTGGCCGGACACTGACTGAGCCCGCCCTCCAAAGGTCAAATTTCAGCCTAGCGACGCATTTCTCCAGCGAACAGAATGGCTCATGTCCTCCAGCGAGCGGCAGGGTCTCGACAGACCAGCCTGGCTCTCCATCAGCGACCCTTTCTCATCCATTCATGATCACTGCTGATGCTGCGCCATCACTGAACCCCCCTCCTCTGGTCCATTCATGATCACTGCTGATGCTGCGCCATCACTGATCCCCCTCTCTGGTCCATTCATGATCACTGCTGATGCTGCGCCATCATTGACCCCCCTCTCTGGTCCATTCATGATCACTGCTGATGCTGCGCCATCAATGACCCCCCTCTCTGGTCCATTCATGATCACTGCTGATGCTGCGCCATCACTGACCCCCCTCTCTGGTCCATTCATGATCACTGCTGATGCTGCGCCATCACTGACCCCCCTCTCTGGTCCATTCATGATCACTGCTACGCCTTGAACGATCATTTTTCCTCTTCCTCATATTCACTGCTCCAGTGCCATTCATATTCACCATTGCGCCTACCAAGACGTACTTCTAAGGGTCACTCATGTTCAGCCATCACCCGCAGTCCTTTCCAAGCCATTCACCGTCACCCACAGCCATTCACCGTCACCCACAGCCATTCACCGTCACCTACAGCCATTCACCGTCACCCACAGCCATTCAACGTCACCCACAGCCATTCAACGTCACCCACAGCCATTCAACGTCACCTACAGCCATTCACCGTCACCTACAGCCATTCACCGTCACCCACAGCCATTCACCGTCACCCATAGCCATTCACCGTCACCCATAGCCATTCACCGTCACCCACAGCCATTCACCGTCACCCACAGCCATTCAACGTCACCCACAGCCATTCACCGTCACCCACACAAATACTCCCCTCTTTTTTTTTTTTCTTTTTCATTTTCCAAAAGAAGGAACAGAGAAGGGGACCAGGTGAGGATATTCCCTCAAAGATCCAGTCCTCTGTTCTTAACGCTACCTCGCTAACGCGGGAGATGGCGAATAGTATGTGTATGTGTGTGTGTGTGTGTGTGTGTGTGTGTGTGTGTGTGTGTGTGTGTGTGTGCGTGAATGCGCAGGACTGCGCAAGTCCAACACCCAGCTTTTACACAACTACATCGTTACGCACGACCGGGTTTTTTTTTTTACGCAATTCCCGATGCGTTTTGCGTAATGCCCGGCCCAGCTGGGCGTAGTTGGAGTAGTAAATGGTCGCCATTGCAGAGGGAGTCAGTACCCAGGGCCGGGCACAATGGCCCCGAACGAGGCACCAAGTACAACACAATGAGCACTGAAGGAAATGCGGGTAGGAGTGGCGGCCAGCCAGCCAGCCACCTCCCTCCCTCACTACTAGGCTGGGGAGAGTCCCTGCTAAAAATCAACCCCTGGGGAGACCAGCCATTTCCTCACACCCACACAACCCCCCGCGGCCTTCCTCACCCCTCCTCACACCTACCGTTCTCCTTCTCACCCTCACACCTACCATCCTCCTCCTCAACTTCACACCTACCATTCTCCTCCTACACCTACCATTCTCCTCCTCACCCTCACCATTCTCCTCACCTTCACGCTTATGCTCCTCCTCCTCATCTTCTCCTCCTCACCTTCACACATCATTCTCCTCCTCACCCTTACACCTAACATTCTCCTCCTAACACCTACCATTCTCCTCCTCACCTTCACAACTACCATTCTCCTCCTCACCTTCACACCTAAGATTCTCCTCCTCACCTTCTTCACACTAATCATATCATTACCTTTCGCCGTAAGACCTTCCCCATCTACCGCACGTAATACTTCCTACCTTGTAAAATTCTCTTAACCCTGTCCTTCCTCATGCCATCCTTCCTATCGCCTTCCCTAGGCCACGCTAACTGAGTCCGGCATGACCCTTCCCATCATCCTTCCCTTCGGCGTGCGTTCCTTTGCCCAAAGATCACGATCAGGGGCGTCGTCACACTGGGGGAGGAGGAGGAGGGAGCACAGGCGGGGGTGTGTGGCTGCGTCTTGCGTGTGTACGGGCGTGTTCCATCGGACACAACACAGGTGGTGGCTACGACCATGACTAGGAGAGGAGGTCAGCTTAAAATTGACGCTAACAAGTACATGATTTCCTAAAGACATTGCGACATCATTTACGAGAAAAAGAGAGAAAAAAAAAGCTTTTTTTTTACGTCTAAAAGACGTCGTTAGCTTGATTCGTAACATCTTCTCGAACCATCACTACCTGCCAACTCTCCTTCGTACGATCTACATGGGTAATATCCTAACCACAACAATCCCTCAGCACCTTCGATATCCAGCGAACAAAACCTCTAGCGCCCCGCCGAATCTACCATACCCCACAACCCTTGTAATCATCCGACCTGAGAGTGCGGTGTCGGCCGGTTTATTAGGGTGGGTAGTGTGTACCAGTGGAGGAGACAGCTGCCATCCGGCTCCCTCCACCCATGTGGACCCCGTCAACAGGGAAACAACCATGGCATTACGTACACCCACTCCCCACGCTTCTCCCTGTGTGGGGGAAGACGAGGTTCCTCACCCCACTCGTCTCCTCCACCTCCCACAGGATACAGACCGAGGCTATGGCTTTCACAGCAGATATTCTTCAAAAAAAAAACACTTCCGACATGACTGAACACCTCTACCGTGGCTCGACTGAAGCTCCGGGTTCTTCATGACTCAACCACGAATCCTAAAACGTTATCACATGTTCAAGGGCAAGGTTTCATCCGCGATGGCGGGGGGAGGAATAAATGATGATAAGAGAGATAAGCTGACACGCCAGCTCAAAGATCCTACGCCACGGTAGAAGGGTCGGGACGAACTGGAAGACCCTAAACGAACCTTTACGCACTCCTTAAAAAAAACGACTTTAAACCGTCAACGAACGACGGAGGAAGGAGGAGGAGGTGGTGGTGGTGGCTGCTACGCTACCAACAGGATGTACGCGGACGAGGTGTGTGGACGGTACTTGCTGCATACGTAACCGCAGCCGATTGGAGTACAGTACAACAGCACGTTGCAGGTACGGCATCATACCAGTCTATGGGACTGGTGTAAAGGGAGGAGGAGGACAGACAGGCGGAGAACGTGAGGGGATATATCTATATCTCTATATATCAGGTGGCAATTGTCTCTCTGGGGGGAAGTGAGGGGATGAGGGAAGTACAAGAAAGGGCCCAGGGGCCTTACCTTAGAAGGGTCCTTGGGGCCTTACCTTAGAAGTTACGACTCCACCAAGACACTAGCCAGATTACGACGCGTTCTTAGCAGGGTCTTGACGTAACGTCAAGTCAACGTAAGGCAAAGGTTAATGCTATTATAAGAACGTAAAAATGTGTCATAAGCCAGTTCTGAGCGGGTGTACTGAGCTCGTGTGGAGAGAATTCTTAAGTTCATCTGACAGACGAGACCCATTTGTGCTATACGTACATACGAAAGCATGTGGTGCGTGTCCGTTAATGTGTGTGTGTGTGTGTGTGTGTGTGTGTGTGTGTGTGTGTGTGTGTGTGTGTGTAAGCCAGCAAGTGTGAGTGATAGCTGTAAACGAGGGTAATTTACGGCGAATCGCCCCAGACACGTGGGCTGCCGCCAACAACTACCCTCACTCAGAACAGGCTCCGCGCCGACCCTCCCTGCCAGCAGAAACATCCACTCCCACACACACACACCCTGACCCTCATCACCAACATGCACCCCACACCGACCGACCCTCGCCTTGGCCCCGACACCGCCACCACAGCCCCTAAACCAACCCTCATTTCACCCCAACACTGCTAAACACAGCCCTTGAACTAACCCTCACTTCCCCAACACAACCCCTTCACCGACGCCCCCAAGCCAACACCGTACCCTCACAACTGCCCCTAACATCGACCAACACGACCTCCAAACCGACCCTTCCTCCCCCACACCGACCCCTCACAGCCCCAACACCGACCCTCACCGCCAGCTAATGGGATGCCACCGCCAGACAAGAGGCCATAATATAATCAGCCGGGTTTAAGACCGTCTCCACACTCCACTTTACCAAATACAAACACTCGCACGAAACCTGAATACTCCTGTCGTAGGAACGGGGCAGGCCTCCGCCACGCGCGCTATACTCGTCCCTTAAAAAAATCCCAGCGCACATTATCACCAACGAACCAACTGACGGACGACCAGCGGCAACAATAACACATCCACCGACCAAAGAAACGTTTATCTTCAGTTCTTTTGACCATTTTACCCATCCACTCTCTCACGACCGACCTCGTAAATGAAGGTACCATCATGACCACAGACTATTCAACATTCCACTTTTATGTCAATACTTCCCAAGGCGTGATAATAATACGTCGAGGAAAAGAAAAAAAAAAAGTGAATCAATCGTCCCACTATTTAAAAACATAGAGACAATATCATCCTCCGCTGCGCACGCACACAAAAAACTATTTCATGAACAGGATGTTACAATTTTAACTGCCATCATCTTGTCCTGTCTTCTTCCCAAACGCTGTTATGAACGCCCACAATAAATTCTCATCCACACACTCCCGCTGCAGCTTACGCCAACCGACAGATATATTATCTCGGACGCCCTTCCTCGCGCCCCACGGCTCACTTGTCACATTGCTCACATATGCCACACCAACTGTGCGAGGAGGGGAGAGGCGAGACGACCAACACCCACACCCCCAGGAGTCGACTACGAACTAACCCGAGGCACTACGACTAATGTTGCAGGCTACGACCTACACACACACCCACCAGGAGTCCTCTACGAACTAATCCGAGGTACTACTACTACTGCAGGCGGCGACCTATACACACCCACATCCACCAGGAGTCCTCTACGAACTACTCCGAGGTACTACCACCGCAGGCGACGACCTACACACACCCACATCCACCAGGAGTCCCCTACGAACTACCCCGAGGTACTACCACCGCAGGCGACGACCCATACA
The DNA here is from genome assembly GCF_036320965.1 of Panulirus ornatus. NCBI lineage: Eukaryota > Metazoa > Arthropoda > Malacostraca > Decapoda > Palinuridae > Panulirus > Panulirus ornatus. The sequence goes on from NC_092270.1 coordinate 10,127,217, forward strand.
CACAGACACCTAATGAGCCACTACCAAAACCACCTCCTCCTCAGCACTACTTGCACAGCACCACCACGACCTTATCATGTGCCTGGTTAACGTGGCCACCTACGGCACACACCACCACCACCGCCCCGACACCAAGAGGCCAAAAACACGGCAGCCTGGAAACGCACAGGGGTGTTCCATATCTTGCATCTGTTTACTGCGGCCATACTGCATCAACGGGACGACAAACGGAGGTCATACTGCATCAACGGGACGACAAACGGAGGTTCATACTGCATCAACGGGACGACAAACAGAGGTCATAATGCATCAACGGGACGACAAACGGAGGTTCATACTGCATCAACGGGACGACAGAGGTCATACTGCATCAACGGGACGACAAACAGAGGTCATACTGCATCAACGGTACAAGAAACGGAGTTCAACTGTTTGATCCTTTGGTCACGACGGTACAACAGAGTTCAACTGTACGACCCTTGGGACACGACGGGACAACATAGTTCAACTGTACGACCCTTGGGCACGACGGTACGACAACATAGTTCAACTGTACGACCCTTTGGGCACGACGGTACGACAACATAGTTCAACTGTACGACCCTTTGGGCACGACGAACCCATCCTCCATCCTGGGCCACAGCAGGTCCAGACGGTGGCTGACGATGTCCCCTCCACCTCCCACCATCAGGAGCGAGATTCTGAGTTATCTTTTTAATCTCCTTTTTCCACGAAAGTTCTTTTTTTTTCATCTTTTTTTTTCGCGAAAGTTTAATGAATATGGGGAGAGATAGGGGGAGGGGGAGGTGGAGGGGGAGGTAGGGGAAGATGGATGTCCTCTGACTATAAAATTATGTACGAGTTTTCAAAAAAAAAAAAAAAGAAGAAAAAAGAAAAAAAATGTCTTTTCCAATGATCTTTTGGGAAACACACGATGCTGCCAAGAGTCTAAGGTCGACGCCACTACACACACACACACACACACACACACACAGTCTTCGGGAGCAGACGTCAAGACTTGAGTCTTATACTACTGATCAGGGGGTTCGAAGCCAACACGGAGCCTGACAGAGAATCGAACCAAACACATACAGTCTTCAAAGGCCACAAAAGGCCAGAAACCTCTGCTGACAACGACTATAAGACTGTCAACCAGATGAACCTTGAAGTTCCTTTTTATGGACTCAGTTGAAATTTTACGACTAGATAATCGAAGTGAGCGACTTCCACAACCTACGAACCAGCAGAACCGTTTTCAGTGGGATTCCGTTTATCCCAAAGGGAGAGGGAGGAAGTCGGTCATTGTATATGGGTTCAACATTCGTCAAGTTGAACCCGCGCAGCGGGCTAATGGTTAGAGCATATATTGGAAACGATCACTGATGGTGGCAGGTCTTCCATACCACTCTCATGTTTCTGTACTCCAGTGAGATGTATCACCTTTTCCGTACTACATCTATTCTCCCTTTTTATATCTCAAACACTATTCCACTCCATCCTCCATCGAACTTAATAACCCTCTCCTTTTACACTTCCCTCCTCTCTCGCTCAGACCTCGCGTTCTCCCATGGGTTTCCTACCCATAACCACCCCAACGGACCACCCCCACTTCGCTCTCTTGCGCTGCTCCTTTTCTTTCCCGTCAGTCTAAGACTTGTGATTTAAATACCCCCAAGAGAGAGAGAGAGAGAGAGAGAGAGAGAGAGAGAGAGAGAGAGAGAGAGAGAGAGAGAGAGAGAGGACCTGGACGACGGCATCTTCATCTATCGGTGTTGCCTTGATATTCTCTCAACCCCTCCATAAGCACGGAGGTACGAACCCATGAAACACGAACTTTTCGGGGTATGACGACCCTGACCAGACGACCTTATGAACGACTCGGGTCGAAAATCTACCCCTCACACCGAAGACGCTCGCCGTCGCGCACCTGGGTATACGCACAGTCGTGCACGAGGGAGGTCCATTCCCTTGGAGCTTACAGACGCTTGAGGGAGAATACCTCACCCACAACCTCCTGTACCTCACCTCGCGCCTGCACCGTACCGTGAAGTAATGTGTGACATACTGGGGTGGGGTGTGTTGGGGTGGGGTGGGGCGCCCAGTGGAACACCACGGGCCTCCACCACGCCTCGGAGAGAAGAGACCGTCTCGTCCATGATACATCGGCCGCGTATATTGCACAGCAAGTGAGCTGGAAAGCAGTAAATAAGCGACGGAGCACCGAAACGCGGCAAGATGGCGAGAAAGGGAGGTGTTAGGGAGGCGGGCGGTGCCGCGGAGGAAGAAGAGGTGACTCCCGCTGCAGCCAGGGGGTTACACCGTCTTGAAGAACGTACGGAGGAGAGGAGTTCCTCCGTTACTGTACTCATTCTTCGGACCACGGTGGCTCTGGTACCCCACATCATCCTCCACGGTGGCTCTGGTATACCGCACATCATCCACCACAGTGGCTCTGGTACCCCACATCATCCACCACAGTGGCTCTGGTATACCCCACATCATCCACCACAGTGGCTCTGATCTCTACATCATCCACCACGGTGTCTTTTGATACCCCCGACTTGCATGAGGTATTACAGTCCAGTATCACAGTCTATCTCACTCAGGTACACACACTACAACCCTCTGTTTGTGTACGATACATAATCCCCTTCCCCCCTCACCATCTCGAGGCTCCTCACCTCGCATGAATCTCGATATATTTCAACACCAATCCTCACGTCCTTGCTACCTTCTGCTTCACTATCCTTCCCTCCACATGTACATCAATAGACTCCACAGGCACCACAAGTGTACCACCCCACAGTACATGATCTCGTCATGCACCATGCGATACCTGGCTCTCTCATGCATACAGGTATACGCGCCCACGTTTGCCTGACCATTAGAAAAATAAATAAATAACCTACACGCACTGTCTCTCCAGCCCTCACAATGATGGAGGGTACGCCATGGTCGTGGTGCCTGCATAAACCCCCACCCCAACCCCACCCAACACACACACACACCCCATCGGTGTTGACAAATGTTGGAGGGCCTTGTGGGAGAGCCCCCATCACCCTCCACTGGCTCCTGCACCCGTCCCTCCTCCTCCTCCTCCTCCATGGATCCATGTAACATGTACACCCTCAGAAAGTCGAACGAATAATCGCACCTCTGCTATTCAAGCCACGACGTCCACATGCGATCGATTATCAAGGTCAGTCGCCTATCAAAACACACACACACACACACACACACACACACACACACACACACACACACACAATACCTATCAGTCTATCTATCTTTCTACCTATCTTTCTGCCTATCTATTCATCTATCTATCTATCTATCTATCTATCTATCTATCCATCTATCCCTCCCCTAAGTCAAGCAAGAGGTATCTCCTAGAGGGAAGGGGGAACCCCACCCACCCACACACACACACACACACACACACACAGGCGCAGGTCGACCCTGTCATCGCTACCACAAACACAGGCCAATGCCACCACCACACCACCACCACGACAGCGACGACGACGACCTCCAGCGCCCCACGTCACCCCTTGGGGGTGGTCGACCCCTGAGGTAGCAACTTACCATCACCGCCGCCCGTCTCCTCACCACCCGATGGGGGACAACCTGAGGCCCGGCGGATGTTGGGTCTTTAGCACTGCAGAGCAGAGGGAGGGACCACCATTACGCTACCTGATCTGCACGGTGCGGCGAGTCCGCTAGCGTGTATCTGGTCGCCACAGCCACCACCTCCTCCTCCTCCTCCTCCTACTTACCTCTACCCATCGGGCCTTGCCCGTCGGTACTGACATTTACCATCATCCACGAGAGACTTTAAATGACTCATAATCTGTGGACGTTTCGACACGACGGCCCCTTGCCACTCAGCCAGCCAGGGCACGGGGTGAGCGCCCCTTTGGGTACGGCGGCTTGCCATCTGACCTAAACTGAAAGGGGCGAGTTTGGAAGGCCACGCCACTGTACTAAAAGGATCAACTCCGTCGTTGACAGGCGCGAGGGAGGATGACGTATCCGTCTCCTACAGCAGCTAATGCTAACAAAGTCATCCTAATATTGCCAGTTCTGATTCCTACAGTTTTGACCACGTCAACCCTACCGCTTTCAAATCTGTAAGTCTTCCCTCTTCTCTCACCCCCAGATATGCTGAGAGCTTGCGTGGTCGACTCGCCTCTCTCTACCTGCAATGTCCAGTTCTTGAAACATATCTAAACATGCTGACTCTATTGGCAAACTCAAGGGTGGGCCGTTTTGATAACTATTTCTTTCCTTACACCTCGAAGCTTTGGAACCCCATACCTTCTCGTGTCTATCCCCGGCACATTTTCAAAAGACAGGTTTTTCACTCGCACCAAAATTCGTAAATATTTCCCCTTGCCTCTTCTCTTTTCCCCCTTCATAACCCCTCTCAATATTCCACCCAAATTCGTATATATTTCCCCTTGCCTCTTCTTTATCTCCCCCTCTCATAACCTTCTCTATATTCCAATTCAAAGCAGAGCATCACCGTGGTCTTAAGATCGTGCACGGAGCCTCCCAACACGAAAAAAAAGGAAGACATCAAGCAAGCGACGTCTTCCAGGCATGAGCTTGAGCTCTCTGTCCTCTTTAATGACTCTATTCCGCATCCTCTCCTCTATTTTTTTTTTTTCCACGACAACCAGAATCATGCACGGTATCACCCTCTGCACTGACGCACAGGCCTTCAACACTGGGGACAATTATGTGGTGAAAACAATGGTTGTATCAAATTATCATATCATTACGGTCCGAACAATGCAAGGAAGCTTAGATGATAATGATGACGAGACATACAAAAAAAAAACTAAAAGACTTGCACTTAAGTGTGGAGGCGACATTACTAACAATAGAACTTCAACCTCAAACGTCTTGTACACGTTTTTTTTTTAATTATTATGTTAGTCGAGACGGCAAGGGCGACGGAACGCCCTCATCAAGGCCATCCCATTAACGCTATACACACACACACAGACACACACACACGCGCACACACACACACAGTGCCTACCAATGAAGCGGGCTCGATCGGGCCCGCGGCAATCATATATCGACGCAGATCCCTTTACCCCACCTGAAGTAATGCCTGGTGCCCGCCATTGAAGTTGGCGTCCCCCCCCCCCCACTCTCTCTCTCTCTCTCTCTCTCTCTCTCTCTCTCTCTCTCTCTCTCTCTCTCTCTCTCTCTCTCTCTCTCTAGGTAGTGTGGGCATATATGTATATATACAACACATGAGCCCGCCTCAGTGCCAGTTTAACTGGTGCAGGAGGTGGATATGTCTACCTGTGTTCCTCACTTATGCCCTGATTTTCGCCGCATTTCTCCCCCTTTTCGTGCCTCTACCACCTCCTACGGTTGGAAACACTCACCTTACAAGTGACAGAGTAGTTTCTGCAGTTGCATTATACGAAGGAAAATACGCCAAAATTGTAGCTAATACCTTGAGAAACGAATCACAACGTAATCTTAAAAGATCCTCACCTACACACACATACACTCGAGGTGTCCGCCAACGACCCAGCCACAACCCAGGAAGTGGGTGTCGTTCTTAGGGTTATACTGCTGACCTGGTCCACCCCTTATGTCGAGGAGCCCCTCGCAGAAGTACTACCCCAAGACCTGCTGCTGTTCCTCCTCCTCCTCCTACCCATCGATGAGGGAAGCGATCCTCAATGGTCCTCCTCAGCCTCGTCCACTCCTCTCTCCTCCTGCGGGGTGTGGAGGCACTCTTTACTGCATGACCAGCGGTACAGAGGACCCAATCCAAGACAAACCAACCCTCCTCCTCCTCCTCCTCCTCCTCCTTACCCCACCCAGCGATAGGCTCTGCCTGCCAGGGTCTACCCACGCCACGCATGACTGGCCGCACCTCTGGTAACGACCTCGTCATGTAGCCAACTCTCCATGCCGCATCCCACCACCCACACATACCCACACACACACACATACAGTGCTCACACACGCCGGCGTTCATCATGCACCACGCGAAGTAAACATCGAAGTACAAGGAGGCTCCGGTAGGCTACATCTTCCACACAATCCCTCCAGGTCCTTGCCTTCTCCCCACGCCCAACACCTTCCCCCCTTCCCCATCATCACGTATGAGGTCTTCGTCCTCTTGGGAGGGGGAGGACGCAAGCAAAGCAATTTCCGAAATGTTCGCACGTTCGAATACGTCCGACGTACGACCGCTCGTGGCTTTCGCCATACGGTTTTACGAAGCCCGGCCTGTGAGTGTCTCTACACCTCGCACACTACACCCTTCAAGACGCGAGTGGAGAGTAGGCATCCTCCGTTCCTTCCACACCTCCTCCTCAACGCAATTGACTTCCACGATTCGCGCACGGGCGCCAGAGTCCTACACTCGACACCCCCACTGCACGATGGTGAGGCTCACGTCCTGCACACTAACTCCGGTACAGCTTCGAGGAGATACGAGTGTGAATACAAGACTAAAAACACCTTCAAAAAAGTGAGTAAAGCGCTCCACTACAAACACGTATCTCTCTTTCGTGTTTCACTGTGGCTTTCGCTCCTGAACTTGTCGAATGTATAGATGACACAACACCCAAGGGGTGCAGCGAACAAATGACTAACTCACTGGTCTACGTTCTCATGTGTTCCTTCAACTCTGTTTGAAATACCCATGCACGCAAGTGTCACAGGCTTTCACTGTTTTGTGTGTGTGTGTGTGTGTGTGTGTGTGTGTGTGTGTGTGTGTGTGTGTTTTATTGTTGCTGTTGTCATAGTCAGGTTTCTGGGTTTTGTTTGTTTTTTGTTCCATCCACACATTCCTTCCTCTCTCTCTCTCTCTCTCTCTCTCTCTCTCTCTCTCTCTCTCTCTCTCTCTCTCTCTCTCTGGCTAAGGATCCTTCCTCTGTACCGCCTCTGTTATCTCTTATCTCTCGCTCTTCCGGAACTAACTTCTTTTTTTTTTTTACACTCGTCCACCTTCCTTCCCTCATCATAACTTTCAGCCTTGTTGCTTTTTATTACAAGAAAACATGTCCTCTGGACGTAGAAACACACACACACACACACACACACACACACACACAAAATAAATAGACGAACATCATGTACACACACGGGCTCTCTCTCTCTCTCTCTCTCTCTCTCTCTCTCTCTCTCTCTCTCTCTCACACACACACACACACACACACACACACACACACCACAATCATTTTTACCTTTAGTCTCCATTACGAGTGCCCCGCCACCAACTCTCCACATTAATGTATATTAAGCACCTGGAATCCATCCCCATCACCCCCCCTCGCACCCCCCCCCAACTTTGCAACTGCGGTTTAATTTGGCCGACAGTTTAATACGCCGCTGGCAAATACCCCCCCAAGAATATTATCACTACATAATTAACCTTCGCCGACCGACACCGCCAGGAGGAGGAGGAGGAGGAGGAGGGATGAGGAAGGAGGGAGGGAGGAGGAGGAGGAGGAGGAGGAGGAGGAGGAGGAGGAGGAGGAGGAGGAGGAGGAGGAGGGAGGGAGGTGGAAGTCATATCCAAGGACAAGCTTGCCTCAACTAACTGACTGACCTCCCCCACCCTCTTAAGGGGGGGGGGGGCGAGTGAGCGCGCGGCAGAACTCACACCAACAGGATTGCTGGGGGGAGAGAGAGAGAGAGAGAGAGAGAGAGAGAGAGAGAGAGAGAGAGAGAGAGAGAGAGAGAGAGAGAGACCGTGTGTCAATGACGTTCGTTTATTTGTTTTGAGAGAGAGAGAGAGAGAGAGAGAGAGAGAGAGAGAGAGAGAGAGAGAGAGAGAGAGAGAGAGAGTGTGTGTATGTGAGATAGATAGATAGATAGATAGATAGATAGATAAACAGATAGAGAGAGAGAGAGAGAGAGAGAGAGAGAGAGAGAGAGAGAGAGAGAGAGAGAGAGAGAGAGAGAGAGAGAGAGTGTGTATGAGATAGATAGATAGATAGATAGATAGATAAACAGATAGAGAGAGAGAGAGAGAGAGAGAGAGAGAGAGAGAGAGAGAGAGAGAGAGAGAGAGAGGGGGGGGGCAGGCAATGGGAGCCCCAGGCAGAACTCACACTAAACAGGATTGCTTAGGGGTGGAGGAGCGGGGCGGAGGGAGGGGCGGGCCTTGTGTGGAGGGGGAGGGAACACGTTATTTGAGCGCTCGGCAGGCAGAACTCACCCCAGCATGAGTGCTAGGGGATTAAACCGCGCGGTAGGGAGAAAGAACTCACCCAACAATAAGAACGCTGAGGAGGAGGAGGAGGAGGAGGAGGAGGAGGAGGAGGAGGAAAACCAGAGTATGGCCTCACGACTTCCGCGAACGACCCAGGACAGTACCATTAAGCCAAACAATGGACCGTGTGTGTGTGTGTGTGTGTGTGTATAACCCAAGGTTGTGTGGTTTCCACACACACACTCACTCCCTTCCCTTTCCAAAAGCTCCCTCGATGCTTTGAGTGTGTGTGTCCTTCAAGACCACAATAAATTTCCCTCAGGGGGTTGGGAAGGAGGAAGGAAGGAAGGAAGAGAGGGAAGAGGAAGAAGCCGCCACCACGCACACTTGTTTCAATCCCAGTGTCCCAGTAACCCACGACCTCTGCTTCAGGAGCAGCGTCTGGGAGCTGTTACACTACGGATGAGGAGGGATGCTTTTCGAACCGTCTCCCGACTACGGAGGATGCGGGTAATGGCTGGACACCTTCTATACTGAAGGACTTTAATCCGCATGCCAGCCCCATTGCACGTCATCTCCACTCAAGGGAGGGAGGGAGGGAGAGAAGGCGCCTCCGTCAGGCGCTAGGCCCCTGGCAACACTTAGGGCCGCTACCACCCCACCCCCAGCCGACCCGACTGTAAGACAAGCCACAACGCGACACACACCCCGTTCATGGGGACCTCCTCACCAATGACACCCACGCTGGTTAATTGAGTATTAGCTTTTACAGCCCCTCCCTCCCTCTGCCTCTAAGCCACGATCGCGTATAGTTACCAGCGTCGTAACGGTGCGCTGTTATCAAGCGTCCGCTGCTCCCCACAACATAGTGACACGGGGAACCAAGGCAGGGAATGATGGGGAATAATGACTACATCAAGCCACAGGGTGCCCCCACCGCTCGTGCTTCGAGCGAGGACCCTCTTCCTTCTACAGGAGAGAAAAGAGAAGACGCCGACCCCCTCACACCTCGACGCACAAGCATTACACCTTCATCTACTACCCACAGGAGGCTTGATCACCCAAGGGGTGGAGGAGGAGGCCACAGAGCGAGGCAGAGGGACATCCGAGTCCGGGTCCGGACCCGGCCACCAGTCATTACCGGCAGGACGTTGTGCGCTCGTAACGCGGGTAGCCGGAGCGCCATCAGCGACACCGGAATATTCATAAGGCATATCTCTTTCTTTATGCCGCGGCCGCCCGCCATCATTACCCTCCGCCGTTTAACTGTCGGGCAATACTGCGACCCCCCCAACCCGCGCAGTTAACGGGGGAGCGGTGGTGTGTGTGGTCTGGTGTGCGCCTGGCTGTTGTGTACGGCCTGGCACATACACCCCCCGCGCAGTTAACGGGGGAGCGGTGTTGGTGTGGTCTGGTGTGCGCCTGGGTGTTGTGTGCGGCCTGGCACATACACCCCCCGCGCAGTTAACGGGGGAGCGGTGGTGAGTGTCTGGTGTGCGCCTGGCTGTTGTGTACGGCCTGGCACATATCTGCCACCGACTTGGTTTAAAACCGAAGCAACACGGTCTTCCAGGGCCGTCACACAGCCCTGGATGTCACCATGGAGGACCCACCACCACCATCCTCGACCACAGGGCAATACTGCTTGCCTCGCGAGCTCATGGATAACCTGAGCACAAGGGAACCATCACTGGGCAGGTTGGTCTACAGCCCCGTCGACCTGATAGGGAAGGAGAGTCAGGTCAAAACAAAATAAGAGGAGGACCAGGGATCAACGGTGTCAAAGGATCATGTCATACTGACGAAGGGTTGCAATCGTCGTCTTTAAAGGATCGAACTGTTGTGCTCAGGGGTCGGCCAGTCGTGCCCAGGGGTCGTACCGTCGTACCCAGGGATCGTACCGTCGTGCTCAGGGGGTCGTACCGTCGTGTTCAGGGGATCGTACCGTCGTGCTCTAAGGGTCGCACCGTCGCGCTGTGTTCTCAGCAGGAGCGTGTCGCTGCCTGGTCCCCTCCCTCCCTTCCCCCAGCTCTGGCCAGGCCACAGTAAACTAACACTTGACGAATGGTCGTGTGATGGAGCCCGCCTCGTAACTACCATGTTACCAGCAGGGTTAACATCATCTTGTTCACGGTGCTGCAATCCTGGCCAAGAATGTGGGGATGTGGTAGAGTGACAGCGGTGATGCTGCGGCTAAGGGATGTGGTAGTGTGACTGCGGTGGTGGCTGTGGCTGGGGGTTGTGGTAGCGTGACAGTGGTGGCTGTGGCTGGGGTAGCGTGACTGCGGTGGTGCTGTGGCTAAGGGATGTGGTAGTGTGACAGTGGTGGTGGCTGTGGCTGGGGTTGTGGTAGTGTGACTGCGGTGGTGCTGTGGCTGGGGTTGTGGTAGTGTGACGGTGGTGCTGTGGCTGGGGTTGTGGTAGTGTGACAGTGGTGGTGGCTGTGGTTGGGGTTGTGGTAGTGTGACTGCGGTGGTGCTGTGGCTGGGGTTGTGGTAGTGTGACAGTGGTGGTGGCTGTGGCTGGGGTTGTGGTAGTGTGACTGCGGTGGGGCTGTGGCTGGGGTTGTGGTAGTGAGACTGCGGTGGTGCTGTGGCTGGGGTTGTGGTAGTGTGACGGTGGTGCTGTGGCTGGGGTTGTGGTAGTGTGACAGTGGTGGTGGCTGTGGCTGGGGTTGTGGTAGTGTGACTGCGGTGGGGCTGTGGCTGGGGTTGTGGTAGTGTGATTGCGGTGGGGCTGTGGCTGGGGTTGTGGTAGTGAGACTGCGGTGGTGCTGTGGCTGGGGTTGTGGTAGTGTGACTGCGGTGGGGCTGTGGCTGGGGTTGTGGTAGTGTGACTGCGGTGGTGCTGTGGCTGGGGTTGTGGTAGTGTGACTGCGGTGGGGCTGTGGCTGGGGTTGTGGTAGTGTGACTGCGGTGGTGCTGTGGCTGGGGTTGTGGTAGTGAGACTGCGGTGGTGCTGTGGCTGGGGTTGTGGTAGTGTGACGGTGGTGCTGTGGCTGGGGTTGTGGTAGTGTGACAGTGGTGGTGGCTGTGGTTGGGGTTGTGGTAGTGTGACTGCGGTGGTGCTGTGGCTGGCGTTGTGGTAGTGTGATTGCGGTGGTGCTGTGGCTGGGGTTGTGGTAGTGTGACAGTGGGGGTGCTGTGGCTAAGGGATGTGGTAGTGTGACTGCGGTGGTGCTGTGGCTGGGGTTGTGGTAGTGTGACAGTGGTGGTGCTGTGGCTAAGGGATGTGGTAGTGTGACTGCGGTGGTGCTGTGGCTGGGGTTGTGGTAGTGTGACTGCGGTGGTGCTGTGGCTGGGGTTGTGGTAGTGTGACTGCGGTGGTGCTGTGGCTGGGGTTGTGGTAGTAAGACTGCGGTAGTGCTGTGGCTGGGGTTGTGGTAGCGTGACTGCGGTGGTGCTGTGGCTGGTGTTGTGGTAGTGTGATTGCGGTGGTGCTGTGGTTGGGGTTGTGGCCCCACCTGGGCGGCAGCTGCAGTCAAGCCGGGTGATGTGTGGTGGTGGTCGTGCTGCTGTTGTGGCTGCACAGCTGTGGTTACGACAGCTGTAAAGAGGGGCGGTGGGGAGGGGAAGAAACAGCTCGTGTGCAAAACTGTACGCTGTGGCTGCATAGCTGTGGTTACGACGGCTGTGGATGGGGGAAAACCACTCTCGCAAAAGCTACGTTACGTATGCAGTGAGGGGACCCTCTACACACCCCAAAAGGAGTCGAATAAAATAGAAATACGAACTTGAGATGAACTCGTCCACCTCCCTATAGACGACGGAAACGAGAGGCCCGTCCTCCTCAGTCACCTCCCTCACCAGCTACCTTCCCTCCTCTCCGCCCCGTACAGGAGGCGAAGACCAGACGCTGAAATCTACACCACTTGAAAAGAATCATATGAAAACTTTATTACCAGCAAATACGCGACGAAACAAAGAACTCCGCAGGAGAGCAGCGAGAAACAAAAGAAGAATCCCTTAATATTTCTCCTCCTCTTTTTTTTTTCTCTCTCTCTCTTTCACACAAAAATAGATCCAGTACTCGTCGACGAACACAAGGGAACTATAAGTGAACCCTGTTCCTTCCAACGAGTTATAGACGCAACGGGATCCACTTCTCCTAACGTCGTCGACCAAGCCAACCGACGGCGGTATACCCAAACTTACTCTGGGATCAGATCCCCCTCTTTACCTCCGGATAAAACGGGAAACAAGTAGGGGTTCAAACCCCCTCCCCTAGAGATCGCTCTGGGTCTGCTATATCATCCTGTAGGGTTTAAAAGTATTGCTGACTCGCCTTAAGATCAAAAGAGGGAGGAGAGTGACACCAAAATATCAGATGCCTTTTTGTAAAAGTGTCAGAGAAAAAAAAAGAGGGATCGAACGAAATATATAAAACAAAAGCGTTTCCAGCTCAGGAATAGGCTGGACATTGGACCTGGCTCGTTCAAGTGACCATATCAAAAGGGTCAAGCCATTAACCTCCTAAGGGTCATACCGTCGTGCTCAATGGCTTCAAAGTGTGTTCTAAAGGAACGCAGACAACGAGCGGGGCATCAACATGTATGTACACACACACACACACACACACACACACACACACACACACACACACATGGGGGGAGGGGGGGGGGGGGAGTTTAACAACCTTGTCGCTGGATTGTACACGAAGGTCGCCCTTCGTGGATATGGCTGACTATGGCTGGCAGTTACGGCGCTGCGGTTATGGTTGTTAACGATGCGACGGCACGGGTGGTTACGGCACCGTGGTTGTGGTTATGACGCCCCCGGCTGTGGTTGTGGTTATGACGCCCCCGGCTGTGGTTGTGGTTATGACGCCCCCGGCTGTGGTTGTGGTTAGGACGCCCCGGCTGTGGTTATGACGCCCTGGCTGTGGTTGTGGTTATGACGCCCCGGCTGTGGTTGTGACGCCCCGGCTGTGGTTGTGACGCCCTGGCTGTGGTAGTGGTTAGGACGCCCTGGCTGTGGTTATGGTTAGGACGCCCTGGCTGTGGTGCCGTGGTGAAGACTATGGCACTTCGCGTCTGTGGCACCGTGGCTGTGGTGAGTGAGGAGTGAGGAGGAGGAGACCTCGGGTGGTGGTGATGATGAGACGGGGAGCCAGGAGCCGCCGGTGGGGCGGGCGGCGTCGTCCTCCTCCTCCTCCTCCGCCCAACGAAGCAGCACCACAGAAATAAAGGAAAATGGGGAGGGGAAACTCCGGCAGGAGTAGTAGTAGTAGTAGTAGCAGTAGTAGTAAATGGTTGATGGGGACGCCATTCCACGATGAGCTGACCATTATCTAGGCCGGTAAGGCACACACGTCAGGCGATACGTGTACGCATAACACGGGCAGGCCATTTAACTACACGACCCGGCGTAGTATACGGACTCCACCGTGTATAATTCCGGGGCCGTCCTGTGTCGATTCTCACTCTCCTCCAGCCTATCCGCTATTCATACCTTCTTATCCCCACCCAACCCACCTTCCCCTTAACCTACTCTTACCTCAGTGTCAGAGACCCTAAAGGACAATCCTCTCTCTCTCTCTCTCTCTCTCTCTCTCTCTCTCTCTCTCTCTCTCTCTCTCTCTCTCTAGCCCATACCTCTCATCTTCACAGCTCGGGATTAAGAGCTTTCACACATGGCTCACCACCATCACCCCCTTCACCGTAGCTATCAACACTACACCCATCACCAGATGAGGTAAATCCCCTCCACCCACCCACCCACCAACCCACCTGCCACAGTACATACGCTCCCCCCACCCATCCACCCACTACTTCTGTAAAAGCCCATCTACTTCCCTGCACCAGCCTATCCTTCCTTCCCTCCTTCCCTCCGTGCACAAGTCCAACTCTCCCTTCTCAAGGTACACACCTGAACCAGCTTCCACACGAGTTATATATCCAGCACAAGAGATCGCAACAGCCAGGGAGTAAAGATCATGGTCAACACGTTCATAAAAGAGGAAATTGCCCCAGCCTTGAGGTATTCCCTCCCTCTCAGGAGGAGGAGGAGGAGGAGGAGGGACGTGTCTGTCTTAATGGTCTATGCTGCACGCGCCCCCCTCACAAGAAACCATAAAGCTGGCAAAGGGGGAAAAGAAAAAGAGGATGAGTTGTGGTCCGAAACCGCAGGCCTCTAAAGACCTCCTACTTATGACCATGTCAGGGACCCCACTGGCAAGCCTGTTTATAGCAGTGTGTCCAAACGTTACGAGGGGAAGGGGGGCGCCTCGGTGTTGGGAGCAGTAGAGGGCGGTGGTGGGAGGCCGATTCAAGGCAGTGTGTGGTGTGGTGGGAGGAGGAGGAAGCACCAACCCACCTTGGATGGACGAGGGATGGGAAAGGTCTATTATGGAATGACGTGGGAGGGGAGGCCGTACTGTTGAAGAATGCCGGAGGGTGAGGAGTCTTGGAGTTGGTGAGGGAGAGCGTATATAAGGCGGAGGGTGAGGGGGGATAGAGTCGGTGAGGGAGAGCGTATATACGGCGGAGGGTGAGGGAGCGCTGCGTGGGCTGGCCAGGAAGGGGGAGGTACACAGTAACAACAGTGAGGGTTACAGTCATCATGACGGCCAGGGTCCACCACACCACTACAGTCACTGCGCCTCGTCTTTCATGACCCACGCCTCCCCTGTGGTGCCCACCTGTACCACACACACACACACACACACACACACACACACACACATTCATACATGCTCGTGTGTGTATCTACACATGCTGACACACTGGCAAATCAACATGTGCACCACGACACACTAAATATGTACAAAGTGTATGACGACTAGCCAGTGACGTACGTATTGCGTGGTCAGTGAATCATCTCCTGTACCTACGGAGGGGCGATAAGAAGAGGGCCAGACGATAAGATGAAAAAAAAAAAAAGACAGGCGTAACGGAATAGAGGAGGGAAGGTGGTGCGTGTGTCTAGGAGAGAAAAAGAAAACGAAGCAGGGAAAACTGAAATAATTTTACAGTTAGGTTGGCCATGCCTGCCTGCCTCTCTCTCTCTCTCTCTCTCTCTCTCTCTCTCTCTCTCTCTCTCTCTCTCTCTCTCTCTCTGTGTTTCACGGGCCCACTGTCTACCCTCCCTCACACTTGTGCCTTCGAATGCCGGGAGACAGAGCAGCTCCCGCGAGGTGTCTGAGGAACAAGATGTACCAGATGAGAAAGAGAGAGAGAGAGAGAGAGAGAGAGAGAGAGAGAGAGAGAGAGAGAGAGAGAGAGAGAGAGAGAGAGAGAGGATGGACTTGGGGAAATTTAGGGAGTGTTGGGGAGGATGGTGGGGGGCTGGGAGTGGTGGAGACTCAGCACAAGTATGCGAGTTCGGGGTGGGTGGTGGTTGTGGTGGAATGTGGAGGTGGTGGAGGGGGTAGAATGTGGATAGTGTGAAGGTGGTGGAGGAGGTGGTGTGGAAGGTGGATATGTGTGTGGAGGAGGGGGTGGAGTGTGGATGGTGTGGAGGTGGTGGTGTAGGAAGTAGAATGTGGATGGTGTGGAGGAGGGGGTGGAGTGTGGATGGTGTGGAGGTGGTTGCGTTGGATGGTCGGCGGTTGTACTGGTTATGCCTCCTGAAGGGATAGGTGGATGAAGGAGGTGGTGGATGAAGTAAGAGGGGGGATGAAGTGAGAGGTATTGGGTGAATGAATGAATGGCTGGCTAGGGAAAGGATGGTTGGCGAGGGGAGGGTGGGGTCAGCAGGGTGGGTTGTGGATGAGCAGCGGGGACGGTTCGATGTACGTGGGGGGGAGGATGGTGGGTGGCGGTGGGTGGGTTGGGGTGGGGGGGGGATGAGTGGGTGGGGTTCGTGCCACAGTGGTGGTAGTGGTGGTGTAAGCGGTGGGTGGGGGGGAAGGTGGTGTTGTGTGAGCTGCAGGTCAGCGGGCAGGGTGAGTGGTGGGTTCGCTGGGTGGGTTAGCTGGGTGGGTGGGGTACGTGGTGGGCTTCTGGGGTTAGGAAGGTTAGGGCACACGCAATCGGGACAGTGTGTGGTGAGGAGTGGGGTGGGGTATGGTGGGTTAGCTGGTGGAGTAAGCAAGCGTAGGTGGTGGATTTAGTGGTGGATGGGAGGGGGAGGTTGGTGGGTTAGTGGAGGCGGCTGATGGAAGAGTGGGGTCGGTGGGGGGTATTTGCAAGCTGTATGGGGGGGAGTGGAGTGTATGAATGAGTGGAATTGGTTGGTTGGTGAGTGAGTGAGTGAGTAAGCGGGGCTGGTGAGTGATGAGTAAGATGGTGTCGTCATGAGCGGAGGATGGTGGGTGGGTGGGTGAGTGGGTGAGTGGGTGGGTGGGTGGGTGGGTGGGTGGGTGTGCCGGCAGTAATCAAGGCCATGTGACCACAACCAGTGTGGCAGCCGGCAACCACCACCAGCAACCACCACAACCAGTGTATGTCAACCAGCTACTGGTACCCACCACAACCAGTGTGTCAACCAGCTACTAGTACCCACCACAACCAGTGTATGCCAACCAGCCACTAGTACCCACCAAAACCAGTGTGTGTCAACCAGCCACTAGTACCCACCACAACCAGTATGTCAACCAGCTACTGGTACCCACCACAACCAGTGTCAACCAGCCACTAGCAACCCATCACAACCAGTGTATGTCAACCAGCCACTAGTACCCACCACAACCAGTGTATGTCAACCAGCCACTAGTACCCACCACAACCAGTGTGTGTCAACCAGCCACCAGCAACCACCACAACCAGTGTGTGTCAACCAGCCACCAGCAACCACCTCCACCACAACCCACCCACCGACACACAACACCACCACACCTATGTAACACGGCGCCACACAGCTGACAACCTCCTCTCGCCACACTATCCTTTTCCCTCATGCAAGTTTGCGTTTTCAAAACCACCACAGTTTCATTCCCCCACCTACCACCACAGTTTCATTCTCCCACCTACCACCACAGTTTCATTCTCCCACCTGCCACCACAGTTTCATTCTCCCACCTACCACCACAGTTTCATTCTCCCACCTACCACCACAGTTTCATTCTCCCACCTACCACCACAGTTTCATTCTCCCACCAACCACCACAGTTTCATTCTCCCACCTACCACCACAGTTTCATTCTCCCACCTACCACCACAGTTTCATTCTCCCACCTGCCACCACAGTTTCATTCTCCCACCTACCACCACAGTTTCATTCTCCCACCTACCACCACAGTTTCATTCTCCCACCTACCACCACAGTTTCATTCTCCCACCTGCCACCACAGTTTCATTCCCCCACCTACCACCACAGTTTCATTCTCCCACCTGCCACCACAGTTTCATTCCCCCACCTGCCACCACAGTTTCATTCCCCCACCTGCCACCACAGTTTCATTCTCCCACCTGCCACCACAGTTTCATTCCCCCACCTACCACCACAGTTTCATTCTCCCACCTACCACCACAGTTTCATTCTCCCACCTACCACCACAGTTTCATTCTCCCACCTACCACCACAGCTTCATTCTCCCACCTACCACCACAGTTTCATTCCCCCACCTACCACCACAGCTTCATTCTCCCACCTACCACCACAGTTTCATTCTCCCACCTACCACCACAGTTTCATTCTCCCACCTAACGCCACAGTTTCATTATCCCACCTGCCGCCACAGTTTCATTCTCCCACCTACCACCACAGTTTCATTCTCCCACCTACCACCACAGTTTCATTCTCCCACCTACCACCACAGTTTCATTCTCCCACCTACCACCACAGTTTCATTCTCCCACCTACCACCACAGTTTCATTCTCCCACCTACCACCACCAGTTTCATTCTCCCACCAACCACCACAGTTTCATTCTCCCACCTACCACCACAGTTTCATTCTCCCACCAACCACCACAGTTTCATTCACCCACCTACCACCACAGTTTCACATTCTCCCACCTACCACCACAGTTTCATTATCCCACCTGCCGCTACAGTTTCATTATCCCACCTGCCACCACAGTTTCATTCTCCCACCTACCACTACAGTTTCATTCTCCCACCTACCACCACAGTTTCATTCCCCCACCTACCACCACAGTTTCATTCTCCCACCTACCACCACAGTTTCATTCTCCCACCTACCACCACAGTTTCATTCGCCCACCTACCACCACAGTTTCACATTCTCCCACCTACCACCACAGTTTCATTCTCCCACCTACCACTACAGTTTCATTCTCCCACCAACCACCACAGTTTCATTCTCCCACCTACCACCACAGTTTCATTCACCCACCTACCACCACAGTTTCATTCTCCCACCTACCACCACAGTTTCATTCTCCCACCTACCACCACAGTTTCATTCTCCCACCTACCACCACAGTTTCACATTCTCCCACCTACCACCACAGTTTCATTCCCCACCTACCACCACAGTTTCATTCTCCCACCTACCACCACAGTTTCATTCTCCCACCTACCACCACAGTTTCATTCACCCACCTACCACCACAGTTTCATTCACCCACCTACCACCACAGTTTCACATTCTCCCACCTACCACCACAGTTTCATTCTCCCACCTACCACCACAGTTTCACATTCTCCCACCTACCACCACAGTTTCATTCCCCCACCTACCACCACAGTTTCACATTCTCCCACCTACCACCACAGTTTCACATTCTCCCACCTACCACCACAGTTTCATTCTCCCACCTACCACCACAGTTTCATTCTCCCACCTACCACCACATCCTTCCAGCCTTACAAACCCCGCACTCGTCCGCACGCTTATCATAACTATAACCCATCTACAACCATAACCTGTCTAACGGAGTTGAAACTAAACACAGGAGGTGCACACCTACAACCCACACCCCGTCCACATTCTCGAACCAGCTCCCCCCTCGTGCAATTACAATGCACAACCCACTGCACTTATAACCCACGTCCTCATCTACACGTATGACCCAATCTCATATGTACTTTTACCCTATACCCAGCTAAACCTACACACACACACACACACACACACACACACACACACACACACACACACACACACACACACAGACACACATCTCCGTCAGAATCGTGTATTCACTGCTCGACTTCGCTTGGAGTGACCATACACGCCACCACAGTTGGTCGAGGTGATCAAGGATCACATTCAGCATCGGAAGACAAAAAAAAAAGATAGAAAAAAATTTCAAAATCAAAAAAATTATAACAAAAAAGGTCTTTGAGAATGCTGTCGGACTTTGGTTTATTTAATCTCTCTTGCTGTCCTGTTTATAAAACCCTAAACAAACACAAAATATAAAACACTAAACAAACACGATATATAAAAACCTAAACAAAAACAAAATATAAAACCCTAAACAAAAGCAAAATATACAACCCTAATCAAACACACAAAATAAACCCTAAACAAACACACAAAACATGCAACCCTAAACAAACCCAAACAAAAACAAGACAAGAAGGAGACTTCTACGTAATATCTGTCGCGAAGCATCAGGTTAGCGGGTGGATCTGGTCCCATACTAAACAGGAGGAGGAGGAGGAGGAGGAGGCCAAGCACACGAGGACGTCAACATGAACCCATTCTGGCCACAAACACACCAAGCAACGCCTCCTGTAAACACACTCTCACCCACGTACGACCTCTGACCTCACTCACTGTCCAAACACACGAAGGATCTGGTGACGCCCCATCATCATATCCTCGGCTAGTAACAGTAGGGCCAACACTCCTAACACTCCTTCAGTGCACGACACATCCCCCATCTTAGCTACATCCCTCTCACGCTCCTCCTCCTCCTCCGTCTGTGACACACACGTACATCCCCATCTTACCTACATCCCTCTCACGTCCCTCCTCCTCCTCCTCCTCCTCCTCCGTCTGTGTGACACACGTACATCCCCATCTTACCTACATCCCTCTCACGCCCCTCCTCCTCCTCCTCCTCCGTCTGTGTGACACATGTGCACCCCCATCTTACCTACATCCCTCTCACGCCCCTCCTCCTCCGTCTGTGTGACACACGTACATCCCCATCTTACCTACGTCCCTCCTCCTCCTCCTCCGTCTGTGACACACGTACATCCCCATCTTACCTACATCCCTCTCACGCCCCCTCCTCCTCCTCCTCCTCCGTCTGTGTGACACACGTGCGTGCGCACACACACTAACTGCCACAGGAATGACGTGTTTAACGGCAACCACACCACTCCTTCAGTGCACCACACAACCCCATTTTTACTACCTCCCTCCCGCTTCGCCCCTCCTCCTCCTCCTCCTCCTCCGTGACACACGTGCACACACACACACACACACACACACACACACACACACACACACACACACACACACTGACACAGCAATAGCGTGTTTATCGGCAACAATTCACTCCAGCGTGTGTAGCCATCCAATCTGCTCCCGAGCGAGACCATGACCACCACAGTAACAACACACACACACACACACACACACACACACACACACACCGAGCGTCTCTTGCAGCGTCAACATACTGGGGGTGAGGGGGGGGGGGGTGTGCGACAGCCCGACCTTTGACCTGATCGTTTAAGGTCAGGTCAAAGCGTCAAAAGGATCTCGCGCCTTCATACGCTCAAGGGGTCGCGCCGTCCTGCTCAGGGTGGGAGGGGAGAGTCCACTCCCTCACTCCACCCTCAGAGGAAATACCCAACAGGTAATATAATAACCTGTGAACTCCTCCTCCTCCTCCTCCTCCCCAGCCACGTCCACTCCTCCAAAACCCTGAACCTGTTGGACGGGAGCCTGGCACGTCATGCCACCTGCACGAGTTTCATGGCCAGCTGAGGCCCTAATCAATATATATATATATATATATATATATATATATATATATATATATATATATATATATATATATATACATACCCTAGCTTGAACCAGGTACCCATTTTATCGACCAAACCCCAAGGGGTGGATGAACAGCCGGGCAGACTATGGACCGACCGCCCTAACTTAGGATTCGACCCTGAGCGGGTCGTGAATGCGCTTCGGTCGGGAACGCCCGCTAACCACTACATCACGGGAATTCATTACCTGTACTTCCCACCGCCGGTAAACTTGTATTTACCCGTCATTTTACATCCGTGTTTAAATCTCGACCTCCTCCTCCTCCCCCGTATAGCGCTCCATCCAAAATGTTATTTTCTTTATTATAGTCTAAATTTTTCCTACAGTCTGTGATTTTTTAACATTTTTTTGGAGTAAGTTTGCGCCACGCAAGCGTTAAAGAGGTAGGCACGTTGACCCTAGTTTGACCTCTTAACCATGTAAACAAACGGGCCTTGGTATATTCATCTACCGTGCAGACCTAAGGGAAAGGAGGTAAAAAGCTGAGTTGGGCTCCAATTCCAGCAAGCCCTGCCCGAGATTCGAACCCTGACCCGTTAAAGTAGGCGGATCGCACACGCTAACATCTCCATTTTCTTGAAGATGGTTCGTGGCGGGAGGACCTCTGGGAGAGGAGGGAGGAGGTGGACGAGGGGATGGGACTCGAGCACAACCACATGGCTCTATGAGGTTGAGGAAGCGGGAGGAGCACCTACGGGTTACCGGTGTGTGTGTGTGTGTGCGCGTGTGTGTGTGTACCACGACGGCCCAGTAGGACAGGCTTGCCCTTGCCCCCCTCAGGCTCCTCCTGAAGCGACGGTACAAATTACAGATTGTGGCTACCAAGGTCACAGAAAGCCGAGGGCAAAACCGTCCATGTTACGTCTACGGAGGGAGGGAGGGAGGGAGGGAGGGAGGGAGGGAGGGAGGGAGGGAGGGAGGGAAGGAGGGAGGGAGGGAAGGAGGGAGGGAGGGCTGGCGGCGGTGCAGAAACTGACAACTGGAAACGTATCATGGAATACCAGATGGAGGGACACAGACCACCACCACCATCATCATCATCACATATCACGATTAAACAAAGTGAATTACCTCGATTTCCTGCGTCTGAGGATCTTACCTTCGTCACATACAACAAGGCAACAGTTAAATCCTATCCAAAAAAAGGTGGCAGGATGGATCATGAGAACTTTCAAGATAAGACGAGACAAATCATTGACGCTTTTTAAGGCGCTAGTACTTCTCACGACTACAGTTTAATCTTGTAATAACAAACAAAATGGTACGATGGATCATGAGAACTTGCAAGATAAGACGAGACAAATCACTGATACACCTTCAAGGCGCTAGTAATCCTTGCGACTACAGTTTAATCTTGCAATAATAAACAAAATGGTAGGATGGATCATGAGAACTTTCAAGACAAAACGAGAGAAATCAGTGATACACTTCAAAGCGCTAATACTCCTCACGACTGGAATATTCCTGTGTACTAACATTAACCATCCTAGTTGGCACAACTACAATGGGTCAGAAGACGTGCGAGGTTTGGTTTTACCATCTCCCGTTACTGAACCAGGTCAAGGAAATGAACACCTGAGGAGCGATTGAAATCACTACAGCACCGCCTCTCTGCTGCTGCTGCTGCTGCCCGGGCGAGATGGGTATATCATTAGCTACATCTACAAAATCCCGAGAGGGCCTGGCACCTAACCTCTGTCGACAGTAAACAATCCCTAAATAAACACGTGAGGGATGGAGGACTCGAATGTTACATCTGACATCAAATGACACCATTGGGAAATGTAACCAACTCACTCATTCACTCCCTTGAAATTCCGAGGCACCAAAACTATTCAAAACATAGCCCTACGCCCTTCAGAAAACACCCACCACAGACAGGATGTACGAGGCAGAAATCTAACAAGACTCTGGATATACATTTTCTGTTTTTGAAGAATGCGTCCGGGAAGTATACAGCTGTGCAGGCCAACGACAAGTGTTTGTGAGGGCAGGAGGAGGAGGAGGGGCAGAGAAGATGTCCGAGGACCCGACACCCGTCCTCCTCCTCCTCCTCTCTGCTGGTCCACAAGTTCTGGGAGGGGAGGAGGGGAATGCCTGCCAACACCCACCCGCCTCCACGGATTAAGTCCACACGAGAGAGAGAGAGAGAGAGAGAGAGAGAGAGAGAGAGAGAGAGAGAGAGAGAGAGAGAGAGAGAGAGGCGTATGCGTGCGTCCGTACCCCGTGTCCACCCAATGAGGATGATGATGACAAAAATAAAAACGCCTCAAAAAATAAAACATGGAAGTCATGCCTGTTGCAGAGATGGGACTTCCCTCTGGTGGGTTTTCTTTGGCTGTCCGCCGGCCGGGTATTTCTGCATCTTTTTTTTTTTTCGAGAAATTATCATTATCATCGAAGTCTGGGACCACAGATGGTTTAAACCCTCGGGTATCCGCGCCACGACAAAAGCCCAACCCACCTCAACTGCTTCATAATTTGACCCGCCTGTGCGTAACATCACCCTATGGGAGTTGATATATATATATATATATATATATATATATATATATATATATATATATATATATATATAAAACTCCCCTATCATCATAGCTGGACTGCAGCATCTCCTCTCCGTTGTCTCCCTGAAGACCAGTCGGAGGCTGGACTCCAGCATCTCCTCTCCATTGTCTCCCTGAAGACCAGTCAAGTCCACAGGACCCAAGAGGAGGAGGAGGAGGAGAAGGGGGAAGAGGAGGAGACACGATAGTACCACCAAGGACTTTCCATTGCCAAAGGGGGCACTTTGCTGAGAGACACGGGACGCAATGCTCCAGCGGCTATGGTGATTTCTGGCTTCGACGCGAAGGCTCTCGCTAATTCTTAAGACCGCAGGGTTACTTCCGAGGCCGGCGTACCTAAAGCGGTTGGCCTTCTCTGTTGTTGTTTTTAAGGTTCTCTTGATATCAACAACATAAACCCCTTTTGGTTTTAGGGGTTCTGTGCTGGATCCCAGATAGGATGACCTCCTGTATAGAAGTCCATTAGCCTCGTCCCTAGACAGAAGAGCTCCAGGGTCTGAGGCTCGTACGAAACTCTCCAGTTACGACACCTAGGAAGAAACTCTCCTCGGTCTTTGCAGGGTTCTGAGGCTACGAAACTCTCCAGTTACGACACCTAGGAAGGAACTCTCCTCGGTCTTAGGGTTCTAAGGCTACGAAACTCCCCAGTTACGACACCTAGGAAGCCACTGGAGTTTCGCATCCGCTGTGAGGGCTAACATACACACACACCACCTCGACAGGTGCCTCTGTGTTTTACCCTCCGGCAGCTCACGAGAGCCAGTCATCTCCCAGGAGGTGAGCGCTGCCAGCAGTGAGTTGCGCCATGTGGAAGCCCTTTGGAACGCCGACTGGGATCCCCCCCCAAGACCGAACTCGACCGGCAACAGGCCACGCCCACAGGTCGTCAGGGACGACCTCACCTCTACCACAGGGGGAGGCCCAAGGACCGTAATGTTTTACTTGGTGATTTCCCCAGCGTGTGTGTGTGTGTGTGTGTGTGTGTGTGTGTGTGTGTGTGTGTGTGTTCGTAACAACAGTCACGAACACTTCGGTCAAAGATCCACTTCGCGTGCCACGAAACAACCTGAAACGTTTCTTGGAGAACGAGGAGGCAAGACCACAAACAAACACACAATGTCAAACACCTGCAAACCAAAATATCCTCACCGGCGATGCCCACAGTAAACAAGAGGGAGGTCATGGCGTAAACAACAACACCAACACCATGATGTTTCCTACAACGCACGACCTCCTGAGGAGGAGGACCTCCTCCACCGTCAGACCAGTCACGCAAGTTGCTGTCAACGAGAGAGAGAGAGAGAGAGAGAGAGAGAGAGAGAGAGAGAGAGAGAGAGAGAGAGAGAGAGAAGCCGGCTGCCGTGATTCAAGTGATCTACAGCGTCGAAGGACACACACACACACACACACACAGAAAGGGTTTGGCAAACACGACTGCCACAACCGACTCCAGACGAAGCAGCAGGAGTGACTTCCTGGGCCCGCCCTCCGGCACCCCCTCCCGCCCGGTCGTGCAAGGGCTCTTGCACCATCGGGTGACACCACCACCCACCACCCACCACAACCAGTCCCTCCCCACCTGGGCTGAGCCCGAGCCCAGCCCGGGCGTCCAACACAAACCAGAAAATACAAAAAAACGGCAGACGAAGACCGAATGACCAATCAGACAGCCGGAGTTGCGTCACACGAACTGAGCGTCGTCCAGTTGGGCCAGGGTATTGAAATACAACACTCGAGGTTCGTCCGGTTCAAGGAATTTAAGAAGAAGAATTTATGACCCAACTCTGGATAGAAATTCCGGTCCATAATGTTCTCGAATGCTTCATCAAACTCGTGTAAAAAAAGGTTCAAAATAGATATCTATACAAGGAATTTAAATTAGAAACAAAAACAAAAACAAAAAAATAGGTTCAAAAGAGAAATCTACACAAGGAATTTAAGAAGAAAAATTTATGACTAACTCAGGAAAGAAATTCCACTCCATAATGTTCTCGAATGCTTCATCAAACTCGTGAAAAACAAAAACAAAAAAAAAAATAGGTTCAAAAGAGAAATCTATACAAGGAATTTAAGAAGAATTTATGACCAACTCTGGATAGAAATTCCAGTCCATAAAGTTCATGAATACTTCATCAAACTCATAAAAAACAAAACAAGGTTCAAAAATAGAAATCCTATACGTATGTTCATCTATACGTATGTTCATCTATACGTATGTTCATCTATACGTATGTTCATCTATACGTATGTTCATCTATACGTATGTTCAGCTATACGTATGTTCATCTATACATATGTTCATCTATACGTATGTTCATCTATACGTATGTTCATCTATACGTATGTTCATCTATACGTATGTTCATCTATACGTATGTTCATCAGGCTAATAATATCAAACATACTTAAAGCGACTTCACTATACAACCAAGCGATGAATCTGACTTTTAACACACGAACCGAGACGCTAACAAACCTAACCACACAATATAAAAGGAGGGACCTCACTTCCTGTTTTTTCTCCTCTTCAAAGAAAACGTACGTGAAATACACATTACCTCGTCTGAGCTCCGAGTATTACAGTGTGGCAGGTCTGGTCTGCACCACACACACACACACACACACACGTAGCTCCCAGTAATGGGGGTCTCGAGGGAGAATAACAAGCAAACCTCAAATCTCACAAGACACAATGGACAGGGTGGGCAAAGACAGAGACATATAACGCTCTCTCCCAGTCCATAAGGGCGTGTTTCCCTCCGGTTCGAGGGACGAGTTCGACCCGTATGGGACGGGGCGGCTGGCTGTACAGGGAAGTGGGTGGGAGGCGTCACTTGAGCCGTTGGGAGGGTGGGTCACGTGTGAGTTGTCCCTCTCGGCCAGGTTCTGTCCCCCTGGACAACAGAAACACACACACACACACACGGCGTGTTTTGTCCCCTGGCCGACCTCCAAAGTCACACACACACACACACACTCGTGTATCTAAAGCTCATTCTACAGGACATGACTCTTCTCTCTCTCTCTCTCTCTCTCTCTCTCTCTCTCTCTCTCTCTCTCTCTCTCTCTCTCTCTCTCTCTCTCTCTCACACACACACACACACACACACACACACACACAGCTTGAACCATCACATCTACTGTAGCCAACGCACCTTCTGCGCGTCCTTCATCCACTCTGCTACGTTCCCTTCACCAACACTTATCACAGAGAAGGTGTCTGTATCCACTTCACTAAAAGCTTCTTGGATAAGATCACAAAATATTCACATCTAATGTAGAATAATAATTAAATAAGCCCCTCCCCGTACCCTGTTTTTGGACTGTCCGCAAAACGCTTCTCTTCGTCTGGCCACAAACTGGGGCGTACATGGTCCTGATGGCAGCCATGTCCATGTACTGAAAGTCTGTGCCTCTGAACTTGCACCTGCGCTTGCTCGTCTATTCAGAAAAAAACGTTTTAAAAACCAGAACTTTTCCTTCTTCTTGGGGGTACACGTTAGCACATCCCCTCCCAACCCTTTGACTTAATAAACATGCTTAGTATCAACACACACTCTTTCTTGGAAACCGCATATGATGGAAATACCTAAGTCTACCTCTAAGAAACTGAGAATCCTGCTTAGGTGTCGAAATCTCTCTTGTTTTGAACTGCTGCTCCGCTTACGTAAAAGATAGACCCGTCCTTGTAGTGGAGCACTGCTCCCATAACAGGGGTGGTTCTAGCTCTGCATCCTTACTTCCCCCGAGCTAACTTCCAAACTTGACCCCCCCTCTCCTCCACCTTCTTGCCCTACGCCGCAGCGTTGGTACCCTATCCCTCTTCTGTAAGTCTTATTTTGATTTTTGAACCCGAGAGGGGGCTGCCAGTGTGCCCCCACCGCTAGCTAGACCACGCAATACTCGGCAAGCTGCTGCGTCACTTGGTTAATGTGAGGCCGCTGGCAACTCAAGGGTGGAGCCGTTTTGATAACTGTTTCTTTCCCTACACCTCCAAGCTTTGGAATTCTCTCTGTACCCCTCCTCATGTCTTTCCCAATAACTATGACCTGCCATTTAAAAGACTGGTTCTTCCACTTCTCCCAATATTCTTATAAATCTTTTCCCTCGTCTCTTCTCTTCTTCCCTCTGTCCGTGACTGGATCCCCCAGCTCAAAAAAAAAGAAAAAAAAAATCCATCGGAATATATATATATATATATATATATATATATTTTCCAGGCAATTTTCTCTAGTGCTTTGGTGACGCCCTGAAAAGTCCTTTGTGTACAACAATCGTCCATAATAACACATTACGATACTTGCCGCCGGCGGAGAGGAGGAAGGCGAAGAGGTGCCCCTCTCTCTCTCAGCACAGCTAAATCTGGTGTTAATGTGTGCCCGTCTGGCGTAGTTCACCTGTGTGAGTCGGATGGGCTTGGGTACATCATGAAGTTCTCTCTGGGTCGGAAGACCCGATCGCGGTAGTACTGGGCTACTGGCTCTCGCATGCATGGTTCTGGGCCAGGCATGACTTCGATAGCGAGGGACCTCGACTTCGCTACCTGACGGTGTCCAAGAGAGACCCCCCTCACACACACTACGTCATGAACGTCCTCCGTGACTCTGAGTTAAGACACAATGGGTGTTGGCCTCCCTCCCTCCCTCCCGCTCGCCCTCCCTCCCATTACTCTAACACGAACGCCTTGACTTGCAATATCCCTTCCCCATCACCACACCGAAGTAATGTATGCAGGAAACTGTCTGTGTCCAGCGGTGATGGGTGTCAGGTGGCTTAATGAGCGATTCCCCGCTAGATGGGCCAGGGAGGCGCCCTGAACTAGTATCCTACCCCGGCCAGAATCAACTCAGCATCTTAATGTTCATGGCCGAAGAAAGTCAAATCAGTGTCGCCCTGTTCTCGATATCGTAATTCTCATCGTTTTCGTTCTATATATATCTATCGTTCTTTCGCGCACCCACCAGCCGATCTGAGAGTCGACTGAGAGCAGGTACCGTACGAGTGGTAATGGCACACGGAGGAAGACAGAGAGGAACCACCACTAGCCATCACAGTGGTCACCATCACCCACCATCACCCACCACCACCATCATCACCTCCTCCTTCTCCACTACCGCCACCGGGAGCGTCCTGGTTCACCTCTGACCTTGGCCAACCAGTTCGTGGCGCGAACCTCCCTCTTCTCACCCCAACCGCCTCCCCCAGTGATAAATTGTTTCTAGTACGAGTCCTGGTAGTACCAGGCTCCGACGAGGATGTCCCTGGTGCTCGTGGTACCAGGCTCCGACGAGGATGTCCCTGGTCCTCGTGGTACCAGGATCCGACGAGGATGTCCCTGGTGCTCGTGGTACCAGGCTCCTCTGACGAGGATGTCCCTGGTCCTCGTGGTACCAGGCTCCGACTACGATGTCCCTGGTGCTCGTGATACCAGGCTCCTCCGACTAGGATGTCCCTGGTCCTCGTGGTACCAGGCTCCTCCGACTAGGATGTCCCTGGTGCTCCCCCGACTAGGATGTCCCTGGTCCTCTTGGTACCAGGCCCCTCTGACGAGGATGTCCCTGGTCATCGTGGTACCAGGCTCCTCCGACGAAGATGTCTCTCATCTTTGTGGTCGAGATGACTCTCTGGTGACCCGTCTCCCGTGCACACCAACTTCCCTCCCTCCCTCCATCCATCTGACCTGAGGAATGACGGAGTCTAAACCATCTGGCACTGCTAACGAGGGCACTTCGGGACGACTTACTACTCTGGGTGGTTCGACGACCACTCTGGCCGTTTCAAACGAGCTCGTATGGACGGACGGACGATGGCTTCCGTCTCAGGAGACAGCGACCGAACCCGCCCGCTTCGCATCACTGGTGAATGCCACCACGTCCAACGACGCCAGTACGTCCACCAACGAGGTGGGTGAGAGAGAGAGAGAGAGAGAGAGAGAGAGAGAGAGAGAGAGAGAGAGAGAGAGAGAGAGAGAAACGGGAGGGACAGGTCAGACAAGAACTGGGGCACGATCATCTACGACATCCCACACTCTCCCCTTTCCCCTCCGCACCCATTCTTTCGTTCACTCATTCCCCATTCTTTCCCTCCTATCCTTCCTTCCTTCCTCTTCGTCCTCCTCCTCCTCCTCCTCCTCCTCCCTCAGTCCCCGTTTACAACCACAAAGGCAGGAAATTTCTCAAAACACGGCCATGGGAAACTCGGTCCGTGAACAGCCAAGGTGATCCACCACGTCAAGTTCTCAGAAGAGAACAGAAAATCGCGTAACATCCTGACTACGACCTATCCCGCGCCTCTCCACTCTGGGGGAAAAATAACTGATCAGCCCCCTGACCTCCTCCAACTAAGGAAGAAGTGGTTCCATTAGGCTAACCTCTACCAGTTACCAGTTACCTCCTACGTTTAGAGGGACGGAGTTCCACCTCCCACTTGGGGATTGTCTCCCATGCTAACGGGAGACAACCATGACCTCCCACGAACCCTCCTTCCCTGTGTTGTCCCAACATGCATAACACTGGCGGAACTCCACCACCTTCCGCCCTCCCTGTGTCTTTTTGGCAGGTCGGCGCGCACCGTTCTCCCGGGACTTGCCCACCAACACCTCCCACGCTCACCTTCACTATCCCACAGTAAAGTGTTCCTAATATGATCGGGCCAATGCGTGGGTCCTGGAGTACAATTTCTGCCAAGTCAACTGTATATACCTTCTAATCCACGGGGAAATGAAACACGATAAGTTCCCAAGTGCATTTTCGTGTAATGATCACATCATCAGGGGATTAGAAGGAATTTACTAGATCACGCGTATCATCCCAAGTCACCCTCACATAGCAAACCCCAGTTCATCCTCAAGCATTTCCTCGTCACACTTCCAGCTGGTCACTCTCCTAACAAGTCCTCTACACCTCACCCACCAAAGTCATCCTCAAACACCTCTTACGGAGCCTATCCAGCCTACGGTCTCTCCCAGGGGTGGAGGGGGGGTGTAGCATCCTCCAACAAACCCCATGTTACCATCGTATATATAAATCCAAGCTCCAGGTCACACTTCCATCATCCTATACCTTCGTCCATGCTCCAGGTCACACTTCCATCATCCTATACCTTCGTCCATGCTCCAGGTCACACTTCCATCATCCTATACCTTCGTCCTCCTCCACGGAGCCTTGGGATCTGCCGCCCTGTCTCCATACAGAAAGCCATCCTCCTCACACCACCATCAGGTATTCTCTTATCGGGCTCTTCTAGTCATCTCCATATCGCACTATCTCTTCCACACGTCAAATTCCGATACCTTATCAGACAACCTCTCAATTCCTTTCCAGTTTGTGTATCTATACCCCCTCCTCTCTGTGTCACCCTCCGATATCTCATAGGGTCATACTCAAACATATTCTGAGGTTATCCTACAAAACCTGACCATGTCGCCCTCCACCATGTCCTCCACGTCTCCAGGTGGCACTCCAACTCCGACTCTAGTTATCCTTCAACAACCCCTCCACAACACCTTCCAGTACCTCTCCATCAACAGCAACTCCCTTCCACCACCGCTGCACCAACAGCTCCCACCACCACCACCACCTCCTCCACCAACACTCGCCCGAAACGCCAACAACTTCCCTCCCCTCCAGCTCCCACCACCACCACCACCTCCTCCACCAACACTCGCCCGAAACGCCAACAACTCCCCTCCCCTCCAGCTCCCACCACCACCACCACCTCCTCCACCAACACTCGCCCGAAACGCCAACAACTTCCCTCCTCTCCAGCTCCCAACACCACAACCACCTCCTCCACCAACACTCGCCCGAAACGCCAACAACTCGCTCCCCTCCCCCGCAAACAACAGCGGTAACACAAACATCATCCTTGAAA
Source organism: Panulirus ornatus (assembly GCF_036320965.1). Lineage (NCBI taxonomy): Eukaryota > Metazoa > Arthropoda > Malacostraca > Decapoda > Palinuridae > Panulirus > Panulirus ornatus. Next base: position 10,158,710 of record NC_092270.1, read on the forward strand.
AAAAAAGAAAACAAAAGTTTGAAATTTTTTTTTAAAAGTCGAGTTTCATCAGTTTCCAAGAGAGAGCTATTGTGAAAGAGATCAAGAGGGAGGAGGTGGGGAAGCAGGGCGAGCGACGGACGAGGTGCGCCCCGCTCAGAGCGGCCGGGTGGTGACGACCGACGAGGTGCTCCTCCGCTCAGGGAGAAGGAGCCCGTCTGTAGCTGTCAATGCGCTTGCCCTTTTACTTATGAATCACAAACTTACTGGGAGGAAATAAAAGAAAAGAAAAAACACAATCCTTCAATCTGCTGCCGGGTGATCCGAAGGGTTAAAAAAACATACCCACTCACCTACACCCACCCAAACACACACAGAGGAGGGAGGGATTCACAGAACCACAGACAACACAGTGTGATGATGAGGAGAGATTTTGAGCCCACCACTACCGTCAACAAATGACGGGGTCTGTGAAGCGGAGTGACTCAATCTATGAATAATTAAACTCCCTTTCTTTTTTTGGGGTTTAACTTATCTGCTCTTTACATTGGAGGCAGTGGATCTGGTTGGCTCTGAGTGGGGTTAAAAGGCCTTTTATAAAAGGGGTTGGCTCTGAGTGGGGTTCAAAGGGGCTTTTAACATATTTTCTGACGTGCTAATAGACGGAACATCAATTTCTGGTGTAAACAGACCTTGCGCATATAGATTAAAAAAGGGCCTTACCTCACAAGTCCCTCGTCCCTAAAAAGATGAGAGGCCATTTGGCCTCATCCCATTATTCGCACTCTGCTCTCACTCACCTGATCCCGTCATTCATCACTCACCTCATACACGCCATCTGCAAAGACTCCTTCGCTCCTACACCCTCACAATGCACCACTTAATTCCTCATAGATTGGCTTCGCCATTCCCTCCCCCCTCATAGACTGGCTACACCGCTCATTCGTCGGCAACACCATCTAACTAACGCAGGACAGTCCTAACTACTCCTTCACACCCCTGACCTCACACAACCTCACCAGTATCTTGGATATCTTCATCAATGCCTTGGACAACCTCATCACTGCCTCGCACAACCTCACCAGTCCCTTGGACACCCTCATAGAGGCATTCGACAACCTCATCACTGCCTCGCACAACCTCACCAGTCCCTTGGACACCCTCATAGAGGCATTCGACAACCTCATCACTGCCTCACACAACCTCACAAGTGCCTTGGACACCCTCATCAATGCCTTGGACAACCTCATCACTGCCTCCCACAACCTCACCTGTGTCTTGGACACCCTCATAGAGGCATTCGACAACCTTATCACTGCCTCATATAACCTCACCACTGCCACGCACTCGAACAACCCTCCTACTGCCTCGCACAACCTCACCGCTGCCTCTCACATAACCTCACCTACACCCTCACCACTTCCTTCTATGCAATGCTCACCACTTCCTCTCCCCCCCAACCTCCACCCCACACACACACACACACACACACACACACACGATACAACCAAAACATCCCACTTGCATTTCAGGAGAGCGGCGTCATCGGGGAGCGACCTTGCCCACCGTCGTGACCAGCTGGCGTGACAAGCACGGTCGGGAAGCGGAACTCCTCCACACACTCCGTCAGCCATGTCACGCCCCGTGGGTCTCCCCCACCCCCAAGGGGCGCGCAGGCGGGGGGATTGGAGGGGCGGGGGAGGAGGTCCTCCTCACGACCCACACATCACGTCCGACCCCCCAACAACCATCACAGCGAGACGTTGACATAACAGGAGAAAAAGACACCGAGAGAATTTTACACACAGGATATCAAAAGCTTAAAAAAAAAACAAAAAAAAAAAACCCAACGAACTCCAGACATGGATGGACTTCTTCAACTTGCACAATACAAGAATTCGGGTCTATTTTTAAAGCCAGGACGAACTAGCCTTGGGCACGACCACAGTGCTACAGTTTTTAAAGCCAGGACGAACATGCCTTGGGCACGACCTACGTTGCTACAGTTCTTTGCCATGGTAGCCTGGCCTCCGACCTGGACCCCTCACAGGTCAGGGAGGAAGGGAAAGACCAAGGGATGAAGGACACCACATCAGACTCTGGCCATCACCTACAAGGGTCCAAACATATGAGAAATATACAGTGTAATGGAGTATCCAACCTGGCTCTTCTCTGTACCTGTCCCTTCCTCTACATTTATCATAGCCATCGAACAGCTGTTACTACCAGTCCTCTATCTACTGTATCCCTTCCCACATAACCACGTCTCCTATATCCTCTATCCCTTCCTACATACTATCTCTATCCCGTCGTCATACCTTGGAATCTCACTTATCCCCACTATCCCAAGTACCTCCCCGCCTCCAATCCACCATCTATCCATCCACCATCTATCCGGCCTATCCCTGTACCTTACAGTCCACCATTTATCCGGTCCATCCCTGTACCTTACAGTCCACCATCTATCCGGCCTATCCCTGTACCTTACAGTCCACCATCTATCCGGCCTATCCCTGTACCTTACAGTCCACTATCTATCCGGCTTATCCCTGTACCTTACAGTCCACCATCTATCCGGCTTATCCCTGTACCTTACAGTCCACCATTTATCCGGCCCATCCCTGTACCTTACAGTCCACCATCTATCCGGCTTATCCCTAAACCTTATAGTCCACCATCTATCCGGCCCATCCCTGTATCTTACAGTCCACCATCTATCCGGCTTATCCCTGTAGCTTACAGTCCACCATCTATCCGGCCTATCCCTGTACCTTACAGTCAGCTCCCGGTATACTGGGGTCCGTCTCTATCCCATCTGGATGCGACCTACTGTCCTCCAAAACTACCCGCGTCCGCCCTATCCTTCCCTAGCCACTGCTGCTGCTGCTGCCACTATTATGCTCGTAGGATGATAACAATAACTGACATAGCCATGGGCTCTCTCGCCCCCGAGCTCCAGCGCTACCTCGCTGCTCCACCGCTGTGAGGGAGGGAGGGAGGTACGTGCACTAAGGACATTCATGTGCGTGGCCGGGTGTGTGTGTGTGTCTGTGTGTATTTACCCGCGTCCCTATACGTATTCTGTGCATAACAATGCATATTCTTTTTTCTCCTCTTCTGCCTGTAACCAGTCTTTGCTACGTCGTGTGAGGCGTGGGTGGGAGGGAGGGTGGACGGTACACGTGTGCAGTGGAAGAGCCGCTCTCCCTCCTCCTAGGTGAGGACAGACGCCCAATATGGCAGGGCTGGACGGGGGTCACGTGTTGCGCACCAACCCGCTCACCTTGACTCCTTGCCCGCCAGCCCCCGCGACCTGCCTCCCTCCCCTCCAGGAGCCAGCCAGCCACAAGCATACACGTATATACAAGCCCTGCGATAGAAGGGGGGGCCCCTCCTCCTCACGCTGGGGCGGTTTCTACCCGACGAATGCACCGACAGACCTCCCTCACTTGCAGAGACCTCCCTGGGCCGCTCTCTGCCCACGAACAGACCCTCCCGAACGCACGACATCCTCACAAGAGATTTATGGATGGCGGTTTATCTCTTGCCACAACGCAATACACACATCAAGCAGACTTCCCTCCTCCACCTCTCCCTTGCACCGAGCACTTCAAGAGAAACTCAAAAGAACATGAAAACTAAAGGGGTACATCTGGCCCCCCCATCTCCGTCACATATCCGTTCAGTTCCCCGTCCAAATCAAACTACGATGAGTAGAGAAAATCTGGGGTCTCAGGAAGGGGCCTAACTGGCCGGCCACTCTCGACCACGAACTTCCTTCGTCATTACGTCAGGATGACGAGATGAAGAACAACCTTGGATGAGGAGCGTCACTGCACGTGACGGACATGTTAAACACACACTACATCAGGACCTATTATTACCTGCTCTCTCCTCCCTCCTCCCCACAACGCAGAGATGTTGTTTCTTTCTTTTACAGTTGCCTGAAGGTGCGGTACAGGAGGGCGGGGTCGCCTGAGATGATGACCACCCCACCTTCCCCACTTACCCCCACCCATGGATGGTGTCATGACCCTTAGGAGATGACCTCCCATGGATGGTGTGTCATGACCCTCATCCCAGAGGACCTGTGTGTGTGTGTGTGTGTGTGTGTGTGTGTGTGTGTGTGTGTGTGTGTGTTATCTGTAGGAACGTGATAGTAAGCCCTCAGGTCAGCGTGATAGGGCACGCACGAATGTTGGGGGAGGAAGAAGAGGAGGAGCCCAACACACACACACACACACACACACACACACACACACACACACACACACAGCAACTAAACTAGAGCACAACAAAGCGACATTATATTCTGTTAATGGGTCAATTATACTCCCCTGCTCTGTACACACAACATGGCCAGATTGCTCTCCTACGTAGGATGCTTTGCCAAATGCTCCTGCTGCTGCTCCTCCTCCTCCTCCTCGCAAACCCAGGCTGACGATCACCTCCTCCTCCTCCTCCTCCTAAGCAGGACAACACAACAGCGCGAAATCCTCCCTCCCAGGCCACGAGATGGGGAGATTAACCAAATCACCTGACTCTGCAGAGATAGACTATCTCTCATGGGACAAACACGGCCAGATTATCCTTATGGAAACACGAGAGATTACCAGACTCAGATAACAACAAGGGAGGGAGGGTGGAGATAACACGGGAGGGCGAGTAGCCCTCCCGAAGGTGTACAAGGAGGATGGGGTGGGAGAGATGCCATAGGAAAGCGAGTAGCCCTCTCGAAGGTGTACAAGGAGGTTGGGGTGGGAGAGATGCCACAGGAGAGCGAGTAGCCTTCCCGAAGGTGTACAAGGTGAGGCGAGGTGGGGTCGGTCGGGCTCGAGAGGGAACTGCGCCACACATGCGGTACGGGACGGGTCCAGGCAGGCAGCCAGCCACCAGCCAGCCGGCTGGTGGCTGGCGAGGGCTGGGCACCTCGCCAGGTGAACAGGATCCACCAGGATGTTGCGCGTAATACCTCACGCTACTCTTAACGTATGTCCTCTCCGAGCGATGGTTTCTGAGGCTCTTCTCCTCCTCCCACCACCTCCCACACACACCACAGGTCAGAGGGAGGGACCTTATCCTTCGCTCACGCATGCCCCCACAATGTTTACGGCGGCTTCTCTACCCCTCCCCACAGCCCAACCATGGACCTCAGCTTACCCTACGATGGATTCGAAGGGTTGTTTTCCCTACCCATAACTCGATCATGGGACCTTATCTTACGATGGTTTCGAAGGCTTGTCTTTCCCTCCCTTGCAGTTCGATCTAAGGACCTTGCCTTACCTTACCTTACCTTACGATGGATTCGTTGGCTTTCCTTACCCTACCCACAACTCGGGCTTGGGGCCTTACCTTTCCTTACGAATACCTTAAGATGGTTACGGAGGCTCCCTCAAACCTACAATTCGCCCTGGGACCTTACCTTACGAACAACTTACGAAAGTTTCTGGAGTGTTCTACCCCCACAGTTTGGTCTGGGACCTTACTCTACCTTACGAACACCACACGAAAATCATTGGGGTGTTGTACCCCTAGAGTTCGCTGTGGGACTTTACCTTACGAACATCGCACGAAAGTCTCTGGGGTTTACTACCTCTAGAGTTCGCTGTGGGACCTTATTCTACCTTACGAACACCACATGAAAGTCTCTGGGGTGTTCTACCCTCAAGAGTTCCGTCTAGGACCTTATTCTACCTTACGAACACCACACGAAAGTCTCTGGGGTGTTCTACCCCCTAGAGTTCGCTGTGGGACTTTACCTTACGAACATCGCACGAAAGTCTCTGGGGTGTTCTACCCCCAAGAGTTCCGTCTAGGACCTTATTCTACCTTACGAACACCACACGAAAGTCTCGGAAGGTTTTCTAAACCCCCTCACCCCCCTTTAGCTAGGTCAGGGACCTAAACCTACCTCCCATATCCCTTACGACAGTTTCGAAGACTCATCGTAACACCCACCAACACCACCACAAGAGCTTCTGTGTTCAACCCGTCGACCAATCCGGCTGTTCGTGGCCGCATGAGGCACACGGCATGACCTGACCACCTCATCCCCGGCTGGGTGTCGTTCACCCCAGAATACTTGGCCACCACGATCAAGCCTCTGGCAGGCATTTCATGAAAATGGCCTTAGGCAATGTATGAAACAATCCTGGTCCCCGAGAATTGAAACTGTCCATTGTACTTAACGGTACACAGAATTCACTGCAGCTAAAGGGTGTGTGTGTATGTGTGTGTGTGTGTGTGTGTGTGTGTGTGTGTGTGTGTGTGTGTGTGTGTGTGTGGACTGTACGGGGAGGGAGTTTTACACTCGTGGGGGAGGTCCCATGTCTCTTAAACTTTCTCTACCATCATACATCTTAAAATCAATGTATTCTGCTTGTATTAAGCATATCTTAAATTACTTTATTCCCTGCTATATATTCTGTGTGTGTGTGTGTGTGTGTGTGTGTGTGTGTGTGTGTGTGTGTGTGTGTGTGGGTGTCCACTACTCAGACTTCCATTCCAATTCATCCCACGCAAATCGTACAGCACGACGCATGAGCATATCGTAAATCGTATCTCATAACGACCGCAAAACTTTGACAAAAGTCCTCCAAGGTCCATCTTAATTTAAACCCCCCCTCCAACGCCCCTACCCCACCCTTTAGAACCTCCCTTCACCACGTAAAGACACAAAATATAACGAAAACTTCGTAACGAAAAAACACAAAAATGGTTTTGCTTCGTTAGCACGTTCAAATCGCAAGAGTGTGAGTTCCTTGTTTACACACTCTCCAGGACGGTATCGGTAAAAAAAATGAAAAAAAAAACGGATAGTTTTGATATACACCGTCAATATTGTATCTCCCCAAGTGTGTGCGCTGTCTGACTTATACCCCATCAAAGTTGAACGCCAGTAGAAAAAAAAAAGAAATACATATGTTCCCCTTTGGTGGCCTTCCACTCCAGTCTATCGGTCTATAACACAAACACACAAAAGAAAGACCAGGAATTCTTTATATGAACAGACACCATTACCAGAGGCATTTTTTCCCCCCTTGAATACAAAAAATTCACTCTGGAATCGATGCTTTCCAGTTATATGTGAGAATTTTGACGGCACCCTTCCTCGCGAAAACATTTAAAAGATAATTGCCTACGAATCTGTCTTAAGGGGGAGAAGGGTCTCTCAAAGCTCCCTGATCTGCAGCTGTTCACTCGCAATGAAGTGGTCACTTGTTTGCCAAATGGCGTCCGAGCTACGTCTCTTCGTTGCTTATCAACTGGCTGTTATATTTCTTCCTTGTATCTCCCCTGATGATGTGATTATGACACGACAGTGCACTTGGGAACTTACCGTGTTTCATGATTGTCCAAAACATACGTATGTTTTGGACTATCACTTGTTTGCCAAATGGCGTCCTAGCTTCGTCTCTTCGATGTATATCAACTGACTTATATTTCTCCCTTGTATCTCCCCTGATGATGTGGTTATGACACGAAAGTGCACTTGGGAACTTATCGTGTTTCATTTTCCCCTTGGACTCGTACGAATATATATATATATATATATATATATATATATATATATATATATATATATATATATATATATATATATATATATATATTTTATTTTGCTTTGTCGCTGTCTCCCGCGTTTGCGAGGTAGCGCAAGGAAAACAGACAAAAGAAATGGCCCAACCCACCCCCATACACATGTATATACATACTCGTCCACACACGCAAATACACATACCTATACATCTCAATGTACACATATATATAAACACACAGACATATACACACATGTACATAATTCATACTGTCTGCCTTTATTTATTCCCATCGCCACCTCGCCACACATGGAATAACATTATATATATATATATATATATATATATATATATATATATATATATATTGTACGTCATCTTATTTTATATCTGCCGAATCAGCCTTAAGAATCATAAATATCTGAACGTCTGTCTCCGGAGGAAGGGGACTTCCCCCGTGCACTGAACAATGTGCCACATCATTCCCCAGGGCTGTTAAATGCAATTCGCACATTCAGTTGCACCGATACCGTAATGTTGCCAATGTGTGTGTGCAATATCTGGGGCAACTTAATTCATCTGGGGGGTGTGTGGAGGGGTTAAGTGGCTTGAAGATGCCCCTCCTCCTCCTCCTCCTGCACGACGTGTGCGACCCTTGAGCACGACGGTACGACCGTCGTACTCAAGGGTCGTAACTCTCAGGCTCATGGACTTGGCAGAGGACCGTGTTCAAGGATCGTGGTGTCGTAAGATCGAGAAGGGTTGGTCGTGAGGTCGTGCTCAAGGGCCGGGTCGTTGAGATCGAGGACCCGTTCTGCCGAGTGTCGTGGTCGTTGCGTAATACTGCGAGGTCGTGCCGTCGTGTTCCTTTGTCGCCACGTTCGTAGTGAGGGGCGGGGTTCGTGACGTCGTGTTCCTTCGTCGCCACGTTCGTAGTGAGGGGCGGGTTCGTGCCGTCGTGTTCCTTCGTCGCCACGTTCGTCGTGTGGGGCGGGTTCGTGCCGTCGTGTTCCTTCGTCGCACCGTTCGTCGTGAGGGGGCGGGTTCGTGCCGTCGTGTTCAAGGTGGGGTTACTGCACGCAAGGCACTGTGTGTGTGTGTGTGTGTGTGTGTGTGTGTGTGTGTGTGTGTGTGTGTGTGTGTGTGGAGGCCGCGGAGGAGGAGCGGCGGTGGTCGGTGGTGGCCCCCTCGGCGTCCGTGGTAATCATGCTGAGCCACCAAGGTGTTTGCTGGTCGTCAACAGGCTCAACCCAAACTCCCTAGGATCTGTCTACCCGCCCAGGAGGAAGGGTGGGGTGGATTTCACACCCACACCCTGACACATGTAAACAGCCATGCGTCTCCTCCACCCACCTTCACACACACACACACACACACACACTCACTCTCACTCACTCCTGGACTCCGTCGCCAAGAATAAACGCCCCCAAAACTTTAAATCATGCCTAAATGATCATTCTTTTCCTAATCTTACACAATCGTCTGTCCTCAGTCAACTCTCTCTCTCTCTCTCTCTCTCTCTCTCTCTCTCTCTCTCTCTCTCTCTCTCTCTCTCTCTCTCTCTCTCTCTCTCTCTCGAATGACGACGTCTCCTCGTCCTCCTCCTCCCTAACAGCCAGTCAGCCAGCCATGCATGATCTACCCTTCCCAAGCTGCAGCCTCCAACGGAGACTTAACTTTTGCTTCGCCACACTCCCTCACCTCAATCTGAGGTCTTGCAATGCTCTCCCCCTTCTCCCCTTCCCTCCTCATCTCTTATTTTTTCTACTCCCTCCTCCCCACCTCCCAGTCGTACGTCTCGCCTCCCATACACACACACACACACACACACCCTCCTCAGCTCCTTCCCTTCTGCCTTCAAGCCTCTCCCACACCCCGACGTCTTCCTCCACTCCCCCGGCTCGCCACGGTTTCATACATTCTTCACCCCACTCCCCACCTCCTGTCCGAGCCTCCCCGACGCCTCCACCCTCCCCCAACCCTGCCACCTCAGCAATCATGGACAGAACTCTGGAACAATCCTGGGGAGGGCAAGTCATGCAAGAGCGGGGGCTTCGAAGCCCCGGGCATGACGGGGGTGACTGGAGGCGCCATCACCAGTCTGTGGCGGCATGACGGGGTGAGACTGGAAGCACCATCACCAGTCTGTGGAAACATGACTGGGTGAGACTGGAGGCGCCATCACCAGTCTGTGGCGGCATGACGGGGTGAGACTGGAAGCACCATCACCAGTCTGTGGCGGCATGACGGGGTGAGACTGGAAGCACCATCACCAGTCTGTGGCGGCATGACGGGGTGAGACTGGAAGCACCATCACCAGTCTGTGCAAGCATGACTGGTGGATGACTGGAAGCACCATCACCAGTCTGTGGAAACATGACGGGGGTGACTGGAGACGCCATCACCAGTCTGTGGAAACATGACGGGGGTGACTGGAGACGCCATCACCAGTCTGTGGAGGCATGACGGGTGAGACTGGAAGCACCATCACCAGTCTGTGCAAGCATGACTGGGTGAGACTGGAAGCACCATCACCAGTCTGTGCAAACATGACGGGGGTGACTGGAGACGCCATCACCAGTCTGTGGCGGCATGACGGGGTGAGACTGGAAGCACCATCACCAGTCTGTGCAAGCATGACGGGGTGAGACTGGAGGCACCATCACCAGTCTGTTCAGGCATGACTGGGTGAGACTGGAAGCACCATCACCAGTCTGTGCAAGCATGACCGGGGGTGAGACTGGAAGCACCAGTGCGCAACACGATCGCTTCCCGACATCGCACAACACCTCGCCCTTGCTTGATGCGGGCGGACGACCTCACCGCCGCCCGCCACACCCACGGGATGTGATCGCCTCTCTCCTCGCACCACCTACACCACCACCTCCACGATAACAAGACCCTCCAACTCCTCCTCCAACCAGAGGTGGGGGGAGAACAGTGCCTCCCAGAGGGACAAATCAGCGAAAGACTGAGCCTAGAATCAGGTAATTCCCTTAACGAGAAGGGAACACTCGCTCTTACAAGTGCTCTTGCCACCTTGCTCGCTTACCTACAAGTTTGCTTGCTTGCCTACTCACTTACCTACAAGCTTGCTTGCCTGCCTACTCACTTACCTACAAGCTTGCTTGCTTGCCTACTCACTTACCTACAAGCTTGCTTGCTTGCCTACTCACTTACCTACAAGCTTGCTTGCCTGCCTACTCACTTACCTACAAGCTTGCTTGCTTGCCTACTCACTTACCTACAAGCTTGCTTGCTTGCCTACTCACTTACCTACAAGCTTGCTTGCTTGCCTACTCACTTACCTACAAGCTTGCTTGCTTGCCTACTCACTTACCTACAAGCTTGCTTGCCTGGCAGAGGGACATTGCTGCGCAGCCCCTGCATCAGCAAGTTAGTGACGAGCGCCGGCATAACTGTAGCGATAAACATAATTACTGAAGCTCCGGCAGGGCGGAGGAGGAACCTCCACCACCAGCACCAGCACCACCACCAGGTCGTAACTTCCGCTCCCCGGGAGAGCTACAGTTTTACATTCACACTGGGTCAGCTGACCGTAAATAAATAAGTAAATAAATAAACAAATAATGTATATATATATATATATATATATATATATATATATATATATATATATATATATACATTCTTTTCCCGCGTTAGCGAGGTAGCGTTAAGAACAGAGACTGGGCCACTGAGGGAATATCCTCACCTGGCCCCCTTCTCTGTTCCTTCTTTTGGAAAATTAAAAAAAAAATGAGAGGGGAGGATTTCCAGCCCCCCGCTCCCTTCCCTTTTAGTCGCCTTCTACGACACGCAGGGAATACGTGGGAAGTATTCTTTCTCCCCTATCCCCAGGGATATATATATATATATATATATATATATATATATATATATATATATATATATATATATATACATATAATTTTTTTTCTTTCCATACACACTCTCGCCCTTTCCCGCGTCAGCGAGGCAGCGTTAAGAACAGAGGACAGAGCCTTAGAGGGAATTATTATCCTCACTTGGCCCCCCCTTTTTTGAGCCTTCTTTTGGAGAAGTAGAAACGGGAGAGGAGGATTTCCAGCCTGTCCCCCTCGCTTCCCTCCCCTTTTAGTCGCCTTCTACGACACGTATTTGTTTCCCCCTAATCCCATGGATATATATATATATATATATATATATATATATATATATATATATATATATATATATATATATATATATATAGTTTCGTCTGGGTGATGTGTGCTGAGATAAAAATGTTCCAACGTCGACTGGCCTAGCAGGATAGGAGAAGGTGCATTTGGTTGTCTTTGTGGCGCAGGAAGGGACGACCACTGGGGTGTGGTGACAACCTGTCCTCCTCCTCCCTCTTGACCTGATCCCTCAAGGAACAGCTTATGGCTACGACAGCACAGCCAAGGAGGGGTCGAGGGAGGGTCGTACCCTCCTGGTCACAGGGTCGTATCTTTGGTACCCTTCAGTGGTACGGTACCCTGTCACACCTCCGACCTCCCTCCTTCCTCTCTTCCTTCCTTCTGTCTATTGTTCTTCCTTCCTCTTTCTCTTTCCTCCTCATCCACACACGCATTCTCACCCACCTACCCACCCTCCTCCTTTCTCCTTCCTCCTCCTCCTCCTCCTCCTCCTCACGCCGATACGAAGGGCGTTACCCATACAATTACTTCTCATCCACACACGCATTCTCACCCACCTACCCACCCTCCTCCTCCTCCTTCCTCACGCCAATACGAAGGGCGTCACCCATACAATTACTTCTCATCCACACACGCATTCTCACCCACCTACCCACCCTCCTCCTCCTTCTCCTCACGCCGATACGAAGGGCGTCACCCATACAATTACTTCTCATCCACACACGCATTCTCACCCACCTACCCACCCTCCTCCTCCTTCTCCTCACGCCGATACGAAGGGCGTCACCCATACAATTACTTCTCATCCACACACGCATTCTCACCCACCTACCCACCCTCCTTCCTTCCTTCCTCCTCCTCACGCCGATACGAAGGGGGTCACCCATACAATGCCCTCCTTAGAGAGAGCATTCATCATCCAGGGTCGAATCTCCTCCTGCAGGCGAGCGAGCCCTCGAGAAGGCTTACTAAGCAGAGTGACACCAGTCAAGTAAGCTGGTTAGACAGACGTATTCAAGCTTAAGGTGCCGAGATCGAACTAGGACTCTCTCTCTCTCTCTCTCTCTTTCTCTCTCTCTCTCTCTCTCTCTCTCTCTCTCTCTCTCTCTCTCTCTCTCTCTCTCTCTCGCTCTCTCGCCAAACCTGGGTCCGGACAGAGGGCTCTTTCTGTCCTGTTGTGGAGCCACGATCCTCCTTTTTGATCTTTTTCGCTTCTCATCGCTCCTGCTGGGGGGGCGCTGGGCGAACGAACGAAGGGGTGGAGGGGTTTCGGGGACCTTGACCTCGTGTCCCGGCCTGACACGCCCCCTGCCTGACTGACCTAACCCCCCCCACAGTACAAGATAAATACGGCTTATCCATAGCCAATAAATCGACCGAGATACCATGGTTCATCGAGCTGCTTTAAGCTCCCCAGACCAAACTCACTCTCTCTCTCTCTCTCTCTCTCTCTCTCTCTCTCTCTCTCTCTCTCTCTCTCTCACCGTCGAAAGATCAACCAGAAACACGTCTATCAGACGTGAAATAATAATCTCCTTTATATATATGGGACTCAGTTATATAAGGCTTAGAGTGAATTCACTCGTAAGTACAATGGAGTATGAACTGTCTCTCACCTTCACAGAGACCCCCCCACACCAGCTGATAATCGCCTCACAGAGACCCCCCACACCAGCTGATAATCGCCTCACAGAGACCCTCCCACACCAGCTGATAATCGCCTCACAGAGACCCCCCCACACCAGCTGATAATCGCCTCACAAAGACCCCCTACACCAGCTGATAATCTCCTCACAGAGACCCCCCCCCCCACACCAGCTGATAATCGCCTCACAGAGACCCTCCCACACCAGCTGATAATCGCCTCGAGTCATTTACCTCAACACATCATCATTCCCTTAAACACCAATGGCCCGAACCTTTAAGATATGACACCCTGACCTTTGACCTTAGTCTTAAAAGACGACAAAACAAAAAAATCCAAAATAAAAACAAAAGAGAATAAGATGAATGTTTGAATGACGTCGACCCAACATCATCCAAACTTCAACCACGAAGAAAAAGAGAGACAAATATGGATGATTATGGATGATAATTGTGGTAGAAGGGATGGAAGTATTGTGGTGATGGTGGTAGAGG
>NC_092270.1:10177528-10182528 GCF_036320965.1 Panulirus ornatus
CTTTACTCCCGAGGCAGCGATAAGTGAAGGAAGATAACAAGACCAAATAAAACGTACGAAATAAACGGGCGGAGGTGATGTATCTACGATGTATAATCATGAATTCAACATTCACGATGAAGAAAGATACAGTCCATTACTTTGGGGTCGTCCCAAAACTCCTTTTTTTTGGAAGCAGTTTTAGGGGAAGCGGGGGGGGCCCTTGAGCGCCACATCTGGAACCACAGCGCGTCCAATGTGTTCCCGGACGACGTAGCTCACTCAGTATAGTGTATTGCTGACGCTACTACAGCTGGACAGCCGTGTGTGGGAAGCTCTCCTGGTGGAGAGGCGTTCGTCTCTGGTCTTATTCTTTATGAAGCTAAGGTGATACACTGACATCATCTTCAGGAGGAGGAGGAGGAGGAGGAAGGGGAAATGGTAGGTAGGTAGGGAGGGATGGAGAGAGGGAGGTGGTGGTACGAACGCCAAGCAGGGAGGGTGTGCGGCACGAGTGAGTGACAAGGGTGGCCGGGAGTGAGGTGAGGTGACAGACATGCTCCTCACCTTCAGTCACACAGGCGGCATGACGGACAGGGTCCTCACTAGGTGTGACATCCCATGTCATAACACTGGTGGACACACCCCCCCCTCCGACTCCCCCCAACACTCCAGCACACCTTATTACTTCCTGTTGCCCCTCATTCTCTCCTCTTTTAAATTTTGCTGTTCCCCCTTTTTTTTTTTCCGTAACTTTGCAGCAGTTTCCCCGCGAAGCGAGGCAGCGCCAGGAACAGAGAAAGTATAACCTCATTTACTGTCTAGCTGTCACATACGGTGAAATGCAATCACACCTTCCTCTCCACAGCCAAGCCCCAAAAGGTTTTCCTATGGTTTCCCCTGACCTCTTCGTATGTCCTGGTTCAGCCCAATGACAGTGCGTCGCCCCCTGTATACCATATTACTCCAATTCACTCTATCCCAAACATGCATTATTCCCTCTTACATGCTTAAGCTTCTTATCACTCAAAACCTCTTTCACTTCATCATTCCATCACCAGTTCAGTATGTCCCTCACTCTATCTTCAAAGATCACACATCATTATTTCCCATTTCACTTACTCGCTGTTCTCTGTATATCCACACACGTTACCTTGGTCATGCGCATGATCCTCCCCTCCAGCCTTGTAAGCCAGACAGCCCTGCATCTCCAACTATCATGAAGTAACAAGAAACATTTTCCTCGAATACGTTCCCGCGCGGATGAACTTCTGAAGTCCGTAAGTCCACACAGCAACACCTCCACCACTCACCACATCCGAACTGGACCAGCGGCAGTGACATCCCCTGGCCGCAGAGCACCGCCCCACTCCTACACAACACTTGAGAACCTGCCTCTGCCTTCACTGGCCGGCTGTCCTGCTTTATCTAATCATGTCTAGACCAGCTTACCGGGGGTTGGGAACAATGATGATGGTGGTGGTTGCTGGTGGTGCTGGGCTGGTGAGGGGGAATAGTGATGAGGGAGGGAGGTTTTTAGTGAGGGCTAGTGAGGGAGGGAGGGAGGAGGTGAGCTGGTGAGGGGAAACAGTGATGAAGGAGGGAGGTTTTTAGTGATGGCTAGTGAGGGAGGGTGGGAGGGAGGTGGTGTTGGTCTGGTGAGGGGAATAGTGATGAGGGAGGGAGGTTTTTAGTGAGGGCTAGTGAGGGAGGTGGTGTTGGGCTGTTGAGGGGAATAGTGATGAGGGAGGGAGGTGGTTGGAAAGGGCTGGTGAAGAGAATAGTGAAGAGGGAGAGAGAGAGGGAAGTGGTTAGTACGGGCTGGTAAGGGAATAGTGATGAGGGAGGGAGGTGGTTAGTAAGGGCAGGTGAGGGAATAGTGATAAGGGAGGGAGGGAGGTAGTTAATAAAGGCTTGTGGAGGTGTTGGATCTCCTGTTAATGGTGGCTGGTGAGTGAGGCTTCTTGTGGAGGCTCGGGGCTACAAAGAAAAAAAGGCAACATGTGGAGGAGCTGGGCTAGCAACATGACTAGCAATGCCTGCAGTGTTGTGTTTGCTTAAAAGCCTTGTGCTAGTGGTGTGCTCCGAGAGGAGGACCAGCAGTGCCTGGGTGTATGTGGTAGCGACTCTGTGTGTGTGTGTGTGTGTGTGTGGCGGTGGTGGTAGTCGTGGCTATCGTGGGGTCAGACGAGTGTTAAGTGATGACAACAGTATGATGGGAGGGAAAACAGGTCCATCATCTGATACGATGATGAAGGCTAGGCATCAGTGAGGCAGCGCCAACTACTGTAGATATACACAAGGGAGGGGGGAAAATGTGGACACATAACCATACCAGTATAAACACCTCCACACTCCACCCAGGACACGACACTTACCTCGTCCAGGTCTTCCCTCAGGAGAGGAGGTGGCAGGACCCAGCAGGATGGCGAAGCAAGGCGGGCGGGCAAACACGTCGCATCTCATCAGTCATTTAGTATAGCCTTAGAGCCAACACAACCACACACACACACGCACACGCGACCACGGTGGCGAACCTTACCTGAAAAGAAGGGAGATAGAAAACGTTAAAAATATATATTACAATCATAACCAGGACATTCAATAAGACGAGAGAGAGAGAGAGAAAAAAAAAAATCAGAAAACGGAAATATTCGGTCGTATTCTATACGACTTCCTTGCCGGAGGTGGAACGAATTGTGGAGGAGTAAAGAGGTGAATATTGTGGCGGCACTTGAGGCCAGAGAGAGAGAGAGAGAGAGAGAGAGAGAGAGAGAGAGAGAGAGAGAGAGAGAGAGAGAGAGAGAGAGAGCTCTGTGTATTCCACGTCCGCGCCGTTGCAAAATCTCTGGTCTATTTGCAACCCGCGTCTCAACGCAACGACTTTACAGTCAAATTCCGTCACATTGGGGGAAATAAAAATACGGAAAAAACACAACGTATATCTTCCCTATCTTTTCCTTTCCCGCGGTAAAAAAAGAAAAAAAAAAACTACGTAAAACTGCGCTAAGAACCCCCTCCCGAGGCGGACTAACGACGTGGAAGTGGGGAATGGGAATGTGGACATTGGAAGCTCTGAAGGGAATATCTCCGCGGACGGGCGTACACCCAGACTCCCGTCCGATATTGGCCGTCAGATCCGCCTAAACTCCCTATTCATTGTCTTATCGGCGACAATACACCATTCGCGGAATTTCATTTACGGGGGAGTGAGGGAGGTGGAGAAAAAATGTGTGGCAGAGCGCGAGCTGCGCTGGTGGACACGGCAGCCCAGCCCAGCCCGGCCGTACAGACTGTAAACACTGAGGGTGGAAAAAGTGGTATCGCCTACCACACACCCACCCGCTCAGCACCCTCCGCCCGCGCCCCCAAGCCGTTATCATAAACACGGTCGAGACGCCCCCATTACCTTCATAATCCTCGTTATCTCCCAGGCATTAACGTGTTTAAAGGGCCTGGTTCGCCAATATTGGTTAATGCTCCCCCAACGGACGACCTGATTTTCACGCAACGACACTCGAACGCATTCGCTCCCCCCCCCCACTGGGTCGTCTGCATCAACTGACGCCTCCTGCCCCCAGCCAGCGGCCCTGGTCATTAAGCCAACGGCTGGCTCTCATTCTGATACCACGAGAGAGAGAGAGAGAGAGAGAGAGAGAGAGAGAGAGAGAGAGAGAGAGAGAGAGAGAGAGTCCTTGCCATGAACTTCACTTCGTCAAGTCCTCCCGAGCCTGACGGGAGATGAGGACGAATGGAAAGTTCAAACCCCTGGGGAGTTTAAATCCCTTGAAAGCAGCCCCTGGGGGATTTAAATCCCTTGAGAACAGCCCCTGTGGGATTTAAATCCCTTGAGAACAGCCCCTGGGGGATTTAAATCCCTTGAGAACAGCCCCTGGGGGATTTAAATCCCTTGAGAACAGCCCCTGGGGAATTTAATTCCCTTGAGAACAGCCCCTGGGGGATTCAAATCCCTTGAGAACAGCTCCAGGGGGATTTAAATCCCTTGAGAACAGCCCCTGGGGGATTCAAATCCCTTGAGAACAGCTCCAGGGGGATTTAAATCCCTTGAGAACAGCCCCTGGGGGATTTGAATTCCTTGAGAACAGCCCCTGGGGATTTAAATCCCTTGAGAACAGCCCCTGGGGATTTAAATCCCTTGAGAACAGCCCCTGGGGATTTAAATCCCTTGAGAACAGCCCCTGGGGATTTAAATCCCTTGAGAACAGCCTCTGGGGATTTAAATCCCTTAAGAATGACAACCTCTGGGGAGATAAAGGGACTGAATTGTGGAGATAAAGATATCCTTCCCCTCAGCCATATTCTCAGCACAGGACTCCTCCTCCCCTCAGCCATATTCTCAGCACAGGACTCCTCCTCCCCTCAGCCATATTCTCAGCACAGGACTCCTCCTCCCCTCAGCCATACTCTCAGCACAGGACTTCTCCTCCCCTCAGCCATATTCTCAGCACAGGACCCTCCTTCCCTCAGCCATATTCTCAGCACAGGACCCTCCTCCCCTCAGCCATATTCTCAGCAGAGGACCCTCCTTCCCTCAGCCATATTCTCAGCACAGGACCCTCCTCCCCTCAGCCATATTCTCAGCACAGGACCCTCCTCCCCTCAGCCATATTCTCAGCAGAGGACCCTCCTCCCCTCAGCCATATTCTCAGCACAGGACCCTCCTTCCCTCAGCCATATTCTCAGCAGAGGACGCTCCTCCCCTCAGCCACTCTCAGCACAGGACTCCTCCTCCCCTCAGCCACTCTCTCAGCCCAGGGCACACAAGATTCTGCTGAGGTGCGTGTGAACCCGGGGATACGAACCCGGGTGACGGCAACAGCAGTAGTAGTGATGCCGCCGGGGGGTCCGGTCTGTTTCCAACATGTCGATAAATTCTCAAAATACCTTTCCAAGTCTGGCCAAGATTGGACGAATTCTTTCTTTCTTCTCTCTTCTCCCCCTAACTTCCTCTCCCACTCCCCTTTCTCCCTTTCCCCTTCCCCTAAACAGGCGTATTGACT
>NC_092270.1:10185028-10187528 GCF_036320965.1 Panulirus ornatus
AAGCGGGGAGGAAGTGGGGAAGAAGTGGGGAGGAAGTGGGTGTGTTTTAAGGCGCGTGGACGAGCCAATGGATGGCCCAAGGGGCATCGTCCCAACCTCTGTAGCCGGCCTACAGCTAATACTTCTACAGCTACTACTACAGGAGCGCCCTGCAGTTTCCTATGATGAGAGACACGTCTCCTTAGGGCAGCTCGTCTGAGTGTAGAGGGGCCCCAAGAAGTCGTCGCAACCTCACAACACCGTCCTGTTACCACTGTACCTCCTCCTACTAGCCCTTGGCAGCTCCTGGGTTCATGATGAGACACGACAGCTTACACAGCGGGTCGAGAGGCTTTTAAAAGGGATGAAGGGGGTCGTCGCCACTACCTACTACCCCATCTACCACCACTACTACTACTACTGCTACTGCTACTACTACTACTACTACTACTACTACTGCTGCTACTGCTAATACTACTACTACTAATACTACTACTACTATTACTACTACTACTACTAACAAGCCCAACAGATACGACTCAGATCAGCTCGTGAAATCGAGAGAATAGATGCATCAAATTACCCTGCCATAGGTAAGGTCATGCATGACCCCCCACTCGATCACTCAGCTCTCGTTAACCTTGTCCATCCCCCACACACCCCCCACTTCCTCCTCCCACACTCTGCAAGTCTTAATGTCGTCATGAGAAATTCAACACCTGGTTTTTTTTTTTTCCCTCACTAAATCGAGGGTCAATATGACTGCACCTCACACTGAGCTCGAAAAAACGTAAGTATAGCTTCACTGGCTGTCGTATCCTAGCAACGAAAGATGCATAATATATATATATATATATATATATATCATTCCCTGGGGATAAGGGATAAAGAAAACTTCCCATGTCTTCCCTGCGTGTTGTATGAGGCGACTAAAAGGGGAAGGAGCGGGGGGCTGGAAATCCTCCCCTCTCGGTTTTTTTCACTTTTCCAAAAGAAGGAACAGAGAAGGGGGCCAGGTGAGGATATTCCCTCAAAGGCTCAGACTTCTGTTCTTAACGTAATATATATATCATTCTACGTACATCACACGTGACAGTGCAAACGAAGCCATTGTTCTTTCGCTCCTGACGCCGCCTTCCACAAGCGGATTGGGGGGCAGTTAAGATATTCAAAAGAACTTCATGCCAATCCACATTTACCCGGCAGTGAAAACTCCTAAAAGAAAAACACACGCACACACACACAAAAATCGGGGCTTCAGAGCTGTACTGTTGACCTCCCACACACACACACACACACCCGAGGACCAATCCTTTGTAGCCTCTGACAATCGCAATAGGTCTGGAAGGATCACCTCCCACCCTCTCTCTCTCTCCTCACACTCTCCCGTCGCCGTACCCAGCCAAACCTGTACCCGTGCTCCTGGCGACGGACAGTATGAACCAACACAGCAGCTTGTCACCCTCGTCTGATCCCCCCCCTACCACTCATCCAAGCGATGAACACCGAGGAACAAGGAAGGTGGAGGAGGCCATACCCTCGGGTCGTATTTGATTTTGAGTGACAATACATCAACCCGAGGATCGGTTTTATATCCCCCCCCCTTCTGTGAGGGGGAGAGGGTAACCCTTTGCACTATGTGGGAGGGAGTGTGTGTGTGTGTGTATGTGAGATAGAGATAGAGAGAGAGAGAGAGAGAGAGAGAGAGAGAGAGAGAGTCAGAAGCGTCTGTATGTATATACATATATATATACATTAGGTGCAATACTGGTCGTGGGTTAACTCTGTCCTAGCAAAGCAGTGACCACGGACGGGCTGGGGGAGAGAGGTGCGCGGACCAGCGGAGCCGTAATTGGTCCCTATTCAGACCGTTGTTAACAGCACGAGGGGTCCGTCCGTGTGAATCAGAGACGGGGTACGTATGAGGCAGGTGTGTGTGTGTGTGTGTATGCGGGGTGGAGGCAGGAGGTCCGTCCTCAAGGGTCCGAACAGCAGGAGGAGGAGGAGGAGATATACGACACGAAGATGACAACATGGTTACGACGGAAGTTAAGATACGACGCGCGTCACCAAGATTACAATATGGTTCCTCCTTACTTCCACCACCTCCTCCTCCTCCTCCTCCTTAGCCTGTGTGTGTGGCGAGAGGAGCTCCCATGTCCTCGTTATGTGTCTCGTCCTCTACCTTCCTCCTCTTTGATCTCGAATCGATGTGGGACCTTCTGATTCACACATTCTCAACTCCAATCTTCCCTGCTTCTGTTGGTCAGGACCCTTCCTCCCTCTTCAACCCTGAACCTTCTCCACCTCCACCTCGCCAAGTCCTGCAGACCCTTCCTCCCTCTTCAACCCTGAACCTTCTCCACCTCCACCTCGCCAAGTCCTGCAGACCCTTCCTCCCTCTTCAACCCTGAGCCTTCTCCACCTCCACCTCGCCAAGTCCTGCAGACCCTTCCTCCCTCTTCAACCCTAAGCCTTCTCCACCTCCACCTCGCCAAGTTCTGCAGACCCTTCCTCCCTC
>NC_092270.1:10190028-10227528 GCF_036320965.1 Panulirus ornatus
GATAGATAGAGAGAGAGAGAGAGAGAGAGAGAGAGAGAGAGAGAGAGAGAGAGAGAGAGAGTCATTGAAATGACGCGCCGCCAATCACCACACAGGAGCGCCGGGCCGAGGCGTATGTACGCACGAGATTCTACGCCACCCTGCGTACGCAAATGATCCCTCTAAGCTACGCCTACGTTTACGGTAGAGAAAAAGAGATGTAGAATAATTACGGTGCCTATCATCCTAATTCACAAATCTGGCTAAGTCACTCCATGTAGGGTTAACTAGAGGACATGCCATAGACTATTCAACTCCACATCAAGTGGTTCACAATGGTTAGGCTCTTCTCCTCATCCTAAACACTAGACTCGCAGGTCTTCAGTCACGAATCCCTGATGCACGACCCGTCGTCGTGGTACGACGGTGTAAGGACGACGACACGACCCTTTCGTTCGTTATGAGTACGACCCCTTCCTTCGGTATGAGCATACGACCCCCTTCCTTCGGTATGAGCATACGACCCTCTTCCTTCGGTATGAGCATACGACCCTCTTCCTTCGGTATGAGTACGACGGCACGACCCTTTCGTTCGTTATGAGCACGACCCCTTCCTTCGGTATGAGCATACGACCCTCTTCCTTCGGTATGAGCATACGACCCCCTTCCTTCGGTATGAGTACGACGGCACGACCCTTTCGTTAGATGTAAGTACGACAGCACGACCCGTCGTCCCGTCGTTCGGTATAAACACGACGGGACGACCCCTTCGTTCGGTATGAGCACGACAGCACGACCCCTTCCTTCGGTATGAGCAAGACAACACGACCCCTTCCTTCGGTATAAACACGACAACACGACCCCTTCCTTCGGTGTAGCCACGACGGTACGCCCCTACATCATGCCGACCTCCCATCTTCCCCTTACAGTAAAGCGGATGGGTGAACGACCAACCAGTCCATCACTATACACAGGTGTCGTATCCGTCGTCGTGCTTCAAGTGTCGCATCCGTCGTCGTAAACCAGTCGTGAGAAGATCTATTATGGCCGTGCTCCCGAGGGCGCACCCTTCACAGTCCCACGACTGACTGTTCACTGTGTCGGGTCACGGTTGCTTACCACTGTCTCGACCACACTGTACAAACACCACAAGAAAAAGAAAAAGCATCGAAACGCACCCAAACCCATAAAATAATGAATCTACAACATGGGTTACAGAAAGAAAAGGGTCGAAACGCACCAAAAACCCTAAAAATGATAAATTTACAACATGGGTTACAGAAAGAAAAGGGTCGAAACGCATCAAAAACCCTAAAAATGATAAATTTACGACATGGGTTACAGAAAGAAAAGGGTCGAAACGCATCAAAAACCCTAAAAATGATAAATTTACGACATGGGTTACAGAAAGAAAAGGGTCGAAACTCACCCAAACCTCAAAAATAATAAATTTACGATACGGGTTACAGAAAGAAAAGGGTCGAAACGCACCCAAACCCCAAAAATAATAAATTTACGACATGGGTTGCAGAAAGAAAAGGGTCGAAACGCACCCAAACCCCAAAAATAATAAATTTACGACATGGGTTACAGACAGAAAAGGGTAGAAACGCACCAAAAACCCTAAAAATAATAAATCTACAACATGGGTTACAGAAAAAAATGGTCGAAACGCACCCAAACCCCAAGAATAATAAATTTACGACATGGGTTACAGAAAGAATAGGGTCGAAACGCATCCAAACTTCCCCCCAAAAAAGTAAATTCACGACATGGGTTACAGGAAGAAAAGGGTCCGACTGTTAATACCCAGTGCCTCCACGTAGAAAGGCTAGTGTGCATCGGGGTCTACAAACTGCATGAAGAAAGACCAGCGCGCAAGAGAGTCTGCCTCAGTAAGCGTGGCGCGCTGGCTGAGGGACCTGCATCTGGTAGCGAAGGGCGTTCCCTGCCCCTCCAGCCTGCCTGGCTCACGTGTAGCCCAGCCCAGCCAACCCCAGGGCCACCGCTGCCGTACTCAGCTCGGGGACGCTCACATTCACCAAAGCTTCTGTAGTACCCAACTTTCCCTGACTTCGAGTTGAACAACAGAGGAAGAGGGAGGGGAGGAGGAGGAGAGACAAGTGGTGGTGTAGGTGTGCAATACGAAGCGAGGTGGGTGGTAAAAGGGTGGAGCGGGGAGCATAAGGGTGAAAGTGTAATAAAGAGGAGGAGGAGGAGGAGTGAGGGAGAAGCAGAGAGTGGAGAGGGAGGCGGGACGGGCCAACTGCATGGGGGGAAACGGGGAAGTAGGGCGTGGCTGGGATGTGGGACGCGACGGGAAAGTATAGGTGCAGGAATGTGGGGCAGACTGGCTCTCTGTGTGTGTACGTCGAGTTGCGGGTTAGGAGGAGGAGGAGGTGACAGGACCACGACTAAGGAAGTGTGCGGAGTGTTTGGGTCGTGGAGGGACAAGGTAATAATAATCCCTTAGGCACGTGAACGAATGGCTAGTCTACAATGGGAGTGACGTTTGAGGTGAGCAAGATGAACGTACCGGGCTGCTAGGTAGGTAAAAGGGAGCGACAAAACACGTCTTTCAAACTATTACATAATATATAGACACACACACACACACATTGCGCAATGATGGCGTCTTGGTGAATCACCGAGGCAAGTTCATTGACTCGACCGCAAAGCCTGAGCATGTGTGGACTAAATAACATATACAATGCTTCATGCCTAGGCCACGAGTCTTCCCATTTTCTCTGCCGTTCAGTGTTCACAGAAAACATACAGCTTGGGCAAGCAAAAGGACTTAATAACCTATACACACTGCTTCATACCTAGGGCACGAGCTTCCCCGTTTTCTTTGGGGTTCTGTGTCCACAGAAAACATACAGTTTGGGCAGGCAGCGGAAGAAAGCACTTGCGACCATGTCGGAAACAAGAACGCGTCGTTACGAGAATGTTTCCACAAAAATAAAAAGTAATGGAGACTTTTGAAAGCCTTCTTGTCGTGGTGGAAAGTTACCAGCCAAAGAATCATGTGAAAGGAGGTACAAAAAGCTGTCGGTAGTGAGGTACCACACTCGCTCAGAAAACGTAAAACGTCAATATACCAAAAGAAAAAAAAAAAAAAAAAAAACAGAGGCAGATCAAAACTACGTAACGTGTACACACATTCAGTGGAAACCAAGTTCCGACAAGGACTTGATCTACGGTTGATTCACATGTATCCGGGATCATCCACCTCTATTGCTATGGTCTTAAGGTTTGAGCAAGAGAGACAATTCTCAAGGCTTATGATTCTCCCAGGCCTCAAAAAGAGACCAAAACAAAAAATACGTTTTCTTTAAGGCAGAACTGACGGGGTGACTTAAGTTTCGCCCGGTGCCCTAGTTAAAGAGGCGACTGGTGGGGGTACTTTCTCTAGCAACGACAGGTACGTCTTCTCTGTCCACCATTCCTAGTTACTTACATAAGCCAACAGGTTTCCGGGATGGGGAGGAGGGCCTTCGTCTTGCGCCGTGAAACCGAACGAATCAGAATATTCTCTCCCCAAACATGCGTCAGTCAGTCCTTTACCACCCCCATCTCCATCTTTCTAAAAGGTTTGGCAGTTCTCTTTTTAATTATTTTTTTTGGGGGGAGACTAATCCGGAGGCATAAAAGAGACCGGGACTTCCAGTGTTGGGGGGCAAATATACGACACGCTGGTGTCACCAATAGGATCGAGACTCACCCCTTTACGATAACTACGCAATCGCCTCGTAACTGAAAGGGTCAGTTATCATTTAGCGTTAACCCCCCCCCCCCCCCGACGGCGGAGAAAACACTGGCTTTCAGGCCATCTGCACAGCGTGGTAAAAAGCGACGTGCGTAGGGGAAAGGGAGGGAGGGAGGGAGGGAGGAAGGAAGGGTCGAGGAGGAAGGTGCGTAAACGGGTGCGAGGAGGAGGAGGAGGAGGAGGATGGGTGGGTGCACCACGTCGGGGGCCCGGCTGGCCCTTGAACACCACGGGAGAGCCCTTGAGTACGTACGAGAGCAGGACCCTTGAGCACAGGAGTGTGACATGGCCTCGAGTGCGACTCGACGTTAAAAGGGGGACTGATTACTGGCACCTCGTCCTTCAAGGTTATCCTACGGGATTTTCGGATTTGTGCTGGTGTTCCCTGGCAAGTTTATGGTGCGCCCCCACCATGCTCTCATCCTGTGAGCGGTAGCGCTAAAGGATCTTACAGGAGGTCACAAAGGGGTCTTACTCAGACACACACACACACACACACACACACACACACACACACACACCACAGTGGGTCAATCCACCTCTACAGTGGGTTGATATTACATAAGATGTTACAGTTCATATGAAGGATTACAGGGGTCACAAAGAGGTCTTACTCACACACACACACACACACACACACACCACAGTGGGTTGATATTACATAAGATGTTACAGTTCGTATGAAGAATTACATGGGTCACAAAGGGGTCTTACTCAGACCCAGAGAACGAGCTCTTCCCCCATCAGTCCCTTCTACAGCATCTACGATTACTCCTAAGGTCCTACTTATGTACACTTGAGTCATCTAAACCTCCTACTCATATACACTCAACTCCCGAAACTTCACTTAACACTTAACACGTTTAAGTATACATATCCACTAAAAAAGCCTGCCTATCTGGCTGCCTCTTATCTCCACTGGGAAAGAGCAGTGAACATATACTGCTCCTTTATCTTTTAACATGGCGCGTTTTTACAAACTTTTCCCATTGCCTTCGGGGCCTCTTTACACCCACTGGCCTTTACTTTTATCTTGGCCTAACCTAACGTCACGTTGGCTGTATTGACCTAAAAGCATTTTTGCAGAAGAAATACTTTCCACACAACGAGGAGCGTTCGGGGAGGGCGAATCATGCGGTGCATTTTATCACACATTTTCATATATGCACAAAACACGTGGAAACAAAAGACAAAATAAAAAGATTAGAAATCTGTCTAATCTAAGTTGAGAGAAAGTCTCTCTCGATTTATATTTTCAACAGTTCCTCTGGTATTAATCACAATCATTGTTCAGCATTAAAATATATATATAATCTATATATGTGTCTCTATGTATCATGTAGCTATATGTATTTGGTCAAGTTGATTTACGACAAGGAGGAAGGCTTACCTAAGTCGACCCAAGTTCCCTCTTAAGCACAACTTGCATTAAGTCTCTATTAATCATATGTCTTAAGTTATGAGCCAAGTTCATCTCACACCTTGATCACGAAGGTCTTAAACCCCTTGAAGGAGGAACCACTGACCTAATCCTTTTGAAGTCAAGTTCAACTGGGACTTACCCTTGTACAATCCTACTTCAGTTATGTTTTTAACAACAGTAACAGACACCTCCTCCCATCCAAACCACTCCATGACTTAACTACCACTCCGCAGACAGAAATGACCACTCTAACCTGATTCGTGTTCCAGCAACTCACACTCACACATGCTCCCTCTCACTCTTTCCCTCTCTCCCCCCCAAAACCCACCCTTCGAACAAACACTGACCAAAAAAGAAATGCAAAAACTTGCAAGTCAAAAACGACCCGATACGGAGCTAACAACCAACACCCCCCTCTCTCTTCCAGGTCAGCCTTAAACACCGCCCCTAAATAGACACAATCTGAAACCACACTCTCTAGGCAAATTAGAGTCACACTTCCAATCTCTGCTCATCTCTTCCTGCATCACCACACACACACCGAGATCCCTTCATAAATATTTTTTGGATATTTTGTGAGAGGATAACCTATCAACTCTCCCAAATCAACGACATTCCAAAAGTACACAACTCCTTGAACAGGAGAAATATCACTGAATCTTCTTTTATGACATCCGCAAAGGATTGTAATATTAATATTAGTGAAGATATGTACAAAATTGGATCGCTTTGTTGGAGGCAAAATCGGTAAACAGTTCTCTTTCTTGTCCACATAATAAAAATCTTATGGCAGCCTCAAACACAACACCATCATCCGGTAACGCTTGTTTACCAATAGCGTCTTAGCTACGTCTCTTCCTTGTGTTATCACGTGAGTGTTCTACTGCGTCTTCTATCTCATTCTCGTATCTCCCCTGACGATGTGATCATTACACGAAAGTGCACTTGGGAACTTACCGCGTTTCATTTTTCTCGTGGTGATTAACATATACTAAACCCCGCGCACCACACTGACCTCTCTTGCAATATATATACATATATATATATATATATATATATATATATATATATATATATATATATATATATATATATTCTCCCTATCCCTGGGGATAGGGGAGAATACTTCCCACGTATTCCCTGCATGTCGCAGAAGGCGACTAAAAGGGGAGGGAACGGGGGGCTGAAAATCCTCCCCTCTTGTTTTTTTTAATTTTCCAAAAGAAGGAACAGAGAAGTGGGCCAGGTGAGGACATTCCCTCAGAGGCCCAGTCCTCTGTTCTAAACGCTACCTTGTTAATGCGGGAAATGGCGAATAGTTTGAAAGAAAAGAAAAGATATATATATATATATATATATATATATATATATATATATATATATATATATATATATATATATATATATATATTACACTTTCGTGTAATAATCACATCATCAAGGGAGACATAAGAGAGAAATATATGTTTTGGACAATCACATGTTTACCAAATGGCGTCCTAGCTTCGTCTCTTCGATGTATATCAACTGACTGCTGTATTTCTCTCTTGTGTCTCCCCTGATGATGTGATTATCACACGAGAGTGCACTTGTGAACTTTTCGTGTTTCATTTTTCCCCGTGGACTCATAGGAATATATATATATATATATATATATATATATATATATATATATATATATATATATATATATATATATATATATCGAAATTACTGACTTTATAACAGCTAAAGGTCATTTAGCCATAATCCGTGCCGACTACGTCAATGACCGGCATTATTCAACCCCCCCCCTCATTTTTTCAATAGCTTATTAGAATATATTAATTAATTCTACTAGTCGCCCCGAGTTCATTTTCCAGAGCGATGATTCGTTATCATTATTTAAATCTGGATATTACGGGAAAAACTGCTCCCCGTAAAATTATACAAATTAACGAACTTACGAACTAACTCACGCTCTCTCTCTCTCTCTCTCTCTCTCTCTCTCTCTCTCTCTCTCTCTCTCTCTCTCTCTCTCGTCGGCCCATATTGCAATCGAATTTTCTCCTCCCCGAACTCTGTTTTACACAAGCTGTCAACCGGATTTTGATTTTTATAGTCGTCATCCGGATTTTGATTTTTATAGTCGTCAACCGGATTTTGATTTTTATGGTCATCGGATTTTTATCTATTTTTTTTCTCATCTGAATTTTTATTTTTTTTGGAGGTCATCCGGATTTTTATTCTTTTTTTTTGGGGGGGGGGGGGCATCCGGATTATTTTGTTTTATTTGGCGTCATCCAGATTTTTTTTGACGTCATCCGGATTTTCATTTTCGTTGGCGTCATCCAGATCTTTCTCTTTTTTTGTCGCCATTTGGATTTTTATTTATTTTCAGTCATCTGGATTTTTATTTTTTGACGTCATAGGGATTTTTACTTTTTTTTCATCCGGATTCTTATTTTTGGAGGCGTCACCCGGATTTTTTATTCTTATTGTCCACATCCAGATATTTTGTCATTTTTTGGCGTCATCCGGATTTTTATTATTTTTTTTTGGCGTTATCCGGATTTTCATTATTTTTTTTTTTTTTGGCGTCATCCGGTTCTTTATTTATTTTCTTCTTTCTGGTCCCCTGCTGCTCATGCATTTCTTATATCATATCATATATTCCTTCCTCATACCTCCTCCATTTTTTTTTTCTTTTCTCTATTACCATCCCTTTATCTTATGTTCTATTACTCCTCCACCTCTCTCTCTATCTCTCTCTCTCTCTCTCTCTCTCTCTCTCTCTCTCTCTCTCTCTCTCTCTCTCTCTCTCGTAGTCTCCTCTGGGCTTTACTTCTCCTCCTCCTCCTCCTCCTCCTCATGCCATCCTATTCGCCTCTGGCCATATCCTCTACAACGAGTTCACTTGTTACCAGGGGGAACAGATACCTCCCTCCCTCCTGCCTGCCTGGCTCCCTTCCTTGTTTCAACCCAACTTTTATTCTCTCTCTCTCTCTCTCTCTCTCTCTCTCTCTCTCTCTCTCTCTCTCTCTCTCTCTCTCTCCTCTCTCTCTCTCTCTCTCGAACGAGGGGGACGAATACCACCTCCCCACTTGGAGCTGAAACATCTTTGTTTCCAGTTGAGCTGGTGTTGCCCAGACACACACACACACACACACACACACACACACACACGACACACACACACACACACACACACACACACACACACGACACACACACACACACGACACACACACACACACACGACACACACACACACACGACAGACACACACACAGACGACACACACACACACACACACACACACACACACACGACACACACACACACACACACACACACACACACCTCTTGACTCCTACCCCAAGCCAACGCGACCCTTCCCCCTTCCGACATTGCCCAGAGGAACTGCCAACACCTTGATTAAAACTAAGATGAATATCACCACCGTTGCCCAAAACTACCAAGAAAATTACTATTAGTGACCAAGATGACTGAACTGTCATAACAGGCCACTATAACCTTAATATCAGCGAAGGTCTACACAAATTGGATAACTATATTGTTGATAAAATTTGTAAACAACTCACCTCCTTGTCCTTGTTTATGATACGCTCGTTGTCTGTCTTGGACAATCACTTGTTTACCAAATGGCGTCCAAGCTACGTCTCTTCGTTGTATATCAACTGACTTATATTTCTCTCTTGGGTCTCCCCTGATGATGTGATTATTACACGAAAGTGCACTTGGTAACTTATCGTGTTTCATTTTCCCCGTGGACTCCTATATATATATATATATATATATATATATATATATATATATATATATATATATATATATATATATATATACCCATGACGCCTAATTCAAATTACGCATCACGCACGGGCGAACCGGGCCAAATCTGTGGCGTTAAATTTTTTTATAAAATCTAACTGAACAAGCTGTAAATTAAGCTAATGACCCGTGTTTTCTATCCACATTTACCTTAAACATTATCAAAACATTTTCATCCTGTTCAATGTTTGACTCGTGGTAAAAATGCGCACACAATGTTTTATACCAGACCCAGTCTCGAGAAGTGTGTGTGTGTGTGTGTGTGTGTGTGTGTGTGTGTGTGTGTGTGTGTGTGTAAGTAGACGAATGTGGCCTCTTTTTGTAGCTAGGACGCCATTTGGTAAACATGCGTCTCTTCGTTGTATATCGACTGACTGTTATATTTCTCTCTTGGATCACCCCTGATGATGTGATTATTACACGAAAGTGCACTTGGGAACTTAACGAGTTTCATTTTCCCTGTGGACTCATAGGAATATATATATATATATATATATATATATATATATATATATATATATATATATTCCTATGAGTCCACGGGGAAAATGAAACACGAAAAGTTCCTAAGTGCACTTTCGTGTAATAATCACATCATCAGAGGAGACACAAGAGAGGAATATAACAGTCAGTTGATATACAACGAAGAGATATAGCTAGGACTTTTCGTGTTTCATTTTCCCCGTGGACTCATAGGAATATCTTGATATCTGCAGTAACATGGGCTCCATCATAAATCCTTGTATACATCAAACTCTAAAACGACACCATCGCCATACTAGAGAAAAAAATCCCGAAGCCCAAATCCCCCACGGGAAAACAATCCCTCGGACCCGTAATCCTAACAAATGGCTGGTCAAAAATCCCGAACCTAACAACCACACACACACAAACACATTTATCACAACCCCAGGCTGGCATCTACGCATCTACTATCCTCCGCTCCACTAAGCTACCGGCATTCTACCAGTGGATGCCTCGCTTCTAAACTCCTCCTCCTCCTCCTCCTCCCCACCTTAAACTCCAAGGACCTCGCCTCTCATCCCTCGAAGGGTCTTGTCCTATGACCCTAACTGACCGAAGGGCTCCTCCTCCTCCTCCTCCCACAGATGGACAGGAGGTCAGGGAAATCCAAACCAGACATTCCCCTCCGCGCCAGACACGGTGACCCGAACACACCATCTCATTTACCGCACCTCCCTCCCTCCCTCACCATGACGTTTACCATCATACCTTCTCTTCGTCTCTCTCTCTCTCTCTCTCTCTCTCTCTCTCTCTCTCTCTCTCTCTCTCTCTCTCTCTCTCTCTCTCTCTCTCACCTTCGCTCCTCCTCCTTCATTAACCCACCCCCAACCATCCAACCTGCCTTCATGGGGGAACCAAAGCAAACCAGAGATTAAGCCCAGAATTTCTCTCTCTCTCTCTCTCTCTCTCTCTCTCTCTCTCTCTCTCTCTCTCTCTCTCTCTCTCTCTCTCGAAGTCCTGACGGGTCAGCGCCATTGCCGCAATCGACACCACACGAGAACTGGGAGACCCACGGAGGTGTTCTGGCCGTGGACACACACAATCATCCTACAACGGTAATGTGGGTACGCTGCGTAGAAACGGCGTCACCTGCCTGCTTACATGCGTAGAAACGGCGTCACCTGCCTGCTTACATGCGTAGAAGCAACATCACCTGCCTGCTTACATGCGTAGAAACGGCGTCACCTGCCTGCTTACATGCGTAAAAACAACATCACCTGCCTGCTTACATGCGTAGAAGCGACATCACCTGCCTGCTTACATGCGTAGAAGCGGCGTCACCTGCCTGCTTACATGCGTAGAAACATCACCTGCCTGCTTACATGCGTAGAAGCGACGTCACCTGCCTGCTTACATGCGTAGAAACGGCGTCACCTGCCTGCTTACATGCGTAGAAACGGCGTCACCTGCCTGCTTACATGCGTAGAAACGGCGTCACCTGCCTGCTTACATGCGTAGAAACATCCATCACCTGCCTGCTTACATGCGTAGAAGCGACGTCACCTGCCTGCTTACATGCGTAGAAGCGACGTCACCTGCCTGCTTACATGCGTAGAAACATCACCTTCCTGCTTACATGCGTAGAAGCAACATCACCTGCCTGCTTACATGCGTAGAAGCAACATCACCTGCCTGCTTACATGCGTAGAAGCAACATCACCTGCCTGCTTACATGCGTAGAAGCAACATCACCTGCCTGCTTACATGCGTAGAAGCAACATCACCTGCCTGCTTACATGCGTAGAAGCAACATCACCTGCCTGCTTACATGCGTAGAAGCAACATCACCTTCCTGCTTACATGCGTAGAAGCAACATCACCTGCCTGCTTACATGCGTAGAAACATCCATCACCTGCCTGCTTACATGCGTAGAAACGGCGTCACCTGCCTGCTTACATGCGTAGAAACGGCGTCACCTGCCTGCTTACATGCGTAGAAACGGCGTCACCTGCCTGCTTACATGCGTAAACATATCCATCACCTGCCTGCTTACATGCGTAGAAACATCCATCACCTGCCTGCTTACATGCGTAGAAGCAACATCACCTGCCTGCTTACATGCGTAGAAACGGCGTCACCTGCCTGCTTACATGCGTAGAAGCGACGTCACCTGCCTGCTTACATGCGTAGAAACATCACCTGCCTGCTTACATGCGTAGAAGCGACATCACCTGCCTGCTTACATGCGTAGAAGCGACGTCACCTGCCTGCTTACATGCGTAGAAGCAACATCACCTGCCTGCTTACATGCGTAGAAACATCCATCACCTGCCTGCTTACATGCGTAGAAACATCCATCACCTGCCTGCTTACATGCGTAGAAACATCCATCACCTGCCTGCTTACATGCGTAGAAACGGCGTCACCTGCCTGCTTACATGCGTAGAAGCAACATCACCTGCCTGCTTACATGCGTAGAAGCAACATCACCTGCCTGCTTACATGCGTAGAAACATCCATCACCTGCCTGCTTACATGCGTAGAAACATCACCTTCCTGCTTACATGCGTAGAAACGGCGTCACCTGCCTGCTTACATGCGTAGAAACATCCATCACCTGCCTGCTTACATGCGTAGAAACATCCATCACCTGCCTGCTTACATGCGTAGAAACATCCATCACCTACCTGCTTACATGCGTAGAAGCAACATCACCTTCCTGCTTACATGCGTAGAAACATCCATCACCTGCCTGCTTACATGCGTAGAAGCAACATCACCTTCCTGCTTACATGCGTAGAAACATCCATCACCTGCCTGCTTACATGCGTAGAAACATCCATCACCTGCCTGCTTACATGCGTAGAAACATCCATCACCTACCTGCTTACATGCGTAGAAGCAACATCACCTTCCTGCTTACATGCGTAGAAACATCCATCACCTGCCTGCTTACATGCGTAGAAACATCCATCACCTGCCTGCTTACATGCGTAGAAGCAACATCACCTTCCTGCTTACATGCGTAGAAACATCCATCACCTGCCTGCTTACATGCGTAGAAGCAACATCACCTTCCTGCTTACATGCGTAGAAGCAACATCACCTGGCTGCTTACGCCTCCGCTGGCAAAAATGACTCAGACCAGACGAGAAGGGATTCTCAAAACTGTGGAGGAGGAGCGGAAACGTCCAAGAGGAAGGAAGCTTCAAGCTTACGGGAAAGCTGAAACGAGGAAAGCTGAAGATCAAGACCCAACACACAAACGCTTGACTCGGGCCACCTCTGAACTACACCCAACTTCAGGGCACAAACAAACCTGCTTTTAAATCTTTCCCCATATGCGGCACCACCAGTCGACAGGGACATACGAGATCCGCGGGGTAACCCAGGGGGACAAGAGGGAGGGAGGGAGGACTTCGTCTTCCCCTCCGCCAATCACTAAGACGTCGACAGCAGC
Organism: Panulirus ornatus; assembly: GCF_036320965.1. NCBI lineage: Eukaryota > Metazoa > Arthropoda > Malacostraca > Decapoda > Palinuridae > Panulirus > Panulirus ornatus. Next base: position 10,202,960 of record NC_092270.1, read on the forward strand.
TGTGGCCGATGGATCCAACACCATACCGATACCTGGCGGGGACGAAGGACTCCCTCCCTCCCGCCGGCGGGATGATCGAACTCATGGCCACCAAACCGAGAGATGAAAGCTACCAATGGTGAGGGGGGCTGTTGGTGTAAGACGAGCCAGAGGCGCACCCCTCAACCCACCTGGCATGTCGTGACGCCCCCAGTGTCTTCAGACGGTCTGTTTCACAAAGGACTACCCACAAGTACCCTTCCCGACAGATGACATACAGAACACTCGAATGCCAAGCTGATGGTGGGAGGGGGGAAGGGAGGGAGGGACCCTCCTCACACCGCCTGGAGGTGGCGATCGAACATCTGAAGGCGACGCTGTGGGAGGAAAGAAATCCCCCTACAGCACCCCAGTCTCCTCGAACGAAATCGTACAACAACGGGAAACGGGACACGACGACGCGGCAAGTAGAGAGTTCGACCCGTCAACTACATCAGGACGCGGCAGACGTCATAAGCAAGAGAGAAAAGTCAGGCGCAGCAAAGATGAATCTGGGGTACCCCCCAAAGGCCCCCCTTCAGAACGGTGGAGGGGCGGAGGGGCCTCCCTGTGCATATGGAAGGTGGCTTGCACCGAGAGCCGACCTCCTGTGAAAATACCAGTAGCCAAGGTGAGCAGGAACAAGTCACTCTCGCACTGTACATGGGCCCTGGTGCTGGAGAGGGATGAGGAAGGAGGAGGAGGAGGAGGAGGGCAGACACCCCCCACACACACACCCCAAGACCACGTCCTGTGGAGGCACGAAGCAAACACGTAGCCACACACTCAAAAGAAGCGAAGACTTGCAGAAATATAATCAATAAAGAATGGAGAAAAAAAAAGAATTAGGAAATATGGGGAAAAAAGTGTCTGGACATACTGATATGAAAAAAAATAAGGAGAAATAGTTATAGAAGCGAGAGAGAAAGTCTCAAACACAGACACAATACGTTGGGTCGAGATGTCGCCTCACCTCCCTCACCCTCTACCACCACGGGTCACACATCCCCCCCTCCCTGACGAAAACCTTTTTATTCCTACCGTAATCAACGGCTATTTAATACCGCCCGCCAAGCTCATCCTGGTAAACGAAGCGCAAAAGGATGGCAGCGGAGCACAGCTCCCTCGCTGAAGAGTCCAAACATTTTCCCCCCCTCCTCCCGCCTCTCTCTCTCTCTCTCTCTCTCTCTCTCTCTCTCTCTCTCTCTCTCTCTCTCTCTCTCTCTCTCTCCCCGGCCCCTTCATCCCGGGACCTTATCATCACCCTTATCCCTCACATACGAGGCTGTAAACCCAGCCATTCCGCCCGCGACAGCGGTATGTACGTACGGGAGAGGCCCATTAATCCCCACTATATCATCGTGTGTCGTGTGGCGGTTGGGTAGTCGTATTCCCCTCCTCCTCCTCCTCTGCCTTCTCCTCCTCCATCTCCTCTGCTCCTCTCCTCCTCCTCCTCTGCCTCCTCCTCCTCCTCCTTCCTCCACATTCACTCAGCTGGAGTGGCCACGACTACGCTCAGGGGAGCTTATGTTAATACGGGATTAAATCACATTTCGCTACACATTAATATGTGTTCTGATCGCTGACTGACGTCTACGGTGTATCAAATAAAAAAACATATATAAATTCCCCTAAAAAAAAAAAAAAGTGTGATCAATCAAAAGTCTTTTTTATTAACGCTGGAAGGATCGGATATTCATCCACCTCATTGTTTTACCAACAAAACCATTGTCAGACAGACGGTCACAGATTCAAAGAAAAAAAAAAGTTATATAGAAAATGGGAATAATTCTGTAACTCCGCCAGCAATGTAAAGGTGAGTCATAACTTTATATTACCTTACCAGACAAAGGTAATCTTGGCAGGGTTACCACCTGCAATGGAATCCAAGGTTACCCCTTCCTCAAACACCCAAGTAACGTATCCACAAGCATCCACAACCACATCTAATGACACCTACACCTATATCCACAACTATCTACATCTACATCTACTGCCACCTACACCTCCATCCACAACCATCTACACCCACATCTAGTGCCACCTACACCTCCATCCACAACCATCTACACTCACATCTAGTGCCACCTACACCTCCATCCACAACCATCTACACTCACATCTACTGCCACCTACACCTCCATCCACAACCATCTACACCCACATCTAGTGCCACCTACGCCTCCATCCACAACCATCTACATCCACAACCATCTACACCCACATCTACTGCCACCTACACCTCCATCCACAACCATATCTACACACACATCTACTGCCACCTACACCTCCATCCACAACCATATCTACACACACATCTACTGCCACCTACACCTCCATCCACAACCATATCTACACACACATCTACTGCCACCTACACCTCCATCCACAACCATCTACATCTACTGCCACCTACACCTCCATCCACAACCATCTACACCCACATCTACTGCCACCTACGCCTCCATCCACAACCATCTACATCCACAACCATCTACACTCACATCTAGTGCCACCTACACTCACTCCCACCTGTGTCCACTCCCACCTATATTCACTGACTCCCGCACCGAATTCCCCTCTGTACCCATTACCACCTGCACCCACTGCCATCCAGACCAAGTACCACCTGAACCTTACACCCGCACGCACTCCCACCTGCACCTACACCCATCGACACCCACTCCAACTTCCTCGCACTCCCACCTACACCCACTGGCACCTAGACCCCACAGCGATACACTGACCCCCATAAAATCATGGCGACTCTCTCCCTACAACGAATGCTTGTGGAGCGAGGCATGGGGAATGACCCGTCCATCAGGGCATCTTGTCCCCAACTCCTCCGCCCTAATTGGGCCTCAAGTCTCCCTGACCACCACGACCTCACCAAAAATGGGTGGCAGACGTTCTCCACACACTCCCTCCCCCCAACACACACACACACACACACACACACCACCTTACCCAGGAGGGCGCTCTGGCTCCTCCCAAACTTCATGGCAAATGAACCCTTTTTGGCTCCACTCACTCTGACCCGCCCCCTTTACCAGCCAAGCCTCCTCATTATGCTGCTCCGCCTCGCCCCCATCTCTCCCTCCCTCCCGCCCAAACTGGATGTTTAAGCTGAACCCAGAAAGCGGACAATCCTCCCTCACTAAAAGCCTAACAACTCGGCCTCCTGCACCTGCAAACGACCCTCAACAGAATAGAACTCTCTGGGTGCTCTCGCAAATATGAATTCCATTAAAAGAAGGTTCAAATGACTACACACACACACACACACACACACACACACACACACACACACACACACACATACACACACACACACACATACAGACAAACCAATGCTTTTAAAACTGACACACAAAGACAGGGGAATCGACAATTTCATGATGTAAACAAAGACGTAGTAATATCGTAGCGCTGACCCCCGAGAGTGCATGCTGCCTTCACCAGAATGCTGCCTTCACCATTACGAGTGAGACACCATATGAAGACAGTCCGGGGAAAGTTCCCCTTCACTACCACACCTTTGGGAGGTCACGTGCAGACAACCCGAAGAAAGAGGCCTTCAGCAGCACCATCGGGAGACAGCCGGAGGAAAGGCTTCCTTCTCCAGTACTTCTTGAAGACCATATGGACACAACCTAAAGAGGGTTTCCTTCTGCAACACTACCAGAAGACCATATGGACACAACCTAAAGAAGGCCTCCCTCTCCAACACTACCAGAAGACCATATGGACACAACCTGAAAAAGGTCTCCTTCTCCAACACTACCAGAAGACCATATGGACACAACCTGAAGAAGGTCTCCTTCTCCAACACTACCAGAAGACCATATGAACACAACCTGAAGAACGCCTCCCTCTCCATCACTACCAGAAGACCATATGGACACAACCTGAAGAAGGCCTCCTTCTCCAACACTACCAGAAGACCACATGTATACAACCTGAAGAAGGTCTCCCTCTCCAACACTACCAGAAGACCATATGGACACAACCTGAAGAAGGTCTCCCTCTCCAACACTACCAGAAGACCATAGGGACACAACCTGAAGAAGGCCTCCTTCTCCAACACTACCAGAAGACCATAGGGACACAACCTGAAGAAGGCCTCCTTCTCCAACACTACCAGAAGACCACAGGGACCCGAAAGTCTGCCATATTCACCACCCGCAGGGGAATGAACACAACCTTCACAAACTCCACACCACCCACACGTCCGCAGTGACACTGAAGGACACACACCCCGAGAGAAAGTATCATACATGCACATACCTAAACTTTAACACAGGTCCCTCTTACACACACACACACACACACACACACACACACACACACACACACACACACCAAAGCAAAAAAACACACAACACAATCGTTTTCCAACGGGATTTTGTTTACATAGTACGTATATACTGACCTGAACAAGAGACCCCATTATAAAAATACGTGCTACGTTAAGCTCTCATTATTAACTCACGGGTATAAAGATAACCAAAAGTTTTGTTACCAATGGTTTATTCGGGTACGTAAGAATTACGACTAATTAGATGTGGCACATAAATTTTCAACCTTAATTTCTCAAAAAGAAAAAAAAAATTTGCCAAGTTTTTTTTAAAGTCTAGGACAAAACTAACTAGGCAAAAATTATATAGCCTATTTATCAGACATAAACATAGATTTATAGCCTGCAATGCCGTGTGTATATATATATATATATATATATATATATATATATATATATATATATATATATATATATATATATATATTCTCTGGGGATAGGGGAGAAAGAGTATTTCCCACGTATTCCCTGCGTGTCGTACAAGGCGACTAAAAGGGAAGGGAGCGGGTGGCTGGAAATCCTCCCCTCTCTTTTTTTTTTTTTTTTTCTCCAAAAGAAGGAACGGAGAAGGGGGCCAGGTGAGGATATTCCCTCAAAGGCCCAGTTCTCTGTTCTTAACGCTATCTCGCTAACGCGGGAAATGGCGAATAGTTTGAAAAAAAAAAATATATATATATATATACCTATGAGTCCGAGAGGAAATGAAACACGTTAAGTTCCCAAGTGCACTTTCGAGTAATAATCACATCATTAGGGGAGATACAAGAAACAAAAGTCAGTTGATATATATATACACGCGTGTGTGTGTGTGTGTCTGTGTGTGTTACCGGACTTCGCCCACATGAGATTACACACCCAGCGAAAAGGTCACTTTTGACGGGGCTTTTTAACCTTCGTGTGACCGAGGTAGCCAGACAAGCCTCCCAGAGTTCGAATCCCAACCCTCAGTGGTTATATATACACATCGCCTCTGTCAATAAAATATGGCAACGTCGCCGCTACAATTGGCAACTTTCCGCACGGATGTCAAACGCACGCACGCACGCACGCACGTTCGTGAGCGAGCGTCCACGCATGAAGGGGAACGCGTGAACGTGAAATCTTTTTGCCACGTGAAGGCTCCTACGTTGGTGTAGCGTTTGACGAAGGTGAATATTGTAGCGGTGTGGTGTGGTGTGGTGTGGAGTGGTGCGGTGTGGTGTGGTGTGGTGTGGTGTGGTGCGGTGTGGTGTGGTGTGGTGTGGTGTGGTGTGGTGCGGTGTGGTGTGGTGTGGTGTGGTGTGGTGTGGTGCGGTGTGGTGTGGTGTGGTGTGGTGTGGTGTGGTGTGGAGTGGTGCGGTGTGGTGTGGTGTGGTGTGGTGTGGTGTGGTGCGGTGTGGTGTGGTGTGGTGTGGTGTGGCGTGTGGTGTCGGAGTGATATAACATCCGTGGATCGTAGCGCGCGCGACCGAAGCTAAAGGTACGATCCTGGAAGAGAAAAAGAGGGGGGTGTACTTTTCATGAGAGGGATGGTACGATCCTTGATTTCCGACGGTACGGTCTTCGAGCACTATAAGGTACAGCCACTCAGAGCGATGGTACGATCCTTGATTCCGACGGTACAGTCTTCGAGCACTAGGGTACAGCCACACAGAGCGATGGTACGGTCCATGAGAACGACGGTACGGTCTTCGAGCACTATAGGGTACAGCCACACAGAGCGATGGTACGGTCCATGAGAAGGACGGTACAGTCTTCGAGCACTATAGGGTACAGCCACTCAGAGCGATGGTATGGTCCATGAGAACGACGGTACAGTCTTCGAGCACTGTAGGGTACCAACCATGAAAACTATGGTACGTTCCTTGACTACGACTGTACGATCCTTAAGCACTAAGGTCCCGCCCATGACGGTACGACCCTTGAATACGACGGTGCGATCCTCTAAGAGGACGTTACGACTCCTGGGTACGCTTGGGGGCACCTTTGACTCCCCCCTATAATTAAGGGCAAGGTCAAAGGTCGTGTGCATCACACCCAAGGGTCGGGCAGACGTGCTATGGAGGTGAGACACACACAGTCATGCGCCAACAGGTCCCCTCCCTCACTGAAGAGGAGCATACCTACCTATGCCTTCGTAAGAGCCCAGGTGTCCTCGCTGTAGGCAGCCTATAGCCCCGTACTTCGACGTACTTCGACTCGCTCGATCTCCTTCTTCAGCAGCCTCCTCATCCATGGTACACACACAGAGGTCAAAGACAGAGAAGAAAAAAACCCTGCCTTAAACAGAAGTGTTACAGAGACGGACAAAGACCTACACAGAGAGGAACCTCCACCAGACATACCCCTCGCTTCCGTAGTCTGATGCCACAACGCGGAAAAACTTTGGGTCGCAACATCAACTTTGGTGAGGAGAGAATTTGAATGAGAAGGTGTTCAACCTTCATCGTACAAACGACCAGATTTAAATATGAAAAAAAAAAAAAAAAAACTGAGGTCAATATGATACTATATGAATTCCTTATTATACTATTGGATCCCTTATGAAGGAGGAGGAAACCCTGCCTGGTGCTACAATGTGGTATTCGTGGGGCAACCCAGCAACCCAGTTTCCCTTCACCATCCATCCCTCTCCCATTCGTGGGGCGCCCAGCAACCCAGTTTCCCTTCACCATCCATCCCTCTCCCATTCGTGGGGCAACCCAGCAACCCAGTTTCCCTTCACCATCCATCCCTCTCCCATTCGTGGGGCGCCCAGCAACCCAGTTTCCCTTCACCATCCATCCCTCTCCCACCTGATTCCACCCCCTTCCACCTGATTCCTCCCCCTTCTCACATAATTCCTTCCCCCTTCCCACCTGATTCTTCACCCTTTCCCACCTGATTCCTCCCCCTTTCCCACCTGATTCCTTCCCCCTTTCCCACCTGATCCTTCCCCCTTCCCACCTGATTCCAACCCCCTCTCACTTGATTCCTCCCTACATCCTCCCCCTTTCCCACCTGATTCCTCCCCCTTTCCCACCTGATTCCTTCCCCCTTTCCCACCTGATCCTTCCCCCTTCCCACCTGATTCCAACCCCCTCTCACTTGATTCCTCCCTACATCCTCCCCCTTTCCCACCTGATTCCTCCCCCTTCTCACCTGATTCCTTCCCCTTCCCACCTAAATCCACCCCCCTTCCCACCTGATTCATCCCCTTCCCAACTGATTCCACCCCTTTCCCACCTGATTCCTTCCCCTTCCCACCTACATCCTCCCCTTTCCCACATGATCCTACCCCCCTTCCCACATGATTCCACCTACCTTCCCACCTGATCCCTTCCCACCTGATTCCACCCACCTTCCCACCTGATTCCACCCCCAGCTGCTATCAAAGAGGAGATCAACGCCACGTCGACAAACTGCTAACAAAAATATAGACAAGTGATTCTCGAAATTACGCCTACGTTTCGGAGCGCACGACACCGCCGGGTTAACGATGGGGGCGGGGGGGGGGGGGGAAAGGAGTCGTCGTGTCGTTACCAGGGGCAACACGACACGACGCAGAGGCATCCAAGCTTAATAACAACAACCCCCCCCCTTCCCTTTCCTCTCACCGCCCCTCCCTTCCCTTCCAGTGGCACAGCTTAGTCCCTTGGATACGACTAAACCCACTGAGCACGACGCCTTACAACCCACTGAGCACGACGCCTTACAACCCACTGAGCACGACGCCTTACAACCCACTGAGCACGACGCCTTACAACCCACTGAGCACGACGCCTTACAACCCACTGAGCACGACGCCTTACAACCCACTGAGCACGACGCCTTACAACCCACTGAGCACGACGTCTTACAACCCACTCAGCACGACGCCTTACAACCCACTGAGCACGACGCCTTACAACCCACTGAGCACGACGTCTTACAACCCACTCAGCACGACGCCTTACAACCCACTGAGCACGACGCCTTACAACCCACTGAGCACGACGCCTTACAACCCACTGAGCACGACGCCTTACAACCCACTGAGCACGACGCCTTACAACCCAATGAGCACGACGCCTTACAACCCACTGAGCACGACGCCTTACAACCCACTGAGCACGACGCCTTAGCTCGCGGAGCTCAAGAGGTTGTAACCGTGGAGCTCAAGAGGTTGTAGTCGCGGAGCTCAGAGGTTTTGTAGTCGCGGAGGGCAGAGGTTTTGTAGTCGCGGAGGGCAGAGGTTTTGTAGTCGCGGAGCGCAGAGGGTTGTAGTCGCGGAGCTCAGAGGTTTTGTAGTCGCGAAGCGCAGAGGGTTGTAGTCGCGGAGCGCAGAGGTTTTGTAGTCGCGGAGCGCAGAGGTTTGTAGTCGCGGAGCGCAGAGGGTTGTAGTCGCGGAGCGCAGAGGGTTGTAGTCGTGGAGCGCAGAGGTTTTGTAGTCGCGGAGTGCAGAGGTTTGTAGTCGCGGAGCGCAGAGGGTTGTAGTCGTGGAGCGCAGAGGTTTGTAGTCGCGGAGTGCAGAGGGTGTAGTCGCGGAGCGCAGAGGTTTGTAGTCGCGGAGCTCTGAGGTTTTGTAGTCGCGGAGTGCAGAGGTTTGTAGTCGCGGAGCGCAGAGGGTTGTAGTCGTGGAGCGCAGAGGTTTGTAGTCGCGGAGTGCAGAGGGTGTAGTCGCGGAGCGCAGAGGTTTGTAGTCGCGGAGCTCTGAGGTTTTGTAGTCGCGGAGTGCAGAGGTTTGTAGTCGTGGAGCGCAGAGGGTTGTAGTCGTGGAGCGCAGAGGGTTGTAGTCGCGGAGTGCAGAGGGTGTAGTCGCGGAGCGCAGAGGTTTGTAGTCGCGGAGGTCAGAGGTTTTGTAGTCGCGAAGCGCAGAGGGTTATATAGTCGCCCTACTCGAGAGAGAGAGAGAGAGAGAGAGAGAGAGAGAGAGAGAGAGAGAGAGAGAGAGGAGGGAGGGAGGGAGGGAGGGAGGGGTTAGGTTAGGTTAGGTTAGGTTAGGTCTCCGTAATGAAGGGGTTAACGGGAGGCCTACGAGAGAGGAGAAGAGGTTACGACATGTTGCCTGTTGCATCGCTACACATGAAGGCTTCCGAGGTCGTGTGTGTGTGTGTGTGTGTGTGTGTGTAAGTGTGTGTGTGTGTGTGTAAGTGTGTGTGTAAGTGTGTGTGTGTGTGTGTGTGTGTTATCACCTGGCAAATAATTCTGCTCTGTACGACTGGAACGACGGACATAAAACTGCTATAACGTTGCGTAAGGTCGACAGGGGAACCTACCCTCCATCTCTCTCTCTCTCTCTCTCTCTCTCTCTCTCTCTCTCTCTCTCTCTCTCTCTCTCTCACTGTCTCTCTCCATGGCGCAGGATGTGGAATCTAGTCTACCATATTTCTGGTGATGAAACTAGATGGGCTCCATTGCCTTTCGTGAAATACCGTCTGTCTGGCGTTTGCTTGGGGCACGAGCGTATGTGTGTTGTGTGTGTGTGTGTGGACACCTCACCCTGGGAGAGAGCGCACCGACCCCTGCCTCCTGCTGGGGTGGAGGCAACACGACTGGAGTGGAGAGGCATCCATCGCGCGGGAGACTGCCTCACTACGGGCCCATCTCTCCCGTCTAGTGTGACCATCTCGCTCCCGGGGTCGTGGGAGAAGGGATTTTCCCAGCACAATGGCAACCCATTATCACCAGTAAGTGTAGCAACTTATGCTGTAACCTGCTACCCTTCCAGTAGCAACTTTAGCAATAACTGCTACCCTTCCAGTAACAGCTTTAGCAGTAACTGCTACCCTTCCAGTAGCAACTTTAGCAGTAACTGCTTCCCTTCCAGGAGCTCAGTATTCTGTAGCCGCTACCCTTCCAGTAGCAACTTTAGCAATAACCGCTACCCTTGCAGTAGCAACTTTAGCAATAACTGCTACCCTTCCAGTAGCAACTTTAGCAATAACTGCTACCCTTGCAGTAGCAACTTTAGCAATAACTGCTACCCTTCCAGTAGCAACTTTAGCAATAACTGCTACCCTTCCTGTAGCAACTTTAGCAATAACTGCTACCCTTGCAGTAGCAACTTTAGCAATAACCGCTACCCTTCCTGTAGCAGCTTTAGCAGTAACTGCTACCCTTCCAGCAGCAACTTTAGCAGTAACCGCTACCCTTGCAGTAGCAACTTTAGCAGTAACTGCTACCCTTCCAATGGCTCCTTATGCCGTAACCGCTTCCCTTCCAGTAGCAACTTTAGCAATAACCGCTACCCTTCCTGTAACAGCTTTAGCAGTAACTGCTACCCTTCCAGCAGCAACTTTAGCAGTAACCGCTACCCTTGCAGTAGCAACTTTAGCAGTAACCGCTACCCTTCCAATGGCTCCTTATGCCGTAACCGCTTCCCTTCCAGTAGCAACTTTAGCAATAACCGCTACCCTTGCAGTAGCAACTTTAGCAGTAACTGCTACCCTTCCAGTAGCAACTTTAGCAGTAACTTCAGCACCTGTTACAATAACTTCAGCACCTGCTACACTAACTTGGGCACAACCAACTTCACTGTGGCCACTTCACTCTCGGCAGGGGGTTGCTGACACACACCACCTCCTTACTGCCTGGGTCTGGGAGAGACGCTATACAGAGCAGAATCACAGTGCTGGGGGAGCGGGGCCTTCCCTACCTCCCTCCCTCACTCCTTACCACGAGAGAGTGAGCAGTGCACGTCAGGTATATGGAGGGATGTGGCCTGTGTCTGGTCGGTGGATGGGCGGGAGCCGTGCAGGTAAATGGGTGTAGTGAGGGTGGAAAGTGGATGTAGGTCGGGTGGGTGTGTGGGTGAAAGGAAGGATTTCGGAGGGGGAGTGGGTGAAGTGGATGAAGTGGGGGGGGGGGAGAGGTGTCACGAAGAAGAGGGTGGAGGTGGGTTTGGGATCATAGATGGAGGGGGGGTTGTGTGGGGGATGGGGTTAATGAAGGGGTTGTACAGTGGGGGTCGGGTGGGCGGGGGAAGCGCTGTCGCGCGTAAAGGTGAAGGGAGGTTAGCAGGAGGAGCGATGAGGAGGAGGGTCATCATGCGGGAATGGTGAGGGAAGGAGGGAGGGGAGGTAGTACGTGAGGCAGGAGGAGGGGAAGGGATGCTGGTCATGCTAGAAGGTGAGTGTCGGGGCGCTGGAAGAGGAGACGGGTCCTGCAGCAGAAGGGGACGACGAGGATTTGTGTAGGAAGAGGGCGTTGGAGCGCAGTGTGGGCAGGGGGCGTTGGAGCGCAATGTGGGAGGAGGGACGTTGGAGCGCAATGTGGGAGGAGGGGCGTTGGAGCGCAGTGTGGGAGGAGGGGCGTTGGAGCGCAGTGTGGGAGGAGGGACGTTAGAGCGCAGTGTGGGCGAGGGGCGTTGAAGCACAGTGTGGGCGAGGGTGGGGGGGCGTTGGAGCGTAGTGTGGGCGGAGGGCGTTGGAGCACAGTGTGGGAGAAGGGGCGTTGGAGCACAGTGTGGGTGGGGGGGGCGTTGGAGCACAGTGTGGGAGAAGGGGCGTTGGAGCACAGTGTGGGTGGGGGGGGGCGTTGGAGCACAGTGTGGGTGGGGGGGGCGTTGGGGCACAGTGTGGGTGGGGGGGGGGGGCGTTGGAGCACAGTGTGGGTGGGGGGGGACGTTGGAGCACAGTGTGGGAGAAGGGGCGTTGGAGCACAGTGTGGGTGGGGGGGGGGGGCGTTGGAGCACAGTGTGGGAGGAGGGCGTTGGGGCACAGTGTGGGAGGAGGGCTTTGGGGTACAGTGTGGGCGGGGGGAGGGGGGCGTTGGGGCACAGTGTGGGAGGAGGGCGTTGCAGGGCAGTGTGGGAGTAGGGCGTCGGAGCACAGTGTGGGAGGAGGGCGTCGGAGCACAGTGTGGGAGGAGGGCGTCTCAGGGCAGTGTGGGAGGAGGGCGTCGCAGGGCAGTGTGGGAGGAGGGCGTCGGAGCACAGTGTGGGAGGAGGGCGTCGCAGGGCAGTGTGGGACGAAGGCGTTGTAAACAGAGACAAGCCATGATAAGGATCCATGACTGAACACGAGCGTGGCGCAGATACCACGACGGAACGAGTTGACTGAACAGCAACACACACACACACACACACACACACACACACACACACACAGCAGCTCTAGTTTACTCGCTGACTGACGAATCTCCAATACAATGTATGGGGCAAAAACATACAACTGTTAGAACAACAACGCAGGAATATATATATATATATATATATATATATATATATATATATATATATATATATATATATTATATACATATATATATATATATATATATATATATATATATATATATATATATATATATATATACTTCCTTCTTTTGGAAAATTGAAAAAAAAAAATGAGAGGGGAGGATTTCCAGCCCCCCGCTCCCTCCCCTTTTCGTCGCCTTCTACGACACGCAGGGAATACGTGGGAAGTATTCTCTCCCTCAGAGGCCGAGTCCTCTGTTCTTAACGCTACCTCGCTAACGCGAGAAATGGCGAATAGTATGAAATATATATATATATATATATATATATATATATATATATATGTGTGTGTGTGTGTGTGTGTGTGTGTGTGTGTGTGTGTGTGTGTCAACAGGAACGAAGAGAGAGAGAGAGAGAGAGAGAGAGAGAGAGAGAGAGAGAGAGAGAGAGAGAGAGAGAGAGAGAGAGAGAGAGAGAGAGAATATAAGGTAGGGGCGGCGGGGGGAGAAGAGTCAAGAGGGCTGTTGTAGAGGGGGAGAGAGAGGTGGAGGGCGCGGGGGGGTTGCTGTGAGTGAGAGCCGGCGTGCCGAAAGGAGGGCAAGGCTAGGGAGGGCGAGACCCCGCTTCGTCTACCGGCTTTGGTCGCCATTCCTCTTCTCCAAAGCCCCCGGGCACAGGCAGGGAGCGCTTGCTCTCCACATATACCCCTCGCCTCTACGACAATCATACGTCAAGTGAACGAGACCGACGGTCGCCTCGATAGCAGCCGAAGTCGCTGCAGGAGCACCGGCAGGAGGAAAGAGAGACACACACACACACACACGGAGGGAGGGAGGGAGAATGAGGTGGTGTTTGCTGGGGGAGGATGGCGGTGCCGGCCCCCGCTACGTCCACGGTCATTCACCTGTAGGAGCCGCTGGAGGTGCTGCTGGGGAGGGAGGGAGGGAGGGATGGGGGGGGGGGGTTACAGGTAGAACTGGAGGAGGGTGGGGGTGGGAAGGGTCGGGGAGTGGGGGATATGGGGGGTGGGGAGTCGGTCTAGCAGGTAGGTAGAGCCATTGGGGTGGTGGTGGCGGTGGGAGAGGGAGGGAGGGAGGGAGGGAAGGAGGGAGGGAAGGAGGGAGGGAAGGAGGGAGGGAGGGAGGGAGGAATCATCATCATCAACATCGCAGACAACGTTCTTCCTTAACTCCCTCCTCCTCCTCCTCCTCCTCATCCATCCTCTCTCCCTCCCTCCAAAAAAACCCCACCTACTCCTCCGCCTCCACTACCTTTCTCTTTCAATTTCTTTATCTACGGATCTAATACGCATTTATCTACATCTACCCTTCAGGGACACCTGCTCCGAGCCGTGGCGGATAACGCTGGACCTCACTGCTGGTGGCCGGCCCGCCGGTCCGTAGGGTTCTGGTGGGCTCGCTCCGGAAGACGGGATGGGTGGGTCGGTCGGGTCGGGTACCTGGCAACCCAGGGCGTAAGACACCGTTCCTTGAGCGGCTGGACTGGACGGGACTGGAAGCCTCTCTTGTCTTTGTCTCTCGGACGTGCCACGGCCCAGAGACCCGTGCCTCAGCGGGGCACAGCGTTCCAGTCCAGTCCAGTCCATTCCAGTCCCACACACCAACACGCATACGTCAGAGCCGAACGTGAAACCCACCGTGATACATTCCAGGGCGGCAACACAAGACGCCCCGTACGTACCGGTGCCGGAGACTTACACAAGCCGGCATACAACCCGTGCCAGCCAGCCAGCTGAGGCCCCGACCACCCCACCGAAGGAGGTAAACCTTGGAACACGACGCTCCGATCCGGGACCACATGACGTCATGGATCCCGGAACAGGACGTCATGGATCCTGGGATCCTGGAACACGACGTCATGGATCCTGGAACACGACCTCATGGATCCTGGAACACGACCTCGTGGATCCTGGAACACGACCTCATGGATCCTGGAACACGACCTCGTGGATCCTGGAACACGACCTCATGGATCCTGGAACACGACCTCGTGGATCCTGGAACACGACCTCATGGATCCTGGAACACGACCTCATGGATCCCGGAACACGACCTCATGGATCCTGGAACACGACCTCATGGATCCTGGAACACGGCCTCATGGATCCTGGAACACGACCTCATGGATCCCGGAACACGACGTCATGGATCCTGGAACACGACCTCATGGATCCTGGAACACGACCTCATGGATCCTGGAACACGACCTCATGGATCCCGGAACACGACGTCATGGATCCTGGAACACGACCTCATGGATCCTGGAACACGGCCTCATGGATCCTGGAACACAGCCTCATGGATCCTGGAACACGACCTCGTGGATCCTGGAACACGACCTCATGGATCCCGGAACACGACGTCATGGATCCTGGAACACGACCTCATGGATCCTGGAACACGACCTCGTGGATCCTGGAACACGACCTCGTGGATCCTGGAACACGACCTCGTGGATCTCGGACCACGACCTCGTGGATCCTGGAACACGATGCCATGGATCCTAGAACACGATACTACGATCCTGGAACACGACACTACGATCCTGGAACACGACACTACGATCCTGGAACACGAAACTACGATCCTGGAACACGACTCTGCGATCCTGGAACACGACACTACGATCCTGGAACACGACTCTGCGATCCTGGAACACGACTCTGCGATCCTGGATACAAAGATGTCCTCAAGTATCGGAAAGTCAACGTCGAGGATCGTAACGTTGCTCTCAAGGATCGTAAAGTCCCTCTCAGGGATCGTAATGCCCTTCTCCGGGATCGTAACGTCGCTCGCTCTCAGGGATCGTCAGGTCGCTCTCAGGGATCGTAACGTCCCTCTCAGGGATCGTAACGTCCCTCTCAGGGATCGTAACGTCCCTCTCAGGGATCGTAACGCCGCTCGCTCTCAGGGATCGTCAGGTCGCTCTCAGGGATCGTAACGTCCCTCTCAGGGATCGTAACGTCCCTCTCAGGGATCGTAACGCCGCTCGCTCTCAGGGATCGTCAGGTCGCTCTCAGGGATCGTAACGCCGTTCTCCGGGATCGTAACGTCGCTCGCTCTCAGGGATCGTCAGGTCGCCCTCAGGGATCGCCACGTCCCTCTCAGGGATCGTAAAGTCGTGCTCACGGATCGCACCGTCGTGATCAAAGGGGTTAAACTTCTACACTGCTGGAGGCGACGACGACGACGAACCCCCGCAAACCATCATCTTGCAATCACCACCAGAGGCGCCTCCAGCGACAGCGAGACCACGTCTGACCTCACCATCCACATCTATCTCTCCAACAACAAACCAAACCTTTCCCACTCTACTCCCCGTGCCCAAGCAAAACTCCTGCAGTGAAACCCAAAAGACAAGGAGGAGAGAGAGAGAGAGAGAGAGAGAGAGAGAGAGAGAGAGAGAGAGAGAGAGAGAGAGAGAGAGAGAGAGCACAATGACAGTGCAAGGCAGAGTGAAAGGCTCCCCAGCCACTCACCTTGTTCCGCCGCTACACACACACACACACACACACACACACACACACCATCTGCCCTGGAGTATACCTGAAGTAGTCTACGGGGCCCTTCTACCCCCCAGAACCCGGGCGTTACCACCTGTTTACCAACGGCGTCTTAGCCACGTCTCTTCCTTGTATATCAACCAACTTCTACTACGTCTTCTATCTCATTCTTGTATCTCCCCTGACGATGTGATCACTAAACGAAAGTGCACTCGGGAATTCATGCAATGCATAACTACCGAAGAATGGAATTAACAAGTTACAGTACCTGTATATTTTGCTTTCACTTCGAAGCAGTTTCGCTAGAGTTCGGTCTGAGAGAGAGAGAGAGAGAGAGAGAGAGAGAGAGAGAGAGAGAGAGAGAGTGTTACATCAGTGATCCTCGCGGGGGCATGCCCTCTGCACCTACAGCTCATGACCTACAAACATCAACAGAGGAACACTTCTCCTCCTCCTCCTCGAAGGTCACCCACCATACGTGTAACCCAAACAGGCGAGGGGAAGCTGGGGGGCTGAACACGGGTCGCCAGCAGCAGTGAACCAACGCCTTTTGCTTAACATCACCTCCTGTGCGCAACGAAACGACCTTTATGCGCGATGGCGAGACAAGGCATTTATATAGCATGACACCCCCCTCCTCCTCCGCCCTCTCCTCCTCCTCCTAAAGTCACCACCGTGCCAAATGGTCGTACCGTTGAACTCCAAAGCGGGTTTTAAACGACTCACCTTCCATCGCTGGCGTTTTTTCCTCAGTAAAGACTTGAGGGGGGGGAGGGAAAATAATAGGAGGGTTCAAACGACGGAGGGAAAAATAATAGGAGGGTTCAAACAACAGAGAAAAATAATAGGAGGGTTCAAACAAAGGAGGAAAATAATAGGAGGGTTCAAACAAAGGAGGAAAATAATAGGAGGGTTCAAACAACGGAGGGAAATAATAGGAGGGTTCAAAGGAGGAAAATAATAGGAGGGTTCAAACAAAGGAGGAAAATAAAAGGAGGGTTCAAACAACGGAAGGAAAAATAATAGAAGGGTTCAAACAACGGAGGAAAATAATGGGTTCAAACAACGGAGGAAAATAATAGGAGGGTTCAAACAACGGAGGAAAATAATAGGAGGGTTCAAACGACGGAAGGAAAATAATTGGAGGGTTCAAACGGAGGAAAATAATAGTAGGGTTCAAACAACAGAGGAAAATAATAGGAGGGTTCAAACGACGGAAGGAAAATAATAGGAGGGTTCAAACAACATCTTCCTTTACCTTTGAAATCGTCTAAGTCCAAGCATCATCTCCACATACACTAGGCTAAGTACACGCATGGCTCATATGGAGCACATAACCACAGTGGACAGTATACTGGACGCCCTCGTTTCACAAATGTCTGCATCCCTCATCAAATGCCACTTCTCTCGCCCTCCCGTCGCAGTAGGTCGTACTTCAAACTCTACGTCCAGTCATAGTTTTACGTCAGTGACGTGTGTGTGGGGTGTAGGGGTTGGATTTACGAACGCAAGTATGGGGGCTTAACCGACACGTAAGAAATCATGGTTCGGGAGAAGGTTGTTTGACGGTGAAACAACATGACTGGATAGCTTTTCGACGTCTGTATGCTAAGCTGAATATCCGTCCATTAACATGGTTGACTCTCTCTCTCTCTCCCCCCTCGCCGGCTCGTACGTGACTAGCTGGGACGCAATACCCACTCCAGCCGCACAAGGAATACCCGGAAAACACAACCCAGTCCGACTATGGAATAATGGGGTCCCTCCTTCACTAACGGGTGCCCACCAGCCGTGGCACACCGACCACAGCCTCCACTACCCTGCCACACCACCCACACCATACCCAGAGCTCCTACTACCCTGGCATACCACCCACACTACCCTGGCACACCATCCACTACCCTGCCACACCATACCCAGAGCTCTTACTACCCTGGCATACCACCCACTATCCTACCAAACCACCCATACCATACCCAGAGCTCCTACCACCCTGGCATACCACCCACACTACCCTGGCACACCATCCACTACCCTGCCACACCATACCCAGAGCTCCTACTACCCTGGCATACCACCCACTATCCTACCAAACCACCCATACCATACCCAGAGCTCCTACTACCCTGGCATACCACCCACTACCCTGCCACACCACCCACTCCATACCCAGAGCTCCTACTACCCTGCCACACCACCTACTACCCAGCCACACCACCCGCACCATACCCAGAGCTCCTACTACCCTCGCATGCCACCCACTACCCTAGCACACCACCCACTACCCTGCTACACAACCCACACCATACCTAGAGCCCCCACTACCCTACCACGACACCCACACCATACCCAGAGCCCCCACTACCCTGCCACACCACCCACATCATGTCAGTACCACCAACCACAAGCCCAGACAATGGCCAATCTCCCACTCTAAGTCTTACGCAACTTCCCTGAAATTCCACAGGAACTCTACCGTAATCACCAGCCAACCTTTACACACAACCCCCCTTGACAACTCTCATAACCCTTCAATGACGCTCCCTCCCGCTCTATCAGGTGGAAGGCATGTGTGTGTGTGATCGGGAAAGCGGACCTCTGAGTTGGGAATGATCCTTGCACATCGTACTTGTCTTGACAAGACTCATAACCTTGCTGAGGCAAGTCTCCTCCTCTCCTTTCACGGTCCTGACGAAGGTCCTCATCGCAAGCCACGTACACCCGTCGCTCAAATCGTACAAGTGGTGCTGATATCCACGTCAAAACACCAACGTGTCTCCTCACCCTCCTCCCAAAAGCCTTATTGTCAAAGTCCTTTCCGATATTCAATTGTTCCTCTAAACGAAACCATTACATTGACTGAAACTTCCTTGTACACACTACCCCCTTCACCTGACCTCTGACCCCCCCCTAGACCGTTCACATGACCCTGACCCCCCTAGACCCTTCACCTGACCTCTGACCCCCAAGACCCTTCACCTGACCTCTAACCCCCACCTAGATCCTTCACTTGACCTCTGACCCCCTAGACCCTTCACCTGACCTCTGACCTCTCGACCCTTCTGCTGACCTTTGACCCTCTCTCAACCCTTCACCTGACCTCTGACCCTCTCTAAACCCTTCATCTGACCTCTGACCACCCCCTAGACGATTCACATGACCCCTGACCCCCCTAAACCCTTCACCTGACCTCTGACCCTCTCTCAACCCTTCACCTGACCTCTGACCCCCTAAACCCTTCACCTGACCTCTGACCAGCCCTCTCGACCCTTCACCTGACCTCTGACCCCCCTAGACCCTTCATCTGACCTCTGACCCCCTCTCGACCCTTCACCTGACCTCTGACCCCACCCTAGACCCTTCACTTGACCTCTGCCACCCCCCTCTCGACCCTTCACCTGACCTCTGACCCTCCCTAGACCCTTCACCTGACCTCGGACCCTCTCTCGACCCTTCACCTGACCTCTGACCCTCTCTCAACCCATCCCACATCTCGGAGGGCTAAAAAAAAAACCCTTTCCTCACGCCTCTACCCATTACACAATTCCTCTTCCACAACATCCCTTCCCATACTCTTAACTCCCGCCCAAACCACCCAATCACCTATTGTCACTCTGGGACCTGCGGGGGTCATGACGACGAACTCGAGGCATCTCCAGCATCCCGTTACGTCAGGCGCCGTCATGCGCAATCCACACTCACACCTTCCAGACCTCCGCCAGTCACAACTGTTGTAAAGCCATGCACTACTTGTCATCGGTGGGGCGGGCTGCTCGGGCAATGGCGCTGGTGATGCATGGATGGCCAATGTGAGGGAGAGAGAGAGAGAGAGAGAGAGAGAGAGAGAGAGAGAGAGAGAGAGAGAGAGAGGGGGGGGGGCGGGAGCAGGTAGGTTAGTCGGGAGAAAGAGGAAGTAGGTGGGTTAGTAGAGAGAGAGAGAGAGAGAGAGAGAGAGAGAGAGAGAGAGAGAGAGAGAGAGAGAAGGTAGGTTAGGAGAGAGAGAGAGAGAGAGAGAGAGAGAGAGAGAGAGAGAGAGAGAGAGAGAGAAGGTAGGTTAGGAGAGAGAGAGAGAGAGAGAGAGAGAGAGAGAGAGAGAGAGAGAGAGAGAGAGAGAGAGAGAGTAGAGTCAAAACTTTGTGGGGGGGAGGGATAGAGTCAAAACGTTCAAAAGCATCTTTGGACACACTTTACCCACCACCACCACCACCACCAATGCAGCAGACGTGGCAAGCCACACGCGACCATGAAACCCTGATCGTACAGGTTCCTGTACCACAAGAGAGACCATGTAGGTATATATACACACACACACCCAAACCACCCCCCATGCTCATACAGTGAGAGCGGTAGCGGAAAAGGATTTTACAGGGTGGCACAAAGAGCCTTCGTCTTCTCACTCCCAAGACCCGACCCCGCCACAACAGTGGGTTACGACTACACTGGTTTTGCTACAAGGCCGAGATTACACAAGACCCGCGCGGAAACACCGGCTGAAATTGCACAAGACCTGACACACACACACACACAAGCTTACACACACACACACACACACACACACACACACACACACACACACACACACACTTACACACACACATTTACACACGTTTGAACCATCCCCTGACCATACCATACACAAGAGCGGTGGGTGGGTGAGAGAGAGAGAGAGAGAGAGAGAGAGAGAGACAGAGAGAGAGAGAGAGAGAGAGAGAGAGAGAGAGAGAGAGAATGATGATGATCACGTAAAAATATATGAATCAATTAGACATACTACCATAGAGAGAGGCGCGTAGTGCACACCTGTCTATCATGCCTCTGATGGTGGTGGTGGTGGCGGGGTTCCCTGAGAGATGACAGAGGAGAGGTTTCCTCATCTTGGCCCTGACGTTCTCCCCTCCTCACTCGGAGGAGGAGGACGTGAGGTGGCTCATACAATAGGGCCACCACACCACAACCACAGCAGGAGGGTACCACGGCCTACTGAACGTTCCACACATACCCATCCATCCCTAGTCACCCATTCCCCTTCAACAAGTGCCTCGAACGCACTCACCACAGTATCTCTCTCTCTCTCTCTCTCTCTCTCTCTCTCTCTCTCTCTCTCTCTCTCTCTCTCTCTCTCTCTTTTCTATCTTCCTACGTATTAATCTGTCTATGTCTATTTCACCATCGTGCTATCAACACGACGTGTGGTACACCATAACATCAACAAATCTCTCTCTCTCTCTCTCTCTCTCTCTCTCTCTCTCTCTCTCTCTCTCTCTCTCTCTCTCTCTCTCTCTCTCTCTCTCTCAACCAGAACCACAGTCATCACTCGGGTTGTGTCAATAAACAGAACAAGGAAGAAGGAAGGAAGAAAGAAGAAAGAAAGAAAGAAAAGATATTTGAGTCCCTGTCTCGTCATTTACCAGCGGGCCCTGTTTATCACCTCCACTTAGACGAGACGCAGACGACCAGTTATCTACAGCTCCCTCAGGGGAAGCCCTCACCACCACGTCCCCTCCTCCCACGTCTTCCTCCTCCTCAGCTTTCGCCACCACTCTACCCTCGACCTTGCCGTCTTTAACAGTTCTTGAGGCAACTCCACATAGAACACACGACACAGCACAACACAGCACAAAGAGCGAAGAGCCAAGGCCATCCACATATAAATTAAATTATCAGAAGAGAAACAGTTTTAATGATAATTACTCTTGCGTCAACAAATTCAAATTCCACGACATAACCCACAAAGGCATCTCAGTTGACAGTGGATGTCAATGCCCTTCCCCTTCCCCCTTATGTTAAAGTTATACGAACGTCGCTTCTGAGTGAATAAAAAAAAGGTTCGACCCTTAAAGCACAAAATTACGACCCTCGAGCACGACGGTATGACCCTTAGATACTACTCATTGCCTAACTTAAGGTCAGGTCAATATGCAAGGTTATCAAATCAAAGATTCGGAGCATTTATCTCATGGGGTTCAACCCTTATCTCAGCTTCAATAAAATAACAAGTGAAGACGATCGATTCTACGTCAACCAATAACACACACACACACACACACACACACACACACACACACACACACACACACACTGATCATTTAGCTAGACCGGGAAACCAATATGACATACGTAGATATATTCCAAAACAAGATAAGTTCCCAAGTGCACTTTCGTGTAATAATCACATCATCAGGGGAGACACAAGAAAGAAAGATAACTGTCAGTTGATATACAACGAAGAGACGTAGCTAGGATGCACAATTCATGCTCCACCCTCTCCAACATGAACTTGTGAAGTACATATCAGCTGCAGAGCTGTTACCCAAGATCCAACAAGACAAAACAATACGAGACAGAGATGCAGTACATATGAATACACATCATACAAACCTCTAACAGCCAGGATCGAACCCGGGACCCCTGTGCAACAACAGGCGGGAGCGATCATAGCCTAGCGGTAGCGCTCCCGCCTGTTGCAAAGGGGTCCCGGGTTCCGATATCCTGGCTGTGGGAGGTTTGTATGTTCTATAAATGTGCGCGTTCATATGCACCTTGTTCGTATTAATATACATATGTATGCAGAGATGCGTGACTCGCCACCATTTTCGAAAATTGGCCCACGATCAACGGTACGAGCAATCATATCACCGAACTGCACCAGAAAATAGAACTAGATTTAATTAAATGCCGCATACGATCAGACACTGAAGTTTCACGCACCTCATATCACGAAAGGAGTACAAACGCGTGACCCGGTTCCATTTTCCCCCCACTACATGAACTGAGCGAATGCGCATGCGCCTCATCTCGTCTAATCAGAAATCTAACAGGATTTAAAATACAGATGGGAATCATAGAATCCGTGATGTATGGAGGTGTTTCGGCCAACAAAGAATAAGAATAACGGGTAGAAATCCCATCAACTTTAGTCAATATCTATCGCCATTTACCTATACGTAGCTTAGTAGCATCAAAAACGACCGTTGTATGTTTTGGACAATCACACGTTTACCAAATGGCGTCCTAGCTTCGTCTCTTCGATGTATATCAACTGACTGTTATATTTCTCTCTTGTGTCTCCCCTGATGATGTGATAATTACACGAAAGTGCACTTGGGAACTTTTCGTGTTTCATTTTCCCCCTTGGACTTACAGAAATATATATATATATATATATATATATATATATATATATATATATATATATATATATATATATATATACACATACATTAGCTCAAATAGGATCATCCATGCAGACGTCTAGATACATCCAAAGGTCCAGACCATATACGAGACCAATACAAGCTACTATCAACTCCAACAACTGGAGTAAAGAGAAAAATAAAACGGATGTAGAAAGAAATACTCTAAGAAATACTCTATTTAACAAGGTATGCGACTCTACACACACACCCACACACACACACACCCGAGGGAGCTGCTTCGTCAATTTGTTCAACTCGGAGACTACCAACACCTCACCCCTCGCCAGCCACTTCGGCTCCTGGCAACCGTCTTACCAATGATCCTACGAACGAAGGCAACGTAGTAATCTGAACCTGCTAAACCCCAGCTGCTTCTGCTAAACCCCAGCTGCTTCTGCTAAACCCCAGCTGCTTCTGCTGGGAGCGTGGCGTGGTATTCATGGTCAGCGATGCCCCTCGCGTTCACTGGACTATGTGTGCTGAATGAAGCATTCTCCTCAGTCATCATATCAGAATAAATGTTCCCGTTCTCCATTGCTTGATTCACGCTGTAAAAAAAAATAACCTTCACGGTTTTCCGTGGAAAAAGAAAAGAAAAATAAACACCTTTTGAGACATACTTTGAAACCTTTCCCTAAGAGTGATGTTTACCCACCCTAAATGTGGCTTATGTACAGTAATATATATATATATATATATATATATATATATATATATATATATATATATATATATATATATATATATATATATATATATATATCCCTGGGGATAGGGGAGAAAGAATACTTCCCACGTATTCCCTGCGTGTCGTAGAAGGCGACTAAAAGGGAAGGGAGCGAGGGGCTGGAAATCCTCCCCTCTCAATCTTTTTTTTAAATTTTCCAAAAGAAGGAACAGAGAAGAGGGCCAGGTGAGGATATTCCCTAAAAGGCCCAGTCCTCTGTTCTTAACGCTACCTCGCTAATGCGGGAAATGGCGAATAGTGTGATATATATATATATATATATATATATATATATATATATATATATATATATATATATATATATATATATAAACACCAGAGGAACTTGTCCTCCCAAGTAATGACAACTATACCCATTGTTCGTGGGACTACCCACTCCCTACCATGACCCTACACCACAAGCTGGAGAGGAAAACATCGAAGTCTTCATAAAGTCACTTCGAGTCAGGTGGGTGACCGACCGACCCACCTGATCACCAGCAGCGCCACTAGGGCGCGCGAGAGAGAGAGGCGAGGCGCGCGACCGTTATGCCGCAGCTCCATCATGTGATCACAGCCATGATGGCTCGGGCAATGCCTAAAACAAGACA